>NC_054468.1:128326204-128663603 GCF_017639515.1 Carcharodon carcharias | reverse complement strand
AGAAGAAATGGCCGTTAGATCAGGGAATGTTGAGGAAGAGGCCACAGTGTAATTTATAAGAGAATTAGGAAAGATTTGAAAAGGAAGAATGTTAAAGCATACAGATGAATGTGATTAGTCCAGTTCAGAAGCTAGCACATGCAAAGGAGAGATGGGCTGAATAGCTTCCTATGTTGACATTTCTGTATATCATATTGCAACTTGGCTGAGAAAGAAACTCATCATTGGTTGTCCCAGTTGACTTGTGGGAGATGGTTTCCCTCAAATCAGTATTATTAAATCCCATATACATTTGTTATCCTAGCCAGTGAGAGTGATTAATGGTGCTCTGACTGCTTGATGGTCATTGCGGTGTAATACCTGCATATGCAGGTGAGGGGAGCAGGACAGGTGAAGGAATAAACCCTCCTTTTCTCCCCCATCCATCCCGGTTATCTGATTTACAAGGTCAGCCTTGAATAATGACTGCAGTGAGCAAGATTTCTTAATGGGACTTCACTGTCCATCGTAGTCTAATGATAGAAGATCTTGTTTCTTTTCCTCTCCCAATGCAGCTTGCTTCGCCATAAGATTATATCATCTGCATGAAGCTGTTCCATTTCACATCAACATTGAAGTTAGAATGCACACTCCAAGTGAACCCCATTCTGTCTGCAGCTTAAGAGGAGTGAAGGAATCTTGGTTCAGCTTTTCTGCAGAGTTGCTTTGGGTTCCAACTCCAGATTCTTACTGATCCATGTGTAACCACAGTATGCTTACACTACAGTTGTGTAAGTACAGCATAGGTGAAAACACATTGAAAATTGATTCAAAGGAAAATAGTGAAACTCCTCATGAAAGGTGTGTCGGGCATTGATGCAATGCTTGTTTTTCTTGATGGAGATGTTTACAATTACTGTCAAAACTAACTGAGCATTTCTGTTGAACTCTCCCTCTAGGCAAATAATCCTGAATTGTAAAACAGAGTTGGCAGCTTTGCAGAAATGTGAGCCGTGCTTTCATCCAGGTCTGGCCATTGTTCAGGTCAGTTTTCAAGCTGCATGAAAAGCAAATTTACTTTGTTAGATTTCTTTTTGGTGAATAGTCAGAAAGTGGATTCAGTCCTTAACCCGTCCTGTCCTGCCCTTGCCCTTGGTGGTTTATTTCAGTCACTGAGTCCCATGTTATTGCTGTTATTGAGCACCTGATAATATTTATTCATTGTTGGGTGTCATTGGCAAGGCAGACCATTTATTGCCCATCCCAAGCTGCACTTGATTGAGTCACTATCTAGGTCACTTTAAAGGTCAGTTAAGAGTCAGTTGCATTGGCTTGGGACTGGAGTCACATATAGGCCAGACTAGGTGAGAACAGCAGGTTACCTTCCTTCAAGGGTATTAAGTAAACCTGTTGGATTTTTAATGACAATCAAGCATGGCCACTTTTACTGATAACAGCTTTTTATTTAATATTTTTTAATTGGCCAAGTTTCATGTAAGGATAGCTAGTCTAGTAACAACCACACTAAGGTGCTGATGATAATCTGACGATATAAAATAACCTGGATGGTAGCTGATTTAAGCTGCCTTTGGATTCAGCAGAATCGGGGAAGGTTTGAAGAGGGCAGCACCAGTTATGTGCCCTTATCCATTAAATGCACTAACAATTTGTCGGGCAGGGCTCTGATAGAGGCTATATTAACTGAATCATAAAATAAGGCTTGCATTTACAACTTTTAGGGGGAGGCGATGGCATAGTGGTATTGTCGTTGGACTAGTAATCTAGAGACCTGGGTTCAAATTCCACCATCACGACAGATGGTGGAATTTGAATTCTATAAAAAATGAAATGATGACCATGAAACCATTATTGATTATTGTAACAACTCAGGTCAAACATGGGCAAGGAAACCTCTTGCTGATTACCACATACCACCCTCCCTCAGTTGATGAATCAGTCCTCCTCCATGTTGAACACCACTTGGAGGAAGCACGAGGGTGACAAGGGTGCAGAATGCACTCTGGGTGGAGGACTTCAATGTCCATCACCAAGAGTGGCTCAGTAGCACCACAACTGACCGAGCTGGCTGAGTCCCAAAGGATATATCTGCAAGACTGGGTTTTCAGCAGGTGGTGGGGGAATAAACAAGAGGAAAAAGATTCTTGGCTTCATCCTCACCAACCTGCCAGCAGCAGATGCATCTGTCCATGACAGTATCGGTAGGAATGGCCACCACACATTTGTTGTGGAGACGAAGTCCCGCCTTCACATTGAGGATATTCTCTATCATGTTGTGTGGCACTACCACCATGCTAAATGATTTCAAACAGACCTAACAACTCAAACCTGGGCATCCATGAGCTGTGGGCCATCAGCAGCAGCAGAATTGTACTTAAACACAATCAATACGAGGGAATCAATACTGGTTCAATGAGGAGTGGAGGAGTGCATGCCAGGAGTAGCACCAGGCATACCTAAAAATGAGGTATGAACCTGGTGAAGCTATAACACAGGACTAATTGCATGCCAAACGGCATATGCAACAAGTGATAGACAGAGCTAAGCGACCCTACAACCAACAGATCAGATCTAAGCTCTGCAGTCCTGCCTCATCCAGACGTGAATGCTGGTGGACAATTAAACAACTCACTGGAGGAGGAGGCTCCGCAAATATCCCCATCCACAGTGATGGGGGAGCCCAGCACATCAGTACAAAAGATAAGGCTGAAGCAGTTGCTACAATCTTCAGCCATAAGTGCTGAGTGGATGATCTATATTGGCCTCCTGTAGAGGTCCCCAGCATCACAGATGCCAATCTTCAGCCAATTCAATTCACTCCACGTGATATCAAGAAATGGCTGAAGGCACTGGATAGTGCAAAGGCCATGGGGCCTGACAATACTGTGGCAATAGTACTGAAGATTTGTGCTCCAGAACTTGCCAAGCCTCTAGCCAAGTTGTTCCAGTACAGCTACAACACTGGCATCTACCTGGCTATGTGGAAAATTGCCCCGGCATGTCCTGTACACAAAAAGCAGGAAAAATCCAACCCAGCCAATTACGGCCCCATCAGTCTACTCTTGATCATCAGTAAGGTAATGGAAGGGGTCATCAAAAGTGCAACCAAGCGGCACTTGCTTAGCAATAACCTGCTCACTGATGCCCATTTTGGGTTCCTCCAGGGCCACTCAGCTCCTGACCTTATTACAGCCTTGGTTCAGACATGGACAAAAGAGCTGAATTCCCGAGGTGAGGTGAGAGTGACTGCCTTTGACATCAAGGCCACATTTGATCGAGTGTGGCATCAAGGAGCCCTAGCAAAACTGGAATCAATGAGGACCAGGGGAAAACTCTCTACTGGTTGGGGTCTTACCTAGTACAAAGGAAGATGGTTGTGGTTGTCGGACATCAGTCATCTCAGCTCCAGGACATCACTGCAGGAGTTCCTCGGGGTAGTGTCCTTGTCCCAACCATCTTCACCTGCTTGTTCAATGACCTTCCTTTCATCATTAGGTCGGAAGTGGGGATGTTCGCTGATGATTGCAACATGTTCAGCACTATTCATGACTCCTCAGATACTGAAGCAATCCATGTCCAAATGCAGCAAGACCTGGACAATATCCAGGCTTGGGCTGACAAATGGCAAGTAACATTCGTGCCAGGCAATGACCATCTCCAACAAGAAAGAATCGAACCATCACCCCTTGACATTCAATGGCATTACCATCACTGAATCCTCCACTATCAGCATCCTGGGGGTTGCCATTGACCAAAAACTGAACTGGACTAGCCATATAAATACTGTGGCTACAAGAACAGGTCAGAGGCTAGGAATCCTGCGATGAGTAACTTAGCTCCTGACCGCCCCCCCCCCCCCCCCCCCCCCCCCCCCCCCCCCCCCCCCCCAAAAGCCTGTCCACCATCTATAAGGCACAAGCGAGCAATGTGATGGAATACTCCCCACTTGCCTAGATGAGTGCAGATCCCACAACACACAAGAAGCTTGACACCATCCAGGACAAAGCTGACTGCTTGATTGGCACCACATCCACAAATATTCACTTGCTCCACCACCGATGCACAGTGGCAGCAATGTGTGCCATCTACAAGATGCACCGCAGGAATTCAACAAGGTTCCTTAGACAGCACCTTCCAAACCCATAGCCACTACCATCTAGAAGGACAAGGGCAACAGATAGATGGGAACACCAGCACCTGGAAGTTCCCCTCCAAGTCACTGGCCATCCTGACTTAGAAATATATCATCATTCCTTCACTGTCGCTGGGTCAAAATCCTAGAACTACTTTCCTGACAGTACTGCGGGTGTACCTACACCACATGGACTGCAGCAATTCAAGAAGACGGCTCACCACCACCACCTTGAGGGCAACTAGGGATGGGCAATAAATGCTGGCCCAGCCAGCGAAGCCCACATCCCATGAATGAATTAAAAGAAGATCCACTTTGCAGCTAATCAAATACTTTTGAAATGTAGTCACTGTTATAGGAAATGCGACAGCTGATTGATGCACAGCAAGACCCCACAAACAGCAATAAAATAAGTGACCAGACCATCTGTTCTATTAATGTTGGTTGAGCGTTAAATATTGTCCATAATACTCCTTTTGCATCGAATTGAAAGTAAAAATGAGACCTTGATTCGAAAGGTGGCCCCTTTGATAGTGCAGTGTATTCTGTACTGCCTAGTCTTTATGTTCAAATCTCTGGTGTTGGCCTGAACCCAAGATTTCTGACTGAGGTAAAAGTTATACCCACTGAGCCACCGTTGACGCACAAAGATTCTGATGACTTAAAGTTTTACATATTGTCAAAACCCTGGGACTGAGTGCTTGTCTCACCAAGGTGTCTTTGTTTACTATAAGAGACCATGTAATGTTTCTTGGTCACTAAAATTTTGTTTTCTGTGTGTACAGAAACACAACTTTTATTGAATTAAATATTAGAGAGTATGTGATTTTCAGTAGTTTGATCACCGTCTCAATACTACGTCATCCTGCTGTGTATCCTTCAGGTAAAATTGTGTTTGTGGCTTGTGCATGTTTTGGAGAAGTTACCTGATAGAAAACGTCCATTGCTATTTCCAATGTTCTTCTGGCTTTTTAAAGGATGATTATTTTCCGTTTAGATCACTGATGATGATATGTTGGAGGCCAAGAAGATGGCAGAAGAGGTGAGTTTTCCATCACCATGATCGAAATGTAAATGTTGGTACTTGAAAATGTTGGTCGTTTACTCATTTTTCATTTAACATTACCTGATTTCCCTTTATCTCAGTGAATTAATGAATTATCTAATCAATATTTTCTATCATAGAATCATATAGCACAGAAGGAGGCCATTTGGCCCATCATATCAGTGCCAGTTTTTTGAAAGAGCTGTCCAGTAGCCCCGTTCCATGCTCTTATCCCACCCTCTACACATTTCTCCTTTATTAAATACATATCTAGTTCCTTTTTGAAAGTTACTATTGAATCTGCTTCCACCAGCCTTTCAGGCAGTGTATTTTTGATCATAAGTTGCTGAGAAAAAATTATTTCTCCTGGCTCTTCTATGAGTTGAAGTCTGAATCAAATTAGTTCAATCTCTTGTTGCTAAAAGGCATTTTCTCTTGCTAAGTTCATTTACCCTCATGGTTCTCCTAGCCAATGAAAAGCTTCAGAAAGTTTCTACTCCTCATCTTTGAAAAACAAATTGAATTTGAGTCCCAGCTTCAGCCCCCCTTATTGAAATCACAGCTCTTGACTTCTAGTTGTACCTATGCTGTACTTTATGCTGGTGAGTCCACTGGTCTGTGTGGTAGCATGTTTCTGGGGAGGGGATGTCAATTTCTGCCTCCAGACTCTAGTAGTTCAGCAGTCCAAAATATTGAAGCTCTTTATCCACACACTAGCAGCAGCAGTCAGGGCTTTTGCTTTGTCCTACACTGGGCATGGGACCTGGGCCAGTACCATTCTACTTCAGATGCTGTTCAAGCTTTTGCCCCTCCTCGCCCCACTGATACCTATTCCTTGCTGTAATCCAGTGCAGACAACTATTCTCCCATCCAAGTGGCAAAATCTTACTGGGGGACTCATTGTCTGATCTTGTGCAATATTCTGCATGGAATCAAGTGCCTTTTGTCCTGCTCTGACAGCAATGCCCCTTTAATATTGGGTCCTGTGAGGGCAGAATCCCTGGGAACTGCAGCTGCTGCTCCCAGGCTGGCAGGTGCTGCTGTTTTTCCTCTGTCGCGTTTCTGCTTCTCTAGCCTATGGATGGCATGCCAGGGTGTCTGCAGCTTCCATCTACCCTGGCCTATCCTTTCATAATTTTAACTTCTGTCATATCGTCCCATAAAGTGCTTTGTTCTAATGAAAATAAATCCAGATTTTTGAGCCTTCGTGTTGTGTAGGTATTAATAATAGGTCAACCTCTGTGAAAATAGCCCATGTGGGAATATTTCTGGGCTGGATGTGTTGGGCATTTGCACATGTACCTTGCCAATTGACATTACATTTTAGTGTGTCCTGGGCCGCAACAGGGGGAACCTCATTCATATTTCGCTAGCCACTAGATGGCATGAACAGATTGGAAGTCACAGAACTTGGTGAGTTACAAGTGGCCATAAAACGATATTAAGATTGTTTGGAAATCATAGAATGGTTACAGCAAAGAAGGAGGCCATTTGGCCTGTCATGTACATGCCGGGTCTCTGCAAGAGCAACTCAGCAAGTCCCACTTGCCTGGCTTTTCCTTGTAGCTGTGCAAGTCCTTTTTCTTAAGCTAATTATCGAATTTTCTTTTCAATGCCATGATTGAATCTGCCTCCATCACATTGTTAGGCAGTGCATTCCGGATCCGAATCACTCGCTGAGTAAAAAAGAAAAAGATTGTCTCCATTGGTTCTGCCAATCACCATAAATCAGTGTCCTCTGGTTCTTGACCCTTCTGCCGATGGAAACAGTTTCTTTCTATCTTCTCTGTCTGGACCACTCGTGATTTTGAAAACCTCTATCAAATCCCCTCTTGTCTACAGAGCAGCTGCATCCCTGCTATGAAAGGCTGATGAGGAAACTCATTGTTAGTTTTTGTTTTAAAATCATTTTAAATGAGGCTGAGCCATATCCAGTATGGATTCAAATCAGTGCTGCCCTTTTGGGGAAGGTGAACTTAGGCCGGATGTGTGGTGAACAATAAATAAAGCTGACATGTTACACTAAGGCAGAATAATCAGGCTGGGAAAAGAAGGGAATATGTTTAAAGCCCTAACAATATGCAAGATAGTGTTGAATGAAGAGAAATAATTGAGCAACCTCCAAACTAGATGAGCGAGAAATTAAAATGGAGACCCGGCAAAAAATAATCCTGCATGAAACCAACCGTAAGCAATACAGGACAATGTTGAGACAAGTTTACAGCCTTGTGATGCAATGATGATACATTGGCCTTGAAGGAGGTGCAACACCGATTCACTAGAATGAAACTGGGGTTTATCAGTTCAACTTTGAGGGCAGGTTGTATTCTGTTAATTTTGGAAGGTTATGGGGTGATGTGATTGTGTTTAAATTAATAATGCAGATTTGCAGAAACTGGGTTCTCTGGTGCAGGAATCCAGAACATGAGGGTACAATTTTAAAATCAGACTTTTCAAAAATAAAATCCGGAAACCCTTTATCCGCAAAAAAGATATTGTAAATCTGAAACTGATTCCTCTAGCAGCTGTTGAGGCTGTTCTGGAGTTGGAGGGATGGGGGGGAAAGCAGGAGCAATCAGCTTTCAAGATTAAGATTGAATTTTTAATTCATTTATGCAATGTGGGCATCACTGGAAAGGCTAACATTTATTGCCCTTGAGAAGATGGTGGTGAGCTGCCGCCTTGAACTGCTGCAGTCCTTGTCAGGGTAGGTAGGGAGGGAGTTCCAGGATTTTGGCCCAGCAACTGTAAAAGAACAGTGACATCGTTCCAAGTCAGATGGTTTGTAACTTGGAGGGGGAATTTGCAGGTGGTGGTGTTCCCATGTGTCTGCTTCCTTTGTTCTTCTATGAGGTAGAGATTGTGGGTTTAGAAGGTGCTGCTGAAGGACCTTGCCGAGATGCTGCAGTACATCTTTTAGGTGGTACGTACTGCAGCCATAGTGTGCTGCTGATGGAGAGACCGAACCTTTAAGGTGGTGGATAAAGCGTCAGTCAAGCGGGCTACTTTGTCCTGGATAGTGATCAGATGATTTTGTAAATTGTGCAGTCTTGAAAAGTGCCCAGCCTACCTTGGATTACCCTGGAAGGGCAGGGTATGTCAAAAATGTGAGCAACAGGTGAAGCTAGCAGTTTCATGCTACCACTATGCAGTAGCAACATGAATGGTTTTCGCCACTAACAGGATGCTGCCATCAAGTCAAAAAGACGTTCTGCCTATCGCACAAATGAGTACCGCAGTATATGAATTTCAGTGCCAGTTCAGGAATTGAGATGGGGGACCGTATCAAACAGCATGTCCCTTCCACTGTTCGCAATGAGCAACGTACAGACCATAGCCAACCAGCCCGTGCTTGTAAAACTCAAAGCAGTGTCCAACATTAGATGTGATCCCGCGATTGGACAACATTTGCTAATTAATCCTCAGTGTGCTAAGAATTGCGCTGACAGCCAATTTAAGTCGTCAGCCGGGCTCATAGTGTGGAACGTTTGCATGTACTGGAATCTACATATATTAATATGCAGGGCCCTGTTCTTTGCAAACAGAAAGACTATGTACACATACTACACCTGTTTCAGCTAAACAAAATAAGTGACTGCCATTTGCTGACTCATTTTTCAGGGCAATGCCTTGACCAATCAGGGTCAAGTTGCCTGGTATAGATTTCAAACAATGCTTGGCAGTTAACTGTCAGTCACCATCACTGGTGCATTCTCCATGGCAATGCCTTGACCAATCGGAGTCCACTTCCCAACCAATCAGCGCACTCTTCACATGCCATATAAATTGCTGTTTTCCCCTTATATTAGTATTCTTGAGGGGTCCTGATGAGTGCAAGACAAAAAGCTTCAACATGTCTCTTCTTTCAGCAATACTCATGAATTGGAAGAGTCAATTTTAGTACTTTCCAAAACATTTATAGTGGGTAGCTCCAATTCAAAATCAAATTTAAAACATAGCTTTTCTACTATTCTACAGGAATAGAATTGAACAAAGAAGTATACATTAAACTTCTATAGAGCTTTGAGCAGACCACATTTGGAGCACTGTGCACGGTTCTGGTCTCCAAATTGCAAAAATGATTTACAAGCATGATACCAGAATTGAGAAGAAAGCATGAATAGGCTGCGAATTATTCCTCCAGAAAGGAGAATCCTGAGTGCGAACCTGAGCGAGGAATTTAAATTGTGGAACTGGATCATTAGATCAGATATTGCCTCCTGCGGGAGAGTCTAGAATTAGAAGAACCTTCTTCACTCAGTGAGGAAGTGGAACACACTACTACAAGAAGTAGTAGATGTGAAGAGCACTATGACATTTAAGGGGAAGCAGGGTATGTGTATCAGGAAAAAGGAAGAATAGAAATGGTGATAGGGGGAGATGAAGTAAGATGGGAGGAGGCATGTGTGGAGCATCAGCACCAGAACAGACCTGTTATACTGATCTGTTTCTGTGCTTTACAATTTATATAATTGTGTAACCAGCCCGAGGCTTGAATGAGAATTGAAGTAAATTTGCCTTTTATTCCCAGGCAAAAGCAAATCATCCACCCATTTTACACCTGTCCAATTTTCTGATCAGTGTATTGGTACAGTCTAAAAAAATTTAAGTTGGTTTAAACCAGCACATCAAAACAATGATTATTAGAAAACTCAGTTACCTCCTTTGTAGCACTTCCTTCTGGGAGACAAATATGAACAACATGCAACCCAACCTAAGGAAAACAAATGAGAGAGCTCTTAAGACATTAAGAGCATTCGTCAAATAAATAAGTTGCATTTTTATAGCACTTTTAACATAAATAGTTGTTTGGTAGTGCAGAACTTGGGTATGCTGAAAGAAGGGACATGTTAAAGCTTTTTATCTTGCACTCATCAGGACACCTCGCAAGAAAACCAATATAAAGGAAAAACAAGAAATTATACTGTATGTGAAGAGAGTGCTGATTGTTTGGCAAGTGGTTAACTGCCAAGCATTGTTTGAAATTTAAACTCAGCAGCTTGACCCTGATTGGTCAAGGTATTGCCCTGAAGAATGAGACAGCAAATGGCTGTCACTTATTTTGTTTAGCTGAAATAGGCGTAAACTGTGTACAGGTTCTTTCTGAATGCAAGGAAGAGGGTCCTGTGTATTAGTATATGTAGCTTCCAATACATGCAAACATGCTGCACTGTGAGCACGACCAATAATAAATTGGTTGTCAGTGCAATTCTTAGCACACTGAGGATAGTTTAGCAAATGTTGTCCAATCACGGAATCACATTTAATGTTGGACACTGTTTTAAGTTTTGCAAGCATGGGCTGTTTGGGTACGGTCTGTACCCTATCTGTTGCGAACAGTGGCTTGGACATGCTGTTTGATACGATCCGCCAGTCTTTGGGACGTACGGCCTACATACCTAGCATCTCACTGGCACTGAAATTCATATACCACATTACTCATTTGTGTGATGGGCAGAATGTCTTTTTGACTTGACGGCAAATACCACACGTGTTGCTACTGCCTAGCAGCAGTG
Source organism: Carcharodon carcharias (assembly GCF_017639515.1). NCBI lineage: Eukaryota > Metazoa > Chordata > Chondrichthyes > Lamniformes > Lamnidae > Carcharodon > Carcharodon carcharias. The sequence continues at coordinate 128,652,913 of NC_054468.1, read as the reverse complement.
TGAAACAGCTAGCTTCACCTGCTGCTCAAATTTTGAGATACCTTGCCCTTCCAGGATAATCTCAGGTAGACCAGGCACTTTTGAGGGCCGAATATGACGGCCTTAGGCCTGTTCATGAGTTTGTGTGATACACAGCATGAAATGATCAGATCAGAATGCCTTTGGTGTGCTCTATTTCAGCATCAAGCTGGTGAGCAAAGGGTACGGGCCTTACAAGGTTGTCGATAAGACCAATCTTAACAGCGTGTGGAACTGTTATGAATCCCAACGTGTATATTGACCAGTGAAGGTAGGCTTGAGGTAGACTGTGGTAGAGAACCCCCTGGCAGATTTCTTAACTAGTACGTCAAGGAAGAGGAGTTCATTTGACTGCTTCGTTTCAAAGGTGAATTTGAGCACAGGATGGAGCCCATTAAGACGTGTAAGGAAATTATTACGTGCAACTGTGAATTTAAATACAGCAAACGTATCATGCACATATTGGAAATTTGCAAGAGTAGGAGGTTAGGTATCATTCCATCGAAGATGCAATTCTTGTGGAACCCAACAAAGATGTTTGCCAGAGCTGGGCTTAGAGGAGATCCCATGGCAGCACCATCTATCTGGCCATACGTGGTGTCATTAAAACTGAACTCAACTGCACGAGTTGCTGAGTTCATAAGTTTAATAATTACTGATTCACATGTGGCACATCTAGATCACTGACATTGTGCTGCAGCGCAAATATCTATGGCTTCCCTAAGTGGAACATTGGTGAACAAGCTGGCAATGTCATATGGGCACATGGACACAGCATTGCCAATGATATGCAAGTCCTGTATGGCCTTCACAAATCTGAAGGAATATTTCACCGTGTATGTGGAAAACTTGGTCAAAATTGGTTGTAACAATTTGTCCAACCATTTGGCCAATTCACGTACAGAATTGGTCATAGATAAGATGGGCCGTAAAGGGACATCACTTTTGTGTGTCTTGGGCCACCATACATATGTGGGCGTAGCGAACCATGAGGATGAATCCTGTCATATATATCATAGCTCACTACTCTTCCAGCAAGCGTTTTTTTTAGCTTACTTTTGAGCAAGGCTGTCCGGTCATGTCGAGCGACAGGCCCAATGGATATGAATTTGGACCTGTCATTAAGAATGGCATTCATTTTGTCGATTTATAGTCACGCTTGTTAAGGATGACTATTCCCGTCTCTTAGGTTTACTGATGTGTTTGTCCAGGTTGGTCTTAAGGCTTGCAGTGGTGTATGACATTCGCGTTGCATGTGAAAGTGGACAGGTTGTTTGGAATCCCATAATGTGCGTGCGCTAGATCAGCTAGGTGTGCTTTCAAGGATTCAGTGGACGCTGGGTTGTGGTGGAATAGTTGGGAGTAGAGGAGTTCGAACTCAGCAAATACCTTTTCCCTGTTTGATTTGGGATGAAGGCACACCAAAATTTAAACCATGCGCAAGAACAAACTCCTCGCTTTCTGAGAGTACATGGTAAGTGAGATTTGTTATGTATTTAGTGGCATTATTAATTGCGTTGCCAGACTGCTTCTGATTAAGTTAGTTTATGGTATGACGTGTTTCAAACAGGTACAGTTTATGGTGCGGTCACCTATTGAAGCAATGAAGGGATCAAATCGAGAAGTGAAAGAAATTTGCACTCAAACCAAGTGCAGTCTAAGGCATGGCATAAATTAGTAACCCTATTGCCAATCTGCTCAATCTCATCTCACTTAGATGCTTACTCAATCATGGGACTGTCTCACTTTAGTATTAGCAATACTTTTGGAAATGAAAACTGGCACAACCTTGGATTTAATACACACTTGCAGAAATTTAATAGATAGCTTACTTGTTCTTAACTTACCTGTAAGTCGAACTATATTCTTGATATCCCGAATTTGGCCTTTGTTCTACCTCTATCTCAGGTATACAAATAGTTGTTTGGTAGCACAGAACTGAAGTATTGCTGAAAAAGAGACATGTCTAAGCTTTTCCTGACAAAAGGATGGGAATCGTCATCCTTTAAAAAATGTGCTGTATCAACAAAATGCACAACATTCTTAATGACGGGTCCAAATTCATATCCATTGGACTTGCCACTCATGATGACCAGACAGCCTTGCTTGAAAGTAAGCTTAAAAAGATGCTTGCTGGACTTGTGTAAGAGTAGTGAGCAATGATGTATATGACAGGGTTTGTCTTCACGGTTCGCTGCGTCTGCGTGTGTATGGGCAAATTGTCACAACCAGTTTTGACCAAGTTTCCTACATACACGGTGAAGGACTCCTTCACGTTTGCAAAGGCCATACAGGACTTGCGTATCGCTAGCAGCTCTGTGTCCATGTGCCCATATGACATTGCCAGCCTATTCACCAATGTTCCATATAGGGAAGCCATAGATATTTGCGCTGCAGCACTATATCAGTGACCTAGACCCACTACCAATGTGTGAATCAGTATTCATTGAACTTATGAACTCAGCAACTTGCGCATTTGAGTTCAGTTTTAATGACACCATGGATGCCCAGATAGATGGTGTTGCCATGGGATCCCACCTAGGTCCAGCTCTTGCAAACATCTTTGGGTTCCATACGAAACGTGCCTTTGATGGAATGACATCTAAGCTCCTACCACTCGAATATTTCCGATATGTGCATGAGACATTTGCTGTATTTAAATCCACAGCTGCATGTAACAATTTCCTTACACATCGTAATGGGCTCTATCCTGTGCTCAAATTCACCTTTGAAACGGAGCAGTCAAATGAACTCCTCTTCCTTGACGTACTAGTTGAGAAATCTGCCAGGGGGTGATCTACCATGGTCTACTGCAAACCTAGCTTCACTGGTCGATATACACATTGGGATTCTTACAGTTCCAGACACTATAAGATTGGTCTTATCGACAACCTTGTAAATAGGACCTGCGCCCTTTGAGCACCATGCAAGCTTGATGCTGAAATAGGGCTCGTCAAAGGCATCCTGCAGGAAAATGGATACCCTGATCAGATCATCTTGTGCTGTATATCTCTCAAACTCATGAACAGGCTTACGGCCGTCACTTTCAGCCCTGAAAAGTGCCCAATCTACCTCCGATTACCCTGTAAGGGCAAGGTATGTCAAAAATTTGAGCAATTGGTGAAGCTAGCTGTTTCATGCTACTATGCAGTAGCAACACAAGTAATATTCACCACTAACAGGACTCTGCCATCAAGTCAAGAAGATATCCTGCCTATCACACAAATGAGTAATGTAGTTTATGAATTTCAGTGCCAGTGTGAAGCTAGGTCTGTAGGCCGTATGTCCCAAAGATTGGTGGATCACTTCAAACAGCAAGCTCCAGCTCATGTTCGCAGAAGGTAGGGTACAGACTGTACCCAACCAGCCCAAGCTTGCAAAACTCAAAACAGTGTCCAGCATTAGATGTAATGCTGTGATTGGACAACATTTGCTAAATAATCCTCAGTGTGCTAAGAATTACACTGATAACCAATTTGAGATTATCAGTCAGGCTCGCAATGTGGTGCACTTTTGTGTACTGAAAACTACATATATTAATACATGGCCCTGCTGTTAGCAGACAGAAAGAACAAAAAATAAGTGACAAACATTCACTGGCTCATTCTGCAGGGCAATGCCTTGACCAATCATTGCCAAGCTACCTGGTTTAAATTTCAAGCAATGTCACCATCACTGGTGCTTTCTCTATGGCAATGCCACTTGTCATCCAATCAGCACTCTTCACATACAGTATGATGTGTTGTTTTCCCCTTTATTAGTATTCTTGCGAGGTGTCCTGATGAGTGCAAGACAAAAACCTTCGACATGTCTCTTTTTTCAACAGTACTTAAGTTGTGTACTACCAACTGACTATTTATGTTAAAAATGCAACTTATTTATTTGATGAATGTTCTAATGTCCTAAGACTTCTCATTTGTTTTCCTTAGGTTGGGTTACATGTTGTTCATATTTGTCTGCCAGAAGGAAGTGCTACAGAGGAGGTAACTGAGTTTTTTGGATAATCATTGTTTTGATGTGCTGGTTTAAACCAACTTAAATTCTATAGACTGTACCACCACACAGATCAGAAAATTGGATGAGGTGTAAAATGGGTGGATGATTTGCTATTGCCTGGTAATAAAAGACAATTTACTTCCATTCTCATTCAAGTCTCGGGCTGGTTACATATAATTGTATAAATTGTAAAGCACAGAAACATATATGTATAACAGGTCTTATCTGGTGTTAATGCTGCACACAAGCCTCCTCCCTTCTTTCTTCATCTCCCCCTGTCACCATTTTCTCGCTTCCTTTTTCCTCATACACATACCTTGCTTCCCCTTAAATGTAGTTGTGCTCTTTGCAACTACACTTGTTGTGGTATTTCACTTCCTCACCATTGAATGAAGAAGGTTCTTCTAGTTCTGGACTGTCCCACAAGAGGGGGACAGTGTCTGTCTCTGATATAATCCAGTTCATAATATTAAATTCCTCTCTGACTTCTCCTTTCTGGAGGTAAAAGACCCAGCTTGTTCATGCTTTCTCCTTAATTCTGGTATCATGTTTGTAGATCATTTTTGCAATTTGGAGACCAGAACTATGCACAGTGCTCCAACTGTGGCCTGCCCAAGGCTCTATACAAGTTTAATGTAAATGGCTCTATTCAGTTCTATTCCTGTAGAATAGTAGAAAAGCTAGGTTTTAAATTTGACTTTGAATTGGAGCTACCCACTACAAACGTTTTGGAAAATACTAAACTTGACTCTTCCAGTTCATGAATATTGCTGAAAGAAGAGACATGTTGAAGCTTTTTGTCTTGCACTCAGGACACCTCACAAGAATACCAATAAAAGGGGAAAATAGCAATTTATTCTGTATGTGCAGAGAGTGCTGATTGGTTGGGAAGTGGACTCTGATTTAGTAGAGGCATTGTCATGGAGAATGCACCAGTGATGATGACTGGTTAATTGCCAAACAAGAACAAAAATTGCTGGAAAAACTCAGCCGGTCTGACAGCATCTGTGAAGAGAGACAGAGAATTAACGTTTCGAGTCCGTGTGACTCCTCTTCAGAACAGACTGACTTCTGAACAGTAATTGCCAAATGTTGTTTGAAATTTAAACCAGACAGCTTGACCCTGATTGGGCAAGGCATTTCCCTGAGGAATGAGTCAGCAAAGGCTGTTCCTTGTGCTGTTTAGCTGAAACAGGTGCAACTTGTGTACGTGTTCTTTTAGTCTGCAAAGAATAGGGCCCTGTGTATTAATATATGTAACTGCCAGTATATGTAGATGTGCCAAATGGCAAGCCCGACTGACAATCTTAAGTTGGCTGTCAGTGTGATTCTCAGCCCACTAAGGATTATTTAGCAAATGTTGCCCAGTCGCGGAATCACATCTAATGTTGCACACTGTTTTGAGTTTTGCAAGCATTGGCAGGTTCGATTCGGTCTGTACCTTGCCCGTTGCAAACAGCACCTAGGACATGCTGTGTGATACGATCCACCAGTCTTTGGGACATATGGCCTACATACCTACATGGGCACTGGAATCCCCACCCCCTTTCTGTATCCCCCTTCCTTTTGTTTTTTTCCAATAAATTATATAGATTTTTCTTTTCCCACCTATTTCCATTTTTAAGTATTTTAAAATATTTTATGCTCTCCCCACCCCCACTAGAGCTACACCTTGAGTGCCCTACCATCCATTCTTAATTAGCACATTCGTTTAGATAATATCACCAACTTTAACACCTATGTGTTCTTTTGTTCTATTGTTGGTGACATCTTTTGATGATCTGCTTCTATCACTGCTTGTTTGTCCCTACAACCACACCACCCCCCCTCCACTTCTCTCTCTCTCTCATTCTCTCTCTCTCTCTTCCCCCCCCCCCAAAAACACCTTAAACCAGCTTATATTTCAACTCTTTCTTGGACTCGAACTCAAGTTCTGTCGAAGGGTCATGAGGACTCGAAACGTCAACTCTTTTCTTCTCCGCCGATGCTGCCAGACCTGCTGAGTTTTTCCAGGTAATTCTGTTTTTGTTCTGAAATTCATATACCACGTTACTCATTTGTGTGATAGGAAGAATACCTTTTTGGCTTGACAGCATCATGTTAGTGGTAAATACCACTTGTGTTGCTACTGCATAGTAGCAGTGTGAAGCAGCTAGCTTCACCTGTTGTACAAATGTTTGAGAGACCTTGCCATTCAGGTAGACTGAGCACTTTTCAAGGCCAAAAGTGATGACCTTAGGTGTGTTCCTGAGTTTGCGTGATATACAGCGCAAAATTATCTGATCAGGGTAGCCATTATCCTGCAGGATGCCTTTGAGCTCTATTTCAGCATCAAGCTTGCATGGTGAGCAAATGGCTCGGGCCCGACGTGCAAGACTAAAAGCTTCTATATGTCTTTTTTCAGCAATACTCAAGTTCTGTACTACCAAACGACTACTTGTATTCCAATTCTCTTCTGTCTACATGCCTGCCTTTCACCTTCCAAGTCCAGTTCACCCATCATTCCTGAACTTGCTGACCTACATTTGACTCCTAATCTGGCAACACCTCGATTTAAAAGTTCCCAACCTTGAGTTCAAATCCCTCCTTCATGGTTTCATCCCTCCCTTTTTCCGTAACCTGCTTCAGCCCTGCAACCCTTCGACTGTGTTCCTCCAGCTCTGGCCTCTGATCCCTCAGTTTCCTTTAGCCTACCATTGACGGCCATGCCTTTAGCTGTCTTGGGCCTAAGCTCTGGAATTCCCTCTCTAAACTTCTCTGCTTCTTTACCTCCTTTTAAGACATTCCTTGAAACCTATGTATTTGACCTGGCTTTTGCCCATCTGTTCTAATATCTCCTTATGTGGATAATGCCACTGTGAAACGCCTTGGGTGGTGTTAGGACATGGTTTAAGCAAATATATTGATATTTGTGTGTGTTATGAATGAGTTTTAGCTTTAATGTTGAGGTTTGATTTGTATTTCTATCTGTGTGTTAAGAAAAGATTACATTGAGTTTTAGTTTTACTTTAGTTAGCACTTTAAAAGATGCCTGCATTGCTAATAAGACTTTACAACTCTTTGCTACGTGCATGTGAAGCAGTAACATAGAGTTGACAGCTGAGTCGCTGTGAGTGAGTGCGTGAAAGAAAGTTTGAATGCATGTGGTGACCCAGGGTAGAGGAACATCAGATGGAGAGTTCAAAACCCCGCAGGTGAACTCTTGTGGAAGGCGTCTGGGAGAAGATTCCAAAGTGAGTTCTTGGAGAGTGGAGATTGGAAACCCTCGTGTGAAAGATGCAGTTCAGTGAGACTGTCTCATGGTGTGACAGTCGTCTGGGAGAGTGGAGGAGAGATCGATAGCAGCTGTTTGAGGTGGCATCTGTCACTTGATTTCAGAGTGTGGTGTGCCTGACTACAGGTCGCCAATTGGTTTACATGGACTGTGTACTTTCTGTGAACAATAGAGTATAAGATAGCTTTTGTAACTTGTGTTATCCGTACAAATCTATATATATCTGTGAAGGAGTATTGTAATGTGGTTCATCTTGTTTAAAAAATGTTTTATGCTTTTGTTAAAAGTTCTTTAGCTGATTCCGGTAACTCTGTTCAGTAGCCTCTTTCTTATATCTAACCAAATAAATAAAAGTTAGGATCTATCAAGTTGGGTTCCACCTTGGGATCAGGCTTGTCCAGTGGTAACTTCAGCTGGGGATCATACCAGTATAAATATGTAATATAAATGAATGTTGTTGTAATTAGTTTTTTGGTGGCTTAGGTTTTAGATGAGATCATGAAGCTAAATGAAGACCCTAAAATCCGAGGCTTGGTTCTTCCCCGCAGTCTTGTCATGAGCGATGCGGCAATAAATGCAGTGATTCCCGAGAAAGATGTCAATGGGTGAGTGTTCTCTTTTATTCAGCAAATGAGCCTTCTCCACTAGGGTCTGCTAGTGCATGATAAGAGCCTCACATTTGCTGGGAGAGGCAAGATTTAGGGGCCGATGCAGGCGGAGTTTAAAAGCAAGTATGAATATTAAATTACAGAGCATGGGACCCACATGGCTGCCAATAGTTTGAGAAGGGAGTGTGGAATGGACACGAGACTCCAAATAGGACGAGTGTAGAGATCTAGGAGGGTTGTAGGACTGGAGAAGGTTAGAGATAGGAAGATTATGGAGAGATTTGACCACAAGGCTGAGGATTTTAATATTGAAGCTTTGCTCCTTGGAGAAGAGAGAATTGAGAAGAGATTTGAAAGAGAACTAGAGTGCACAGATTTAAAGTGATTGGCAAAAGAATCAGAGGTGATATGCAAAAAATCTTTTTTATGCAGCGAGTGGTCATGATCTGGAATGCACACCTGAAAGGGTGGGGGAAGCAAATTCACTCGTGGTATTCAGGAGTGAATTGGATAAACACCTGAAAGGGAAAAAAATCGCAGGGAAAGGGTGAGGGAGTGAAAGGAACTAAATTGCTCTTGAGCAAGCCAGCATGGACTCGATCGGCTGAATGGCCTCCTTTTTTGGCCATAACCATCCTATGATTCTTTGCTGCACCTAATGCAGTAGCTAATGTAGGTCAGTGAGCAAGGAATGTTGGGTGAAGGGGTCTTGGTGCAAGTTAGGATACAGGCAGCAGAGTTTTGGTTGAGCTGAAGTTTATGGAGGATGGAAGGCAGTCATTGGGAACAATGGGGTCTGGAGATTACAGCTTGTAAGTTACTCATAAATGCTCACAGTCTCATTTGGTCAGGAGAGTAATGCCAACTCTTTTTCAAAAACTCATTCTCTCAATGTAGACATTATTGCAAAGCCAACATTTATTTCCTATTCTAGTTGCCCAGCAAAGTTGGTGGTGAGCTGCCATCTTGAGCTACTGCAGTCTCAGTGATGTAGGTCCACCCACACTGATTTTACAGAGGAAATTCCAGGATTTTGACCCAGTGGACAATTCATGAACAGGTATAGTTCCAATCAGGATGGTGTATGACTTTGAGGGGAAATTGCAGATGGTTATGTTTCCATGCATCTGCTGCCCTTGTTATTCTAGGTAGTGCAGGAAGGTATCGTCAGATAAGCCTTGGTGAGTTACTGTAGTGCATCTTGGCTGCAGTGTGCACTAGCTACATGGTGCACTGCTGACAGAGGGACTGGACGTTTAAGTTGGTGGATTAGCTGCCAGTCATGTGGACTACCTTGTCCTGGATGGTGTTAAGCTTGAGTGTTGTTGGAGCTGTGCTCATCCTAAGTGCAGCTCCACAATACTCAAGCTTGATACCATCCAGGACAAGAAAGTCCATCACACTCCTGACTTGGTCTTGTAGGTAGGGAAGAGGCTTTGTGGAGCCAGGAGTTTCTTGCTATGAAATATGCAGCCTCTGGTCTACTATTAAAACCACAGCATTTATGTGACTTGTTCAGCTGAGTTTGTGCTGAATGGTGAGTCCCTCTCTAAGGATGTTGATGGTGACAGATTTGCTGATATTAATGCACTGAGTATCCAGGAGAGATGTTTAGATTGCCTCGTTGCATATAGTCATGGGTTCACTGTAGAAGCTGACTACCAACAAATCTCTGGTCTGTAACTTATCTTAAATTTGCTAATTTATGCTTCTTTCCCAGAATCACTGACATTAATTTAGGAAGATTGATTCGTGGGAATTTCAGTGAATGCTTTGTGCCCCCAGCAGCAAGTGCAGTAATAGAACTACTGGAGCAAGCAGGTGAGAACTGCAGGCAGAGCACTGGGATCTTCCCATTCCTCGAACATGCTGGTGTTCTAGCTTGCTTAACAATATTTTTTTTAAAAGACACAGAATTTTGATTGGTTTAGTATCCAGTTTCATCTCTGACATTTTGAGTGCAAATCGTGACTGTTTTGTCACTTTGGTGATTTGAGTTGGATCACTTGTGTCACTGTGCTGGCTGCCAGCTTCTGCACAGAATAGAATTGCACAGCATAAAAGGCCATTTGGTTCATCATGCTGCTGCCAGTGCTTTAAAAGAGCTCCTTTTAAGCATACAAAACAGCTTTGTTATGGACAGGAGGGGGTTAATTTAAACAGCCCTGATTTCTCTTCTCACCACCCTTCATAAACAGAAAGGTGTTCTTTGATTTTTGATTTCCTTTTTATAAGTGGTGCTGTATTTTCCCCAACCTTTCAGTTTTGGAGTGATCCAATCCTTCATTAATAACCCCACAGCAAACTCAAGATAGGGTAAAATAGTGTTAGTAAATGTTTATTTTACACACACAAAAGTGGGGAGGGGGTGTTGCTACATAATCCCTGTACATTCACACAATAAAAGAGGTATAAGGAAAAGAGAGAGGTACAGGGCAAAGGCCACAAACAAACTAAGAATTAATGCTTCACGTGAGTCCAGAATCAAAAGTCCAATCGTGTATCCCTTCAGAGAGGTTAACAGGCTGAAACTGATGCAGATAATCACTTTTCCAGTAGTACTGACTTCCACAATGTAGAAGCACGTGGAGATGAATTAGTCTTGTAGTAGACACTGGCACAGAAGTTCTCATAGAAACAGTGTAGATGAGGGCCAGGCAATTCAAACCTTGACAGAGCCCTTTTTCTGAGCTGCGGCTTGGGAAAATGGCAGACTACCTTGGTTCAGCTCCACAAGGCAATTTTATAGGCTCTACCAGGCTGTGGTGTTTGTTTGGGGGTGGGGGGAGAATCATATGACATAACTCCCACTTCTTCCCCTTGGTTTGAAGAAAGGATCTATATTCCTGGCCTGGATTCTTGATGGTTAATGTTTCACCCATTGATAAGTTTAAGAGAGATTTCAGGGCCCCTTTGTCCTCACAGATGTATCGTCTCCATTGGCCAGAGCTCTGCCTTAGGAATGTAAAGGGTCTTTGCAGTCACAGGGGCAATTGATGCCTCTTTAAAGAAAATGAGGTCTGTGCTGATTTTGGAAAGCTCAAAATTCATTTCATGAGTCTTGGCTTGTCAGGCTTCAGTCAGTGTAAAGCCTTGTCCATTTTTTAAAAATATTATAACGTAGCCAGGGTGATTATATATTTTCCTTCATTTCTTCTGGGCATGACAACTTGCTTTTGTAGAGTACCTTTAACATCATAAAATGTCCAATGGCACTTCACAATAGTGTTATCTTATAAAACTTGACAGGAAACCACCTAAGGCGATACTAGAGCATGTTAGGTAGGATTTAAAGAGCATCTTAAAGTAGAATAGAGAGGCAGAGAGATTGAGGGAAGGAGTTTCAAAGTTATTCCTGACCTCTGAACAACCTAAAGCACTTTACAGCCAATGAAGTACTCTTGAAGTGTAGTCACTGTTGTTGGGATGTAAGGGGTATAAGGGATGGGTAGAACCTCTCACGGGCAGACTCTTTAGAATGTCTCATTCTGTATTGATCCTCGTCCAGCTTTCACCTGTGACCCCAAGTAGTTGTTAGCATGCAACAGTGGCCACAGCCTGATCGTTCATTTGGCAGGTGGGCCAAACCACGTGAGGATAGCTACTGGATCTCCTAGCCTGGGTGACTTAGGGACTTGACTACCCTGGCACGTGAAGACTGATACCAGCAGACTGGGTGGATGAAACCAATCTAAGGTGGTGTCAAAAGTTGGATCAGCACCATGTTGTGGAATGCATAGAGCTTGACAAGACATAGAAGTCACCCTGGTCACCCATTGAATGTGGATCTATTTCCAGCCGCCTAGACTCATCTTGCCACTGGACAAAGATAGGTCAGGATGAGAGAGTGAGACTGATGATGCACAACTCTCCCTCACTATAATCCAGTTCACGTGGAAATCATGTTCACTGTTGCAATGTAGGAAACACGACAACCAATTTGTGCATATTAAGCTTTCACTAAGAATATCTTTCAACAAGTGTACCAGTTCATACTTGCTCTCACCAAGCAAATTATTCACTTGTTTTGCTGTCTGCTGGTGCCCAATCTATGGTGCTCTGATCTCCCATCCTGTTACATAGTGAGTGCATTTCTACAATCTGTCAGCCACTATTAAAATGACTTGCAAACATTTGGTTCTTGTGAATGCACACGTAGTTGTTGCACAGAATTGCTCATTTATCTTCCACCTGTCTTCCAGATTTGTGCACTCCCGGAAGGAAGGCCTTGATTGTAGGTGATGATTGTTTGCAGGGAGCAGTTCTGCAGAAGCTTTTACAGATGGAAGGGATGGCAGTTGTGAGCTGCCAGTGGCAGAACACAAACATCATGGAACTGGTAAGAACCCTTATTCAAATCTGTGGGATACTGAAAGTAGCAGTCAGTGGTTTAAAATTCAACATCGCTTAGTTTTAATGAAACATTTTGCTGAGATTTCTATAAATCTTATTGATATTAAGAATATATAAAGTTACAAGATTATCCAAAATCTGTGAGGAATTGCCTAAATGAAGTAAGTTTGTTTTTCCCTGTGCCAAAGATGTTTCTCAGGATGTTATCTGTCACCATTTTACGCAATTTCTTTTGAGCTGAGTTTCAGAAGTACACTACAAGAAAAATGGTTAAGATTTTGAGAACAAATAAATGACAAAGTTAGAGAAAAAACAGATGCAGTGAACACAAGATTCCCTCAGTCTTTCTTTGGAGCTCTGTCATTGGAGAATATTGTAGGATATTTCACTTTGGATGTGAAGAAACATGTGATTTTCCTAGACCTGAAATTCTGCTGTAGGATGCTGTGTTTCAGTGCCCGGTTACTTGAATATACAATGTTGGCAAACAGTTCGAGTATTGAGGTCTGTTCTGGTATACTAATATAAAATGGAGATTAAAGCCAGGGAAAGGGCAAATCGAAGCTTCACTGGAATTATTTTATTTTATTTGTTCCTGGGATCAGAAGGTCACTGGCTAGGCCAGCATTTGTTGTCTATCTAATTGCCTTTGAGAAGGTGATGGTGAACCGTACCTTGAATCACTGCAGTCTGGGTGGTGTAGGTACATCCACAGTGCTATTAGAAAGGGAGTTCCAGGATTTTGACCCAGTGACAATGAAGAGCAGCAAAAAGGTTCCAAGTCAGGATGGTCTGTGACTTGGAGAGGAACTTGCAGCAGATGGTGTTCCCATGCATCTGCTGCCCTTGTCTTTCTTGGTGGTAAAGGCTGTGTGTTTGTTAGCTGCTGTTGAAGGAACCTTGGGGAGTTGCTGCAGTGCATTTTATAAATGGTACACACTACTGCTACTGTGCATTGGCGGTGGAGGGATTGAATGCTTAAAGTGGATGTCTGGAATGAGAGGTTATAGGTGTGAAGAAAGGCTTAAAAATTGGGGCTTTTTTCATTGGAAGAAAATTAAGTTTAGTGGAGTATTTCAAAATTCTAAGAGGACAAATGGTTAAAAACTGTTTCATCATCACTGCACTGAGCTAACCTGAATGAAGACTTAGTCAAGATGTTTTGCTGTATTGGGCAGAGAATTACAATTGCTTATTATATATTCACTTGTAGTATTGTGTGATGAGCAGTGGGCAGGCTGACTCTACAATTGAATCTGGCTCTGTTGAGTGATAGTGCTTGTGGGGACAGGTACACTTGTTAGGGGAATTGTTGCTTTTTGATTGCACTGCTGTAATTTTGTTAAGCACTGCATCCTGGTATGTTGTGTCTTGCGTGGAATTTGAGAGACGTACTGGCAGAAGTTCACTGGTGAGGAGAACTTTGTGATTCTCATCTTTGTTCTCCCTCAGGCCAGGCAGTGTTTTGTAATAACCCTGTCCACTGTGATCACATGGCTGGGTGGGTTCCTCCGTCATGTCATGGGCTATCAGGCTGTGGTTACTAAGTTCCTCCCCATCAGATCCTTCCTACACATCCAGAGTCTCGCCCCATCTGCATGCCCTCGAGGTAGCTGTGGTGGAGCAAAAAAAAAACTTGTCCACCTCCTTGTGGAACCTGCCTCTGCAAAGAAGCTCTGGAGAGAGATGCAGTTGGTTTTTTTAAGGTTCATCCTGAGCAGCTCTGTTATGCAGGACTCTGTGACCTACTGCTGTTCCCAGGGACACACATTGAGACAAACGCCAACTGCAGCCGGAGGATCATCAACTCAGTGAAAGATGCTCTTTGGCCTGCCCGAAACTTGTTGGTCCTGTGGTGCAAAGGGACTGAGTGTTGCACACTGGCACATTCCAAAGTCCAGGACTACATGCTGAGAGATGCACTAAGCTTGGGGCAGCCACTACAGAGGCGCAATGGGGAAAGGTCGCTGTCTTAAGACCTTTCAGCCATAGTGCACCGAGGGGCTGGGAATTGTATAGATCCCCTCGGGGTGTATGACTCACATTGAATGTATATAGTGAATATTACATATATCACAATTATATTAAAGCACCTCAGGGTGCAACATGATCTAGGTAGAAAACTTGAATATTATTGTACTTTCTGTGATGGCCATTTTGAAATGTTTTGTAATGTTCTTTCAGATATTTTATGAATAAAGTATATTTTTGCAAAAACAAATCAAGCTGTGGTTCCTAAGAACTCCATGAGCTTAGACATCTTTGAGTCTGTGGGGATTATGGGAGAGAGAAGATTGCATAAAAGCTGTAAACAAAGCACTGGGGTTCGTTTCTAGAGGGAAAAAATTGGCGAGCAGAGATGTTATGTTAAATTTATATAAAACCTTAGTTATGCCAAGCTGTGTTCTGTTAACATCGTATGGAAACCAGAACTGTTACAGAGGCACAGGAAAAGATGCAAGATTATCTACAAGGATACCAGAGCTGAGTAATTTTAACTATCAGGAAAGACTGAACAGGCTGGGGCTCTTTCCTCTGAGAAGGTGGAGAGGTGTCCGTACAGAGGACTTAAAATTTTAAAGGGGTTTAAAAGGTTAGGTGTAGAGAAGATATTTCTATTTTTGTGGACAAGTCCAAAACTAGAACTCATAAATATAAGAGTGACTTCTAAATCCAGTGAAAAATTGAGGAGAAACTCTACCCGGAGAATGGTTTGTTAACACATGGAATAGGTGAGGTGAGTAGTACAGATTATTGAAGGAGAGCCTAGCTATGTACCTGAAAGAGAAATGAATAGAGGGATATGTTGATGAAATGAAGTAGGATGGGGAGGTGGGGGGGAAAGAGCCTCAAAACATGAGAAATAGGAACTAGAGTAGGCCATGTGGCTTACTGAGCCTGTTCTGCCATTTGGCAAGATCGTAGCTGAACTACATCAACTTCATTCCCACCCTATCTCCCTATTATATTCCATCTTTTACCTTCTTACCCAACCCTTTTACAACCTCTTTATGTCCTTCTCACAGCTTACTTTCCCACCTAGCTTTGTATCATCAGGCTTACATATATTACACCCAAAATCTCCTTAGATAAACATTGATATAAATTGTAAGTAGCCCAAGCATTGATCCATGTGGCACTCCGCCAGTTGCCCCCTGCCATTCTGAAAATGATACACACATTTCTACTGTCACTTATTTGTCAACCAATCCTCAGTACATGCAAATATATTATCCTCAATCCCATGAGCCCTAGTCTGTGGCACCTTATCATGTCTTCTGAAAATCCAAATATACTAGATCCCCTTATCTACCCTATTGGTTACATCCTCAAAGATGTAATAGATTTGTCAAGCAAGATTTCCTTTTCATAAAACCAATTGCCTAACCGTGTTGTGAATCCGCACCCCCCCCGCCCGCCCCGCCACCACCACCACCACCCAGTGTTACCACGTCTTTAATAATTGACTTCAAAATTTTCCCTACTACTGATGTCAGGATAACTGGCCTATAATTACATGTTTTCAGTCTTTCTGCCTCCCTCCTCTCGAACAGGGCTGCATTTGTTACCTTCCAATCCACGGGGACAGTTCTACAAGATCATAATCAATGCATGCACTATCTCTGCAGTCATCTCATTTAAAACCATAGATTGTAGGCCATCCAGTTTTGGGAGTTTTTTTGGCTTTTAGTCTCAATTTCTCCAGACTCATAATGAGTGTAAACACCAGCATTGGCCAGCTGGGCCGAATTGTACTTCTTGCTATTCAATATTGTCTACTCACTGACCACAGTGCAGTCTTCTCTACATTGAGGAGATTAAATCCCAATTGGGTAACTGCTTTGTGGAACATCGCCTTTCAGTCTCCTGTCTCTGGGCTGCAATGGCTCAGGCAGAATAATTACGGGGGTTGTGTTTTTATTTTATTTTATCTTACCTGGAACCTCTATTTTATTTTACCTCTCCCTAGTCGGGCTGGATGTTTGATGGCTTCATTGTGGACATTGAAATATAAATGCATTGCGAGTAAATATCCTGCTCGCAATGATGAAGTAGGTTAATTGTCAGTGGCACAGTGCACTTAAGAAATGTGCAAAACTCATTTCCTTTATGGCATGGCTCAGCCCTAATATTTGAGTGCAGAATATTTTCTGAGTTGTCAAACACCATCCAGTACATTCTTGGACTGTAGGCATTGTTGGCAAGTTTGGCATTTATTGCCCATCCCTCATTGCCCTGAGTTTGGTATAACTGTGGTTACTTCAGAGGGTATTTAAGAGCTGACCATGTTGGTGTGTAACTGCAGATCAGATGAGGGCGTAGGTTTCCTTCTCCAAAAGAAACTTTCAGGCAATTTGGCAGTTTCATGGTCACTTTTGCTGATAACAGCTTTTTATTTCCAGATTTATTTTTTATCTTCAGTCAAATTCTCAAAGCTACAGTGCTGGAATTTGAACTCTATTCTCTGGATTATGAGTCCAGGCCTCCAGATTACAAATCCATTAATATAACCACTATGTGACGATACACCTGTGCTCGGGTGGCAAGCAGTAGCTTTTGAAATCTAGTCCTGAGAAGCAGTCAGAAATGATTAGAGGGGATGGGATCTTGTGTATTTAATGCCACTGGTGTAGGTGCACCCATTGGGGAGAGGCTTTTGGAGGGGGTAGAGTGGGGTGACCCTTTTTCTGATGTGGTGAGTTTTGTTTCTGTTTCTATTCCCTGATGATCATTTTCTCCATCCTCTTCCCTGCCTGATACAACTCTGTGGATTGTGCCTTTGCTCTGTTTATAGGCTGTATAGAAGGCAAACACCTTGATATGTATCACAACATAGACGTCAGTTTGCATCCCTGTGTTGCATCTGAATATGTGTAATTTTCTTGACATGCATTGAATCAGAGTGGATGAGGTTGCATAGTTGAAGCCAAATTAACCGAGCAGGGCAGGAAAAAATGGGAATGATTAAAATGGTCTTTATATTTTGTAACATGTTCGAAATGGTCAGTAACCTTTCTCCTCCTTCAAAAACCATCTCAAATTGAAGATTCCCCAACCCTGCTCAAACTCTCTGCTAGTACATTCTGAAAGCTGTGGTTCAGTTGGTAGCACTTTTGTCTCTTAATCAAAAGATTGTGGGTTCAATCCTGACTCGAGTCTTGAACACATAATCCAGATTCCCACAACCAACATCACTAAAACAGATTTTGGACATTATTTCATCTGTTTGTAGGACCTTGCTGTACGCAAATTGTCCACTGCATTTCCTACATTACAACGGTGACTGACTGCTTCAAAAGTGCTTTGTTCACTATAAAGCACTTTGTGATGTTCTGAGGCCATGAAAGACAATGTATAAACGCAAGTTCTAGCTTTCTTTTGCTTGGTGTCTATTCCTCCAGGTTTAAGTGGCTTGGCTCATTTTGTTATTTTAAAGATTTCAAATAAGTGGAAGTTACCAGTTATAAGTTCGTTTACACACAAAACTTGCTCCATGGATATACTTGGACTTGCCCTTCTGTTTGAACTTTTCTGCTTTTTCTAACGAGTGTATTGGTTTCTTTTTGTCAGTTTAAAAGCAATCAGTTGCAGTTAGTTAGTTGGATGGATACAGTTCTATGAAAGTTGGTTCTTTTTTGCCTTGCTAGACTGCATGATGAATCTAGCTATGGAGATTTGTATAATTCTGAACTTGAAAGTTTGGGTGTTATTTAAAACTGTCCAAATTTCAATATTAAAAGTATTTTGGATCCAAACACTTGGGTTAATCACGTTGACAAAAACAACAATCTGGCTACTAAAAATCTGAATTGCTGCCTAATGTGCTGAGTGTTTCTAGCATTTTCTGTTTTTTGCTGTGAGTTAATAATCAGTTGTAGTAATTCCTCTCTGGGAGTGATTTGGAAAGAGAGAACTGGCCATTATATACTGCTTTTCAACGTTTACGATGTCACAAAGCACTTCACAGACATTGCAAGACATTTTGAAGCATGGTCCCTGTTGTAATGTAGCAAGTGTGGTTGCTAATTTGCACACTGAAAGATCCCACAAACATCAGTTAAATAATTACCACCTCATCTGTTGATGTTGGTTGAGGGATAAATATTGGTCAGGGCACCAGGAAGAATTCCCTGCATTTCTTCAGTGGGTGCCATGGAATCTTTTACATCCACTTGAGAGGGTGAATGGGGCTGGGTTTAACGTCTCATGTGAAAGACTTAGTTCTGCACTGGACTGTCAACAACTGCAGTTTGCATTTATATAGCGCTTTTAACATAAAACATTCCAAGGTGTTTCACAGGAGCATTTATAAAGCAAAATTTGACTGAGCCAAATCAGGTGATAGGGCAGTTGGAGAGGTTTTAAGGACCTTCTTAAAGGAGGTAAGAGAGAGAAGCAGAGAGGTTTTGGGAGGGAATAATGGCCTAGGATGCTTAAGGCACGCCCGACAATAGCAGAGCACTTAAATTCGGGGATACTCCAAGAGGCCAGATTTCAAGGGAATGCAGATACTTTGGAGGGTTGAGTGGCTGGAGGATATTAGAGATAAGGAGCAATGAGACCGCGGAAGAATTGGGGGGGTAAAAAAAAAATATTAAAATTGTGGCATTGCATAACCAGGAGCCAGTGTAAGTCAACAAGCACAGGTTTAATAGGTGTGAGGGGCTTTGGAGGACCTCTGTTTCATGGACAGTAGAATGTGGAAAGCCAGCGAGGAATGTGGAGGAATAGACAAATGCATAAGCAAAAAAGGCATGGATGAGGGTTTCAGCAGCAAGTGAACTGAGATGAGGGTGGGGAGTCAAATGTTAAGCAGGCAGAAATAGGTAGCCTTAATGATGGCATGGATGTGTGGTTTGAAGTTCAGCTTGGGGTCAGATACAACATCAAGGTTATGAACAGCCTGGTTTAGCCTCGAGTTGCGAGGGAAAGGGATGGAGTCAATAGCTAAGCAACAGAATAAGCAAGGACCGAAGACAATGTCTTTGGTCCTTCAAATATTTAATTGGAGAACGTTTCTGCTCATTCAGTACTGTGTCGGATAAGCAATCTGGTCATTTAGAAACAGTGGAGGAGGTCAAAAATAGACTTATGCAAGCTTGACATTGTTTTCAAATGATGTTGCCAATGGGAACAATCAAATGAGAAAAAAGAGGTGATCAAGGATAGATCTTTGGGGGACACCAGAGGTAAAGGCATGGGAGTGGGAAGAGAGGGTACTTTGGGTAAAATTTGATAGATAAGAATGGAATAAGGTACGATTATCCTTTGATGGGAGGCTGAGTACATTGGGCATATACTCTGGAATTTAGATGAATGAAAGATTGCCATTGAAGCATAAAGATTCTGAAGAACATGACAGGCTAGACACTAAGATTGTTTCCCCTGACTGGGAAATCTAGAACACAGCTTTAGGATAATGTATTGATCATTTAGGACTGAGATGAGGACTGATATCTTCACTCAGAGGGCTATGAGCATTTGAAATTTTCTACTCCAGAGGGTTGTGGATGCTCTGTCATTGATTAAATTTAAGGTGGAGAGAGGCAGAGTTTTGGTATCAGAATTAAGGATATAGGGAGCGGGGAGGAAATTGGAGTTGAGGCAGAAGATCAGCCATGACCTTATTGAATGGTTGAGCAGGCTCGAGGATCCGTATGGTCTATTCCTGCTCCTATTTCTTTGTTTTTACGTTCTTAACCAGGCAGTCCCACCCAGCTGGGCAACATGGGGAGGCGTTGGAGGAAAATGTTGTGGTCAGCCATGTCTAAAGCTATCAGGTTGAATAATGTGCTGTTACAGACAGGAGAGACCGGCAAACTGAACTTCTTTGCTCTCACCAACTGGTCGCAAGCAGAAGTTGTCTAGAATTATTTTTAAAGTGTGCTGTGGTGTGTTTGCCAAAACCCTCAGTTTGTATGAGCCAATTTACTAATAAACACGGGGGAGGAGTGTTCACAGCGTCCCACTCCACTAACCGTGTGCATGTACTCACGCACACAGACACACACAGTAAGGGGGGGATAGATAAAAGGAAAGTTTTACAACTATGGATAGTAATAGTACAAGAACCACAGAAATGAATATTAGTTCACGTGATTATCAGAGTCCAATAAGGAGATATTTCATGTAGGAGCTCGAGTTCCGCTGGCTCAAGACTGGAGGTGTAGAATTCTCTTCATTGTTGGTGCTAATACCGCAAGATGAAGTTGGTACACAGTTAGTTCTGCAGGTGATGGTGGGAAATCTTCCAGCAGAGATGGGCTTCGAGAACTGGGCTGTTGTTCAGCCTGGAGTTCTGCTTCTGGGGTTCGCCGGTTGGATGTTAACAGCAGACTGATCATTTCTCAGTTCTCAAAGAAATATAGAGATTTCAATCTGGTCACTCGAGTGGTGTGTAACAAACTCAGATACTTACCTTGAGTTGAGATCAGGACAGGCTTCTGTGTGTGCGCTGATCGGGAAAGGGCCCCATATGGCAGTTCGTCCATTTTCAAGTCGTCAGGCTGGGAACTGGCCCTGCGCACATGCACAGAAGAAAAAGAAGAAAAGTGAAATTGTGAGAAACTGGAGGTCAGGTGATCTGAGGAGGAGTGCCATTGGAGGGGGGAAACAACAGGGAGATGGTCCCAAACAAGGGAGTGGAACTGAACCGAATCCCAGAAGATATTCCCAGGTAAAGGACAAGGTCAGAGATCAGAAATAGATCCTGTTAAACCAAGTTGAGAGAAATGAGCAAAGCAATTGACTCTGAATTAAAGAGAGAGAGCTGCGGGGAGCAAACTTGAAGCGAAGTGGGCTTGAGAGAAGTCCTGAAGATCCAAGAGGGCAGCCAAAGGTTGCTGTTGGCCTTTTAGTGCAGTGGTGTTCTGTTTGGCTTAGCTGGAAATCTCAAAGTGTGCTAGGAACGTGAAGTTTGAGTGTACTTGGCGATCCAGGGGAAAGGAATCTCGGGTAAGATTGAAATCCTGAAGGATCCTTGTTGAAGACATCTGGGTAGGAGCAACATTTGGAGAGAATTCCAAGGCGAGTTCTTCAAATGTGGAGATTAGAAACCCTCAGTGGAAAGACAGAGCTTCAGTGAGACCAGGTGGCTCATGGTGTGACAAACCTCTGGGTGGGTTGTTGAGAAATCCATAGAATCTGCTTTGGTCGCACCTGTCAATTACTTTGGAGTATGGTGTGTCTGTCCACAGTTTGCCAGTCAGTTTGCCTACTGCATACTTACCCTGAATATTAGAGTATAAGATAGATATGGTAAATTGTTTTATCTTTCCAAATTTGTATGCATGTGTAAAGATATAGTTGAGGTGAAGGGATAGTGAATATTTGAATCATTTTCTTGTTTTTATATTGAGATCTTTCTAAACTTTTTGCGTGGTGTAATATAGTTCATTTTTCTTTAACAAACGTTTTATCCTTTGTGTAAAAAGTTAGGAACTATCAAGCCAGGTTTCACCCTAGGACCTGATTTGTCCAGCATTAACATCAGCTGGGATCGTAATACGTGACCACCTTTCTTCTCGATGATTTCAAAAGGGATGTTTGTTTCTCCAGTGTCTGGAACCGGCTTTGATTTCAGGACTGATAATACCCCAGCCATTGGCTTTTGAAAGAGTTACCATCCATATTGAGGATCTTGTTTTGGGAAGCCATTGTCTGGGCAAACCCTCTGACTCTGCTAGAGGGGTAAGCTTATCAAGATGCAAATGATGGCCATTGGTCCCTCAATGTTCCCCTTTTGAAATGGACCTGGACAGTCCCCAGGTGTGAGAGAAATCTGTTAACAGCTCTGCAGATGTAACAAGTTTCGATCTGTGAGTCCCCTGGTTTTGTGATTATAATGGCCTTACAATTGGGTGTGAGGTTCCACGATGATGAGAGAAGGATTTGTTTGTTGTTGTAACTCCAGAACAGAGGGCCAATCATGTGGTCATACGACTCATAGCAGCCATCTTTTTTGGCTCAACAGAAAGTCCATTTTAAAAATAGCAAAAAGAATAAAATTTTGATACAGTTTTTGGATTTCCTTTCATGTCATATTGACCTAACAGTGCTCAATTCTGTAAGAGGTGGAACTCCCCACAACCATTTTATTCTGGTTTAAGACATGGTCAATGTTAAAACTCTTCCTTTTTGGCTGAATTCAGGCTTTCTAAAATTTGTAGCTTTAATTTAGAGTAGAGGACTTCATTCATCAATTTGAATTTGAAAAATTCAACTTGAAGAACATGTAATGCTACTTGTATGTTTGAGACCTGCTGATGAATCCCAAGAGGTCTTTGCTAGAACACTAGATTGCTTGGTTTAAATTCTGAATTGTTTTATTGCCTGTGGAATAATTTAATTTGATAGAAAGGGGCACAACTCATAGTGTTGTGTCAAGCAAGTAATTAGTAAGTGACATAAGCCTTCCACTTTTGTTTAGCTTTTAGCGAACCCAAGTGAATTGGATTTGAGTGGAACGATAGGATTTATATGTAACTATTATTGCAAAAGTAGGCAACACTGACCCAAAATCTTCAAAATGGAGTCAACCCAGTACCCCATCCACCAAAAGCTGATGACTACCCTGCCTACCACCCTCCATAAACTTGAGCTCATTCAAAACTACTGCCTCTATCTTAACTCTCTCAAATTCTTGTTCATGTATCATCCTTATGTTCACTGTCATACACTGGCTCCTGGTCTGGCTATGCCTTGATTTTTAATAAAAATTATTCCAGTGTTTACGTTGCTCCGTGGAGATTTGTGTCTCATTCTCTGTAGCCTCTTCCAGCCCAACAACGCTCAGAGATCTCTGCTATTATTCAATTCTGAACCCTTATGTATCTCTCACTTGGTTGGCCCCAGAGCTGTTAGTTGTGCTTTCAGCTGCCTGGGCCCCAAGCTCTGGAATGCCCTTCACCCATAACCTCTCTACCCTTTTCCTCCATTAAGGTGTCTACATCTTACCAAGCTTTTGGTCATCTGACCTAAGTCTGATTTATGTTCCTGTGAAGCTCTTTCAGATGTTTCACTTTGTTCAAGGCACAATATGAATGCAAACTATTTTTGAAAGCAAGTATTTATACAGAAAATGCAGCAGGACAATTTGCATTAAGTGTATGAAACCCTGAAAAGGTATAGAAGTTTTATTTTCTGGCTGGGGTGTTTTTCTCTTTCCACCCCCTCAACCCCCACCCCATTTTGATTTTCGACCTTTTTTTGGTGTATTTTTCAAACTAGAGTGACAGTGGGAACTACATTTTCCACTGTTATATTTGGGACTTTTCCGCAATTTTATTGAAAACTGTTTGCCATTTATGAATGAATTTTTTATTTTAGAAACAACTGATGATCCTTTACCCTGAGGGAATAAATTAGGGATTTAAACAAGAGTCTTCAGTCAATGCTGTAAACTGAAAATTTGGAAACAAGTCATCCCAAATGCTGCGCTCCAACCCCTGGTTCTATGTATACATAAAATTTTGGGCAATTTAAATCTCAGCAGATAAACCAGACCCAGCTCCCCTTAAACCCAAAAGCCCCCTGCTTCTTCCTTCTTCCACCCTCCCCCCAACTCTTGCCCTTTCCCTCACCTGTGGACAATTGGCATGTATACCATTGGGATAATCCAGTTCCCTCCAGCAAACATGAATATATGAAGTAGGAACAGGAGTAGGCCACGGCCCATCCAGCCCACTCCCTCATTGAATAAGATTGTGTCTGAGCTGATTGTAACCTCATCCTCACATTCCTTCCTACCCCTAGAACCATAGAACACTACAGCACAGAAAACAGGCTATTCGGCCCTTCTAGCCTATGCCGAAATATTATCCGCTAGTCCCATTGACCTGCACCTAGTCCATAACCCTACAGATCTCTCCCATCCATGTATCTAGCTAACTTATTCTTAAAACTTAAGAGTGAGCCAGCATTTACCACTTCAGATGGTAGCTCGTTCCACACTCTCACCACTCTTTGAGTGAAGAAGTTCCCCCTAAACCTTTTCCCTTTCACCCTAAAGCTATGTCCTCTCATGTTTATTTCTCCTAATCTAAGTGGAAAGAGCCTACTTGCATTTACTCTGTCTATACCCCTCATAATTTTGTAAACTTCTATCATATCTCTCCTCATTCTTCTACGCTCCAAGGAATAAAGTCCTAACCTGTTTAATCTTTCCCTGTAACTCAACTCCTTAAGACCTGGCAACATCCTAGTAAATCTTCTCTGCACTCTCTCAATCTTACTGATATCCTTCCTGTAGTTAGGCGACCAGAACTGCACACTATACTCCAAAGTTGGCCTCACCAATGTCTAATACAACCTCACCATAACATCCCAACTCCTATACTCAATACTTTGATTTATGAAGGCCAGTATGCCAAAAACTTTCTTTACAACCTTGTCTACTTGTGACGCCACTTTCAGGGAACTATGTATCTGAACTCCCAGATCGCTTTGTTCGTCCACACTCCTCAATACCCTACCATTTACTGTGTATGTCCTATCTTGGTTTGACCTTCCAAAATGTAACACCTCACACTTTTCCGCATTAAATTCCATCTGCCATTTTCTGGCCCATTTTTCCAATTGGTCCAGATCTCTCTGCAAGCTTTGAAAGCCTTCCTCGCTGTCCACAACGCCTCCAATCTTAGTGTCATCAGCAAACTTGCTGATCCAATTCACCACATTCACTCTGATAGCCTTTCACCGCCATGTTAATCAATAATCTATCTAGCTCTGCCTTAAAGCTATTCAAAGACTCTACATCCACCAAATTTTGAGAAAGAGAGTTCCAAAGACTCACTATCCTCTTGAGAGAAAAAAAATTTCCTCATCTCTCGTCTTAAATGAACAGCCCCTTATTTTTAAACAGTGACCCCCTAGTTCTAGATTCTCCCACAAGAGAAAACATCCTCTCCACATCCACCTTATCGAGACCCCTCAGGATCTTAAAAGTTTCAATGAAGTCTCCTCTTACTCTTCTAAGCTCCAATGGATATAATCCTAACCTTTCCTCATAAGACAACCTGCCCATTCCTGGCATTGATCTAGTAAACCTTCTCTGAACTGCGCCTAACGCATTTACAAGTCCCCTTAAATAAGGGGACCAGTACTGTATGCAATAATTCAGATGTAATCTTACTAGTGCCCTGTGCAACTGAAGCATAACCTCCTTACTTTTATAATCAATTCTCTTCATAATAACTGGTAACATTCTATTAGCTCTCCTAATTACTTGCTGTACCTGCATACTAACCTTTTGTGATTCATGCACTAGGACACCTAGACCCCTCTGAATCTCAGAGCTCGGCAATCTCTCACCATTTAGATAATCTTTTTTATTCTTCCTGCCAAAATGAACAATTACACATTTGCCCACATTATACACCATTTGCCAGATCTTTGTCCATTCACTTAAAGAGGCAACAAAGTGACATAAATTATGTCCTCTTCACAATTTACTTTCCTATCTATCTTTGCGTTGTCAGCAAATTTAGCAACCTTCATCCAAGTCATTTATATAAACTGTAAAATGTTGAGGTCCCAGCACTGATCCCTGTGGCACACCACTCATCACATCCTGCCAACCTGAAAAAAACCCATTTATGCCAATTCTCTGCTTCCTGTTAGTTAGCCAATCTTCTATCCATGCCAATATGTTACCCCCTACACTATGAGCTTTTATTTTCCACAATAACTTTTGAAGTGGCACTTCAGCAAATGCCTTCTGGAAACCTAAGTACAGTACATACACTGGTTCCTCTTTATCCACAGCACATGGGACTTCTTCAGAGAACTCTAATAAATGATTAAACTTGATTTCCCTTTCACAAAACTATGTTGGCTCTGCCTGATTGCCTTGAATTTTATAAGTGCCCTGCTAATTTATTAATAATAGCTTCTTAGATTTTCATTATGACAGATGTTAGGCTAACTGGCCTGTAGTTTCCTGCTTTCTGTCTCCCTCCCTTTTTGAATAAAGGAGTTACATTTGTTATTTTCCAACCTAATGGAACCTTCCCGAATCTAGAGAATTTTGGAAAATTAAGACCAATGCATCAACTACCTCACTAGCCATTTCTTTCAAGGCCTTAGGGTGAAGTCCTTCCAGACCCAGGGATTTGTCAACCCGCAGCCCCAACAATTTGCTCAATGCCACTTTTCTGGTGATTGTAATTTTCCCAAGTTCCTGCCTCCCTTCCATTTCTTGATTTGCAGTTATTTCTGGGATGTTACTTTTGTCCTCTATAATGAAGACGGAAACAAAATACCTGTTTAATTCATCTGTCATCTCCCCACTATCCATTATCAATTCCCCAGACGCACTTTCTATCGGACAAATGCTCATTATGTTAACTCTTTTCCTATTTAAATATTTATAGAAACTCTTATTATCCATCTTTATATTACTAGCTAGCTTTCTCTTTTACTCTAATTTTTCCCTCCCTATTAACCTTTTTGTCATTCTTTCCAATCTTCTGACCTGCCACACATCTTTGCATAATTATATGCTTTTTCTTTAAGTTTGATACCGTCTCTAACTTTTTTTTAGTTTACAAAGGATGGTGGGCCCTCCCCTTGGATTTTTTTTTCTCATTGGAATGTATATATTTTGTGTATTCTGAAATATTCCTTTAAATATCTGTCACTGAACCTCTATTGACCTACCCCTTAATCTCATTTGCCAGTTCACTTGAGCTAGCTCTGCTTTCATGCCTCATAATTGCCCTTATTTAAGTTTAAAATATTAGTCTTGGACACCCTTTTTTCTCCCTCAAAATGAACGTAAAATTCAATTGTATTATGATTGCTGCTACCTAGGGGTGCCTTCACTGAGGTTATCAATTAATCCTATCTTGTTTGTCAATACCAGGCCTAGTACAGCCTGCTCTCTGGTTGGCTCCAGAGCATACTGATCTAAGAAACTATCCCAAAAACATTCTATGAATTCCTCGTCTACACTACCTTTGCCCATCCGGTTTTTTTCCAGTCTATATGTAGATTAAAATCACCCATGATTTCTGCTATACCTTTCTGACAAATTCCCATTATCTTATCTTTTATACTCTGTTCTACTGTGTAGCTACACCTCCCACAATTGACTTCTTGCCTTTATTATTTCTCATCTCAACCCAAATTGTTTCTACATCCTGGTTTCCTGAACTTAAGTCATCCATCTCTAATGTGCTAAAACCATCATTAATTAATAGATCCAGCCCCACCACCTTTTCCTAACTTCCTGTCCTTCCTAAAGGTTACATACCTTTCGATATTTTTAAAAATTTGTTTATGGGATGTGGGTGTCACTGGCTAGGCCAGCATTTATTCCCATCCCTAATTGCTCTTGTTCAGAAGGCATTTAAGAGTCAACCACATTGTTGTGGGTCTGGAGTCACGTGTAGGCCAGACCAGGTAAGGACTGCAGATTTCCTTCCCTAAAGGACATTAGTGAACCAGATGGGTTTCTACAACATTCATCAATGGTTTCATGGTCTTAATCAGACTTTTAATTCCAGATTTTTATTGAATTCAAACTTCACTCTATGCTGTGATGGGATTCGAACCCAGGTGCCTAGAGCATTACCCTCGGTCTCTGAATACTTGTCCAGTACAATACCCCTATGCAACCGCCTCCCCCAATCTATGTCATCGTGTAGCCATATCTCTGTAATGGCTGTCAAATCATTCTTTGTTGTTTCTATTTATTTCTGTTGGACTGTTGTAAAGAACATATCTTTTTATTTTCTATTGGACTGTGGATTGGAATTGCAATGGCTGCAGTTTGAAGGACATGTCCACTGGAGCAGGATGAGAGATATATGCAATGTTGCAGTCCTGGAACAACGTGTGCCATGAAAGATAGGATGGTGCCGGAAAGGAGCCCTGGACCAAGGGAGCTGCCTGACAACACCATTTTAATTGGCTCCTGACCAGGTGACCAGGGTCTTGTGTGAGAGCAGTGCAGAAAGCTAGCCTGAAAGGAACAAGACCTAAAACTTCTTTCTCCTGTGTATGGAAGATTCCAGTAATTCCACATTGGAAAACTCCTGGCCTGCAAAGAGAAAACATCTAAAACCTCTCTTCCTCCTATCTCTAAAACCTGCTCTCTTTCTGAGGAAACCCCTGTAAAAAGGAAAAGGGGAAAACCACTGTTAGAGACATTCAGAAGCAAGTTCTCAACCAGTGAATTAAATACTGAAAATGCTGGAAGTCCTCCTCATGTCATCAACAAGAACTGAAAGGAATTTGGAAGACATCGATCAAAATCAACCCATCGCATCCTGTACTCTGGATTGGTGCTATTGAATTGTTTTACCCCACTCCTAAAACCCATGTTTTGTGTGTCTTATGTGTTTTGTGTATGTGTATATAGGGATTTAAGAAAGGGGTAGAATTTAAGTTATAGTGTTAGAAGTTAGCTGTTCTTTCTTTTGCCACTAGTTAAAGACAGTTTGTTCAATAAACAGTTATTTACTTATTAAGTTTACAAACCTGGTGCTTGTATTCTGTTAACCTAAATTCCACCTTAATTAAACAGTTATGTAGAATTGGGACAACCTGGTGGTTTGGTCAAACTTTTCACATTGGACATGGCTCGGGGAACAGTGGGGTTTGATATTACAGCGCACTATCCCCAGTGAGTCATCACAACTCCCACAAATGACTTCTTGCATGCAATGCGATGAACTGCAATGGCTGCAGTTTGAAGGGTCCCTGGAGCCCTATGTAATTGCCTCCCCTATTCTATGTCATCGTGTAATTATGTCTCTGGAATGGCTATCAGATCGTACTTATTTATTTCTATTTGCACTATCAGCTCATCTGTTTTGTTTCAAATGCCACGTGCGTTTAGAAACAGAGCTTTTAGCTTTGTCCTTTTATTATTTTTGTAATGTCTGGCTTTTTCTGCTGATTTACTCTTATTTTTGTACTCTTTTACCCTTCCTGTCACGGTCTGTTTATCATTTCCCATGTTAATACCTTTCTCTCTTTTCTTGTCTCTATTCTTTGGTTTACTACATCTTCCCAAATTTGATCCTTCATCCCTACTATTCCGTTTAAAACCCTTTCTACTCCCCTAGTTTGGCGGCTCATGAGGACACCAGCCTCAGCACGTCTCAGGTGCAGACCATCCCAGTGGTAAAGATCCCACTTTCCCCCAATACTGGTGCCAGTATCCCACAAACCAGAACACACTTCTCCCACACCAATCTTTGAGCCATGCATTAATTTCTCTAATCTTATTTGTCCTATGCCCATTCGCTCGTGGCTCAGATAATCCAGAAATTATTACCTTTGAGGTTCTCCACCTTAATTTGGTGCCTAGCTGCGCATACTGACTATGCAGAGCCTCCTTCCTCATCCTGCCTGTGTCGTTGGTGCCTACATGGACCACAACCACTGGATCCTCCCCCTCCCACTGCAAGTTCCCCTCCAGCTCTGAGCAGATGTTCTGAACCCTGGCACTGGGCAGACAACACAGTCATCTGGATTCTCGCTCTTTGCTACAGAGAATAGCGTCAATCCCCTTCACTATACTGTCCCCTACTAGCACTAAGTTCCTTTTTGCTCCCTCCACTTGAATGTCTTCCTGTACCATGGTGCCATGGCCAGTTTGCTCATCCATCCTGCAGCCCTTGCTCTCATCCAAACAAGCTGAGAGAACCTCAGACCTATTGGACAATTGCAGAGGCTCACACTCTTGCACCCTTATCCTCTGGGTCCCCTTACCTGCCTCACTCACAGTCACACCATCCTGTCCCTGACCACTGACTGAAGCAGAAGATCCTATCCTAAGTGGTGTGACTGCCTCCCTGGTATAAAGCAGCCAAGTAACTTTCCCCCTCCTTGATTTGTCACAGAGTTTGCAGCTCAGCCTTCTGCTCAATGACTCTGAGCCAAAGTTCCTCAAGCTGGAAACATTTACTGCAGATGTGTTGCAGGCCAGCAGCAGAGTTATGCTATGTGGAGCAGAGAGGAAGTGATTGAGCGTCTGAACTGGGAGAACCAGCCAGGACTAAGTGCCCCACCTGTTGGTTAATGATTGAAATAATTGCAAACTATGAAATTGTCCAATTCCATCTTCATCTGGGTAGAAAACAGTGTTGTTTAGTTGACAGTATTTGTAGGAGCACCTTTTTAACCACATGGACTCCAGTGATTCAAAGAAGGTGCTCCACCATAAACTATTTGAGGGCAACAAGGGATGTGAAATAAATGCCGCGCTTGACAGCGGTGCTCACATCCTGTGAATGGATAAAAATAAATGTTTTGCCTCAGCTGTTAGATTCAAGAGAAAAAAAATTCTGATTTAGAGTTGCACTCTGAAGATTTTTATCTCTTTCTTATTTTTCTTACTCCTCCAGCGTGCCATCCCATTGTAATTTTTCTGTTTGGGAGGAATGGTGATGGGACCGACATTTGCTAGTAATTTATAATATAGGCTTCAATAGAAATACATCTCGAACATAACATGAAGCATGTTATTATTTTGCTTGCCACAGCTTTGTAGGCTAGAAGTTATGGGGTCAAGGGTCCCTCTTGAGCTTGCGTTTTCCATGTTAGCTGATTATTTTCCCCAACGGTACTAAAGTGAATATGATTTAAGTCTTGTGTCCCTGTTGCGAAGGAGAGAGAGAAGACCTGTATCTATATTGCAGCTGTTCATGCACATTTCAAAACATTGCATACAATGCATTATTATTGTTGCAAATACCAAGTTTGTATGTTTGTTCTGGGGCTCTGTCTTTAATTCCAGGTAAACTAGAGGAATGAAGGGAGTCACGTGACCTGCTCTGAATTCTGCCTGACAAGCCTGGGTGGTTGCTCTGGGGACAGTGAGGCCCAGGTTGATTTACTGAGAAGAAGATGCAAAGTGTTCATACCTGTAGATAATGGCAAGAGCAGTGATACTTACTAAGGGCAGATTGTTAGTCTCCAAGTCTTACATGGAGGTGTTATGACTGTCAGGCCCTATAAACAGTTGCACTTGAAACTGTCTGTTTTGTTCCAAGATAGAATGGTTTGGGGGCCTGGAAGTCAGCTAATTAGCATATCAACCTGGATACAAGGCCCATGTGATTCACATTGCCATGCAGAAGGGCTTTTAGGAAGGGAAAAGTTAGTTGAAAACCATTGTGATATAGGATCGCAGGTTTCCTAAGTTATCACTGAACCTCACAGACACGAGTCAGTCTGCAGCTAACTGAGAGGCAGAGAGCAAGAGATAGAGACAGTCCTGCATCTGAAGCAGAGAGAAAGCTGTGACTCTATTGGTCAGCACGCCAAATGCTGTGGGAGCTCATATTCAGATTGAAGAGACCGAAATCATGAGGATTTAAAGGAGACTGGAAGATTTACGTAGCTTGGGATAGAAGCAAGGAGCCTCCAGTGTAACCCTCACAGTGAAAGTCAGTTCTGGGATTAGAAATTACCTGGCTGGGAAAAGAAAAAGGAAGCAAACCCTTGAGAGCTGAGAGTAAATTGAGACTGGTTCCTGGAGATTAGAATGTCCATTTAAGGGACAGAGTAAAGTATAATCCTAGCGGGAGATTTTCAGTTATGTTAAAAGCTAAATAGGGAATTTCTTGTCTGTAGTTTGGAGTATAAGTTGCTTACTGAATAGTGTTTAGAACAATGTTGCTTTTGGTCTTTTACAGTAAAAGTCTTAAAACTTGAAATCATGTCCTGTGATCTTTTCAGTCAGTCACTATAAGTTCGAATAGATTTTTAAAAGTTATCGGTCTCTACGATTATTGTAACACTATCATTGTGCTGATTGTGTGTGACCAGAATACACACAACTGGTTGACTTTTGTTTGACTAGTCCTTTAGGTCCTTGACTATCCCTCCCCTGATGCTGGAACAGGAAAATTAGACCTCTGTACAATGCCTTGCTCTCAGACACTGCTGTGCTCCCCCTGTACTGTCCTTTTTCTAAAACTTTTGGATCCATCTAATTCTTGGCTGCCTCCAACTATTTGTACACTGTACTTCCATTTTTCTTTGAAGCATTGCAGAAATCCTCTGCTGTGATGGCACAGTCCCATTTAGAGTAGGCTAGTGGTGTGAGAGTAACACTATTCTACTTTGTTTAATGATACTACTTGTGCCTGTTCTCTTCATAGAATTCTTTTGGGAGACTATTGAGCTTATCCCAGTCCTAACTCTTCCACTGCAACTGTCCACCCTAATGCTATTAACCTGCCTTTTCCCTCTATCCGTTTTGACCCGTTTCAAATAACGTATTAAGTTCTTTTAAAAAATGATTGAGGTATTTTGTTTTTAATTTTGTGATAGCTCCATCAGAGTGATGCAATAGTGGTGACCAGTCCTGCACCAGAGGGACTTGGAGAAGACTGGTTAAAAGCTGACACAACCATAATCACTTACAATTTATCAGGTAAAGGGGCAATTTGGACTGGCTGAGTCACCACAGCCTTAAGTTGGGTTGTGGGTTAAGCAATTGATTAAAAGTGGCTTGATAAAGAAAGACTTGCATTTATATAGCATCTTACATGACCTCAAGACTGCCCAAAGCACTTTAAAGCCTAGGATGTTACCAGTGACCTAAGGCTGATTCCATTTATCCTTGATGTTGTTTATAATAGCAGATGAGAGAGCTCTTAACCCTAAGAAAATATGTGAAATTGGAGAACCACCTTTAGTATTTCTGAAAAAATAGTGCTGGTGTGAGGCCAGGTATGTAGTCGGTACATCCCAACGACTGATAGATTGTATTAAACAGCGCATCCCTTTGGCTTTTTGCAGCAGGCAAAGTACTGACCGTGCCCAACCAGCCCATGCTTGCAAAATGCCGAACATAGTGTCCAACATTAGATGCGATTCCGCAATTGGAAAGCATTTGCTAAACAATCCTGATTGTGCTAAGAATTACACTGACAATCAATTTAAGATTATCAGTCAGGCTTGCAGTGTGGCTCACTTAACATGTGCTTGAAGCTACATATAGTTACACACAGGGCTCTATCCTTTGCAAACAGTAAGAGCGTATTCCCGCATTGCACCTTTTTTAACTAAACAAAAGCTTGGGGACAACCATTATCTGATTCATTCCCCATGGCAATGCCTTGACCAATCAGAGTCAACTTGCCTAGTTTGAATTTAAAGAAAAGCTTGGCAGTTAACTGTTCCTTGGTGCATTCTCCATAGCAATGCCACTACCAATCTCAGCCCATTTGCCAACCAGTCAGCAGTCTCTTCTCATGCAGTACAAATTGTTGTTCCCTTTAGAATTGGTGTTTTTGTGAATCTGTCCTGATGAGTGCAAGATGAAAAAGCTTTGACAGCATACCTCTTCTAAGCAGTACTCAAGTTCTGTACTACCAAGAACTATCTTTGTTGTTAATTAAGATAAACATTCAGGGGAAATTTGAAAAGAAATCTCTGAATTTCATTTATTTTCTCAAGTGCTTGTAAATTGACCACTGGGACAAAACGACCAATTTGGGTGGGAAGCAGCAGTCCTACTGAGATGCTGGTTCCCTCAAGTGTTCCTGGTTAAATTTGATTCTGGTTCATCGGTCATTACAGGACTTTTAAGGAAGAGAAGTTTTGTTTTGAGTACATAATTGACTGACTTGTTTTGTGTTTCGCCCCAGCTGCAGTTTTTAGTTTGACTTCCGATCACCAAGATTCCCAGAGAAATGAATTGAAGCCCTCGCATGATGGGATTGGACTCCTAACAGCAGCAATGCAGATCAAGGTTAGACAAAGTTTAGATCTCCAGCACCTGGGTCAGGGGACCTTTTCCTCCAGTTCTCTCTTATAATTCTAGAGGCTGGAGGAAAGAGAGGGTGAAGATTTTTCTCCATCACTGTGATGCACATACTTGCTAAACCTGTAGTGTCTAAGTACCGGTGTCTGAAATAACTGTCTGTAGAAGAGGAAACTATTTCTATAGATTTTTTTTAAAAATCACAATTATTCACACTATTTGATATTAGGAGAGTAGGAACTTTGATATTAAAAGCTGTGACCCAGAATGCTTATTTTTGCAACTCAGGAAGGATATATTGGCCTCTACAAGTGCAGTGTAGATTCACAGGAATGACACGAGTTAAAAGGGTTTAATTTAAGGGTTACATAGACTTGGCTTGTATTCCCTTCCACATAGAAGAATAAGGGATGATCTAATTAAGGTGGTTTAGATGATTGGAATTGATAGGATAAATAGAAACTATTTCCTCTGGCAGGGGAGAGCAGATCAAGGGAGCATAACCTTGAAAATGGAGCTAGACTGGTAAGGGGTGATGTTAGGAAGCACATTTTCACACAAGTATAGTGG
The DNA here is from genome assembly GCF_017639515.1 of Carcharodon carcharias. Classification (NCBI taxonomy): domain Eukaryota; kingdom Metazoa; phylum Chordata; class Chondrichthyes; order Lamniformes; family Lamnidae; genus Carcharodon; species Carcharodon carcharias. Next base: position 128,618,367 of record NC_054468.1, on the reverse strand, counting down.
AGGAGAATCAGCTACTGAGGTTAGGTCATTGGAAAAATTGAAATCTAAGATTGATAGATTTTTGTTAGGTAAGGGTTATGGATTCAGGGTGGATGAATGGAGTTAATATATAAGTTGGGGGGGGGGGGGGGGGGGGGGGGGGGGCGGTCCTAGACTTAATTTTAGGGAGTGAAGCCAGGCAAGTGGTAGAGGTATCAGTGGGGTAGCATTTTGCAGGTAGATTCAAGGTTGTTATGGTAAAGGACAAGGATGGGCCAGAAATCAGAGTTCTAAATTGGGGGAAGGCCAATTTTAATAAGGTCAGATGTGATTTGGCCAGAGTGGACTGGGAGCAGCTACTTTTAAGTAAATCTGCATCAGAGCAGTGGGACTCATTCAAGAAGAAAATAGGGAGAGTACAGGGCCAACATATTCCAGTAAAGACAAAGGGTGGGACCAACAAATCCAGGGAACCCTGGATGTCGAGGGGTATACAGGATTGGATAAAGAGAAAAAGGGAGGCTTATGGCAGATACCAAGGGCTCAAAACAGCGGAAGCCCTAGAGGAGCAAAGAATGTTTAGGGGGGAACTTAAAAAGGAAATTAGGAGAGCAAAATGGAGGCATGATAAAACATTGGCAGGTAAAATAAAGGAAAATCAAACTATTTTACAAGTACATTAAGAGTAAGAGGATAACTAGGGAAAGAGTAGGGCCCATTAGGACCATAGTGGTAATTTGTGTGTGGAGCCGGAAGACGTAGGTAATGTCCTAAATGAATACTTATCACAAGTGAGAGGGACGATTTGGGTATGAAAATCGGGCAGAATGACTACGATATAATTGAAGAAATTAGCATAGAAAGGGAGGAGGTTCTAAGTGATCTGGCAGGCTTAAAAGTAGATAAATCTCCAGAGCTGGCTGAAATATAACCCTGGCAAGGGAGGAGATAGCAGGGGCGCTGGCAATAATTTTCAATACCCCTCTGGCCACAGGAGAGGTGCCAGAGAACTGGAGTACAGCCAATGTGGTACCGTTATTCGAGAAGGGAGGAAGGGATAAACCAGGGAACTACAGGCCAGTCAGTCCAACCTCAGTGGTGGGGAAACTATTGGAAGCAATTCTGAGGGACAGAATTAATCTACACTTGAGGCAGGGATTAATCAAGGACAGTCAATGTGGTTTTAAGGGGAGGTCATGTCTGACCAATTTGATTGAATTTTTCGAAGAAGTGACCAGATGTAAAGATGAGGGCAATGCATTTGACATAGTCTACTTGTACTTAAGCAAGGCTTTTGATAAGGTCCGCATGGGAGACTGATAACGAAGGTAAGAGCCCATGGGATCCAAGGCAATTTGGCAAATTGGATCCAGAATTGGCTGAGTTACAGGGAGCAGAGGGTGATGGTCGAGGGGTGTTTTTGTGACTGGATGCCTGTGTCCAGTGGGGTTCCACAGGGATCAGTGTTGGATCCTATATATATCTGCATGTGTGTATTGTGGATGACATGAAAATTGGTGGGGTGGTAATTAATGAGGAAGATAACCTTAGATTACAGGAGGATATAGATAGGCTGTCAGATGGGCTGATCAGTGGCAAATGGAATTTAATCCAGATAAGCGTGAGGTGATGCACTTGGGCAGGACAAACAAGACACGGGAATACACGATGAATGTTAGTAACCTGGGAAGTACCAAGGATCAGAGGGATCTTGGTGTGCATGTCCACCGGTCCCTTAAGGTAGCGGGACAGGTAGATAAAGTAGTTAAGGCGGCATGTGAGATACTTGCCTTTATTAGCCGAGACATTGAATATAAGATCAGGGAGGTTATGCTGGAACTGTATAAAACGCTGGTTAGGCCAGAGCTAGAGAGACTATTGCGTGCAATTCTGGAATCTGCATTATAGGAAGGATATGATGCACCTGAGAGAGTGCTGAGGAGATTTACCAGGATGTTGCCTGGGCTGGAGAGTTTTAGTTATGAGGAGAGATTGGATAGAGTGGAGTTATTTTCCCTGCAGCACAGGAGATTGAGCGGGGACATGTTTGAGGTGTATAAAATTATGAGGGGCATAGATAAGGTAGACAGGAAGTAACTTTTGCCCTTGGTGGAGGGATCAATAACCAGGGGGCATAGATGTAAAGTAAGGGGCAAGAGGCTTAGAGAGAATGTGAGGAAGAATTTTTTCACCCGGAGGGTGGTGGGAATCTGGAACTCACTGCCTGAAAGGGTGGTAGAGGCAGAAACCTTCATAACATTTAAGAAATATTTGGATGTGCATTTGTGATGCCATGGCATATAAGGCTATGGGCCTAGTGCTGGAAAATGGGATTAGAATAGTTAAGTACTTGTTTGACCAGCGCAGACTTGATGGGCTGAAGGGCCCTTTTCTGTGCTGTAGACCTCTATGACTCCATGACTATGATTCTAAATCAACCATAATCTAATTAAATGTTGGAACAGGCTCGCAGGACCAAATGGCCTTCTGCTCCTCTGTAATCATTAGGATTGTATTATCTATTCTCTTGTTTTTTGTTATCTTGTCATCTTTATCCCTTCAGCTGGGAGAACTTAAATTCAGTTGATAATGTCTCCCAAAATCGGACATGTGGCTGGAAAGTTTGACTGAGCTCCAACCTCAAATGTGACACCAGTCATACAAGTGATTTACAGAATTAGCTGCATGTTTAACTTTTTTTTTGCTCTGAAGATCAAGTCACTTTGGAGGTGGTGTACTTGTGACCAAAACGAAGTTAGAGTTCATACCACCTTCTAAGAGGAGGTTATTTGGACTTTACTCTGTGCACTTTGGGATGCCTCTGATAACTGACTACCTGTTATCTCATTGTGGTCTCAGTTCCCCCACCAAGCACCCCCACCCCTGCCACCCAATTTCCGTAGCTACAGGTTCGACCTTATGGCTAACACTATGCAAGGAGGTGGTATCATAACTAAAAGAGCACAGAGTAAGAAATAAGAGCTGGATTATACACAGAGCCCCTCCAGCCTACTCAGCCATCCAATGCGATCAAAGCTGATCTTTTGCCTCAACTTGATTTGCTGCAGTGACCAAAAATCTGTCTATCTCAGCCTTAAATATACTCAATGATGAAACACTGACAACCCTCTAGGGTAGAGAATCCCAGAGATTCACAATCCTTTGACGGAAGGAATTTCTTTGTAACTCAGTTCTAAATGAATTGACCTCTTATACTGAGACCTTGCCTCTGTGTTCTGGATTCCCCAGCCAGGGGACCCAACCTCTATCTCTCCTGTTAAGCCCCTAAAGTATATTTCAGTAAGATCACCTCTCATTCTTCTGAGTCTCAGTCTCTCCTGAGAAGAAAAACTTCTCATTCCAGGGACCAATCTAGTGAACTTTTGCCTTACCACCTCCAGTGCAAGTATATACTTCCTTAAATATGGAGACAAAAACTGGACAAGAATATATAAAGAAAGAAGTTTCATTTTTTTGCACCCCTCTTAATCTTAGGCCATTCCAAAGCACTCCTTATCCAATGAAGTACTATTGAAGTGTAGTCACTGTTGTAATGTAGGAGATACAGCAGCCAATTTGCACACAGCAAAGCCTCAAAACAGCAATGAAATGATGACTAGGTAATCTGTTTTACTGACGTTGGTTATGGTATAAATATAGGAGAGGACTCTGGAGAGAACCTCCCTGCTCTTCTTTGTAGAGCACCCTGGGATGTCTTACCCCAGAGTTAGTTAAAAATCTCTTCCAATAGATGGCACCTCTGACAGTGCAGTACTCTGTCCTCCAATAGGAAGTCATGGATTGGGCCCTGAATATTAGAGGGTATAGGACATTTAGGAAGAACAGGAAGTGAGGAAAAGGTGGAGGGGTGGCTCTGTTAGTTAATGATGGTATTAGCACAATAGAGAGGGATGAGCTAAGTTCAGGAAACCAGGATGTGGAAATAGCTTGGGTCGAGGCAAGAAGCCACTTGTGGGAGTTGTATAATAGTAACCACATGGTAGGATGGAGCATAAAGGAAGAAATAATGGCAACTTGTCAGAAAGGCATGGTGATAATCATGGGAGATTTTAATCTACACATAGACTGCAAAAGTCAGATGGGCAAAGGTAGCCTAGGTGAGGAGTTGATTGAATGTTTCCTGGATAGTTTCTTAGAACAGTATGTCCTGGAACCAACCAGCGAGCAGGCTGTACTAGACCTGGTATTGTGTAACGAGATGGATTAGTTAATGATCTCATCGTGAAGGTGCCCCAAGGTAGCAACAACCATAATATAATTTAATTTTACATTCAGTTTGAGGAAGAGAGGAGTGGGTCCGAGACTATGTTCTTAAACTTAAATAAGGGCAATTATGAGGGCATGAAAGCAGAGCTGGTTAAAGTGAATTGGCAAATTAGGTTAAGGGATAGGCCAATAGAGATGCAGTGGCAAACATTCAAGGGGATATTTCAGAATACACAGAATAGATATATTACAACTTGTAAGAAAAAGTCCAAGGGACGAATACACCATCTATGGTTCACTGGAAAGGTTAAAGATAGCATCAGACTTAAAGACGAAGCATATAATTGTGCAAAGATAGGTGGAAGGTAAGAAGATTGCGCAGAATATAAGGAACAGCAAAGGATGACTAAAAGATTAAGGAGGGAAACATTAGAGTACCAGAGAAAGCTAGCCAGAAATATAACAACAGATCATAAGAGTTTCTATAAATATTTTTAAAAGAAATGAGTTTACAAAGTGAGCATTGGTCCTTTTGAGACTGGAGAATTGATAATGGAAAACCAGGAGGTGGCAGATGAACTGAACAGGTCTTCACTATAGGGGATACAAGTAACATCCCAGAAGCAGCTATAAATCTGGAAATGGAAGGGAGGGGGGGACTCAGGAAAATTACAATCACCAGAGAAGCGGTACTGAATAAATTGTTGGAGCTGCGGGCTGACAAGTGCATGGGCCTTGATGGACTTCATCCTAGAGTCTCAAAAGAAGTGGCTAGTGAGATAGTTGATACATTGGTTTTAATTTTCTGAAACTCCCTAGATTTGGGGAAGGTCCTATTAGACCGGAAGATAATAAATGTAGCTCCATTATTCAAAAAGGGAGACAAAGCAGGAAACCACAGAACAGTTAGCCTAACATCTGTTATAGGGAAAATGTTAGAAGCTATTATTAAAGAAGCTATAGCAGAGCACTTGGATAAGTTCAAGGTAATCAGGCAGAGTCAACATGGTTTTGTGAAAGGGAAATCAAGTTTAATCAATTTATTGGAGTTCTTTGAGGAAATAACCTGTGCTGCGGATAAAGGGGAACCGGTGGATGTACTGTACTTAAATTTCCAGAAGGCATTGGATAAAGCGGCATGTGGAAAATAAAAGCTCATGGTATAGAGGGTAACATATTGACATGGATAAAAGATTGGCTGGCTAACAGGAAGCAGAGAGTAGGCATAAATGGGTCTTTTTCTGGTTGGCAAGATATAATGAGTGCGTGTCACAGGGTTCAGTACTGGAACCTCAACTGTTTAAAATTTATATAAATGACTTGGATGAAGGGATGGTTGCCAAATTTGCTGATGACACAAAGCTAGGTAGGACAGTAAATTGTGAGGCGGACATAAGGATGCTACAAAGAGATACAGGTAGGTTAAGTGAGTGGGCACAGATCTGGCAAACGTGGAAAAATGTGAAATTGTCCATTTTGGCAAGAAGAATAAAGGAGGCACATTATCTACAAAGATAAAAGCAAAATACTCCGGATGCAGGAAATCTGAAACAAAAACAGAAAATCCTGGAAAAACTCAGCAGGTCTATCACCATCTGTGGAGAGAGAAACAGGGTTAACGTTTTAAGTCTGTATGACCCTTCTTCAGAGCTCAAGAGAAGTGGAAATATGATGAAATTTACACTGTTTAAGGGTGGTGGGGCAGGTGGAGCTGGATAGAAGGCCAGTGATAGATGGGCTTAAAGGAGGAGATTGACAAAGATGTCATGAACTAAAGGACAAGGGGGGTGTTAATGGTAGTGGTTAGTGCTAAAAAAAATGGTGCTGATGGTGGCATAAAGGTAAGAAAGCAGATTGTGATACTAGCAGAACAAGGGTGGCGTTGTTTGAAAGAACAACATGGAACAAGTAACAGATGGCCCTGTAGGGGATGGGATGGGGGCGGTGGTGGGGAAAAAATGGATAGAAAATGGGATAGAAGGGGGGGTAAAACCATGGTAAATGAATAAAAATAAATGGATAAAAAATAAAAATGGATATAAAAATAAAGGGGGGGTGAGGATGGAGGAGAGAGTTCATTGTCTGAAATTGTTGAACTCAACTTTAAGTCCAGAAGGCTGTAAAGTGCCAAATTGGAAGATGAGGTGCTGTTCCTCCAGTGTGCGTTGGGCTTCACTGGAATAATTGCAGCAGGCCAAGGACAGACATGTGGGCATGAGAGCAGGATGGTAGGTTGAAATGGCAAGTGACCAGAAGGCCTGCGTCATGCTTGTGGACAGACTGGAGGTGTTCCGCAAAGTGGCCACCCAGTCTGCGGTTGGTCTCCCCGATGTAGAGGAGACCACATCAGGAGCAGCAGATGCAGCAGATCAGATTGAAGGAGGTGCAAGTGGAGCGCTGCTTCATCTGAAAGGAGTGTTTGGGTCCTTGGATGGTGAGGAGGTAAAGAGGCAGGTTGTTGCACCTTCTGCGATTGCATGAGAAGGTGTTGTGGGAAGAGGATGAGGTGTTGGGGGTGATGGAGGAGTGGACCAGGGTGTCCCGGAGGGAATGGTACCTACGGAATGCTGACGGTGGTTGGGGGGGTTGAGGGGAGATGTGTTTAAAATTTTCTAAATAGTGAAAGCTCTGAGATGCAGAGGGATCTGGGTGTCTTAGTGCATGAATCACAAAAGGTGCTGCAAGTAATTAGGAAAGCTAATGGAATGTTATCATTTATTGCGAGGGGAATTGAATACAAAAGTAGGGAGGTTATGATTCAGTTATACAGAGCATTATTGAGGCCACATCTGGAGTATTGTGTACGGTACTGGTCTCCTTACTTAAGGAAGAATGTAAATGCATTGGAAGCAGTTCAGAGAAGGTTTACAGACTAATACCTGGCATAGGTGGGTTGTCTTATGAGGAAAGGTTGGATAGGTTGAGCTTGTATCCGCTGGGGTTTAAAAGAGTAAGAGGTGACTTGAGTGAAACATATAAGGTCCTGCGGGCTCTTGACAGGATGGATGTGGAGAGGATGTTTCCTCTTGTGAGACAATCTAGAACTAAGGGTCACTGTTTAAAAATAAGAGGTCACTCATTTAAAACGGAGATGAGGGGAAGTTTTTTCTCAGGGTCATGAGTCTTTGGAACTCTTTTCCTGAAGAAGCAGTGGAAACAGAGCCTTTGAATATTTTTAAGGCAGAGGTGGATAGATTCTTGGTAAACAAGGGGGTGAAAGGTTACAGGGGTAGACCGGATGCAGGTTTGAGGCTACTATCAGATCAGTGTGACCTTATTAAATGGCAGAGCAGGCTTGATGGGCCGAATGATCATCTTCCTGTTCCTTGTTCGTAAGTTTGTATAAAGTGTCAACCTAGATTATGAGCTCAAGTCTCTAGAGTGGGGATTAAACCCATGACTTTCTGACACAGATGAGAGTGCTATTGCTGAGTCAAGGCTAACACTACGGTTTTAAAGGCAAATTTAGCAACAGCAGGATCTCACAATAGGATATCGAAAGGATCTCGTGTCAGGGCCTTTAGGATGTCATTTCATAAAGACAGTGTCCAAGCTTTTGTTCATCTTTGGCCATTTGAGAGTGTACAATGGGAATTTGAAGCCCAGTAACACATTTTCCAATGATCTTTGTGTTTAGATAATGCTGACTGAGGGCTCCCAATTTCTTGGTTAATACCTGAAATATTTGGTCCATTCAAACTGGTGAAACCAAAAGAGTGGAGACTTGTGGCAAAGAAGATGGCCAATTGGCCCACCTTGTCCATCCCCGCTCATAGCGCGAACAATTCCAAATTGATCCCACTTCTCCCCTCTCCCTCCATAGTTCTATACCTTTCCCTGTTTCAAATATCTAGCTATGTTTCCCTTCAAGCATGTTAAGGTCTCTGTTTCAGCCACTCCCTGTGGGGAACCATTCCATGCTCCAACATGCCTCTGTTAAAGAAATCTCCCCGACCCCTCTCTTCAATCTCTTTAATGGTCATTTTTAAATTGATGATCCCTCTTCACTAGCTCCCCAACCAGACAAAGTGGACTTTGTCTACTCAATCTATCAAAACCTGTAATTATTTTTAAAATCACCATTTAAATTTCCCCTTCACTATTTCTGCCCCAGTGGAAATAGTCTCACTCTTTAGTCTCTTCTCCTAACTATAATGTCCCATTCCTGGCAATGTCCTGGTGAATCTTTATGAATAAAATTGACATAATGATTTGTCAGCATTTCATGCCCAATATGTTTTTCTTCATCCCTGATTCCTGGGGGTCAGTTATCTCAGTTGGCTAGATCCCTAGCATATGATGCAGAATGGATGCCATCAGTGCGGATTCAAACCCTCTACCAGCTGTGGTTGTTCATGGAGGCCTGCCTCCTTGCCTTGCCCCATAATAGAGGAGTAGTGCCCCTTGTGCTGCATATAACCAATTGTCTCTCTAATAAGAGAGAGACAATGGAGAGGATTTCCTGGATCTCTGATCTACATTGTCTCCTGGTGTGGCAATACTTCAGTTCTTGTTTTCAAATCCCTCTAACCTTTGCCAATCTTACAATCTTCTGAGATCTCTGAGCACTTCCAATTCTGACCTCTATGCATCCTTGATTTCAATGGCTTCACCATTTGGGGTGTCCAAGGCTGCCTGGACTCTAAGCTCTGGAAATTCCTCCCTAAACTTCTCGCAACTCGTCACTCTGTAAAACCTACCTGCAGGACTAGTTTTTGGTCACCTGGCCAAATATCTCTTTGTGGCTCAGTGTCCAATTTGTCTGATAACGCTTATGTGGAGCATGTTGGAAAGCTTTACTAAATTCGAGATGCTAAATAAATGTAATTGTTGTAGAGTGCCCTGTAATACACATCATTGCAAAAGGACAGACTTCACCTTTTCATAAATGTTGTACTAAGGTTTTAGAGATGATTGGTGTAACCATGAGCATAGTTTTTGTCCAACATTTTTATTCTGTGAATATTATTTTATTTGTTGGTAAACTTGACACAGAATACAGTTGAAAGCAGCACCAGATGGCTAAAGCAGCAACAGCACAAGAAATGGAATCTTCGGCCTCTGAAATTGCAGCCCATTTTGCCTGTCCCCAGGTAAGCAATGAAAACTTATTTTACCTTCTGTCCCTGTAGTATGGTTTATTGCAACTTTTGTGTTCAATTCCCACTGTTGACCTGTTGCGGGTAGATTGGACAACATGTTGGAGGTAGTTCTTTCTTGTGTGTCTGCATGCGCACATTTTGGGTATTAATCAGAACTCACTCGCTGGTCTGAATCCTTCGCTCAAAATATTTTCAGTGACATAGAGATATCCAGAGCACAGACTCCAAAAGCAATTGGTATCCTGGCTAAAGAGGTCGGCCTGCGTCCATCAGAAATAGAACCCTATGGATGGAATAAAGCAAAAGTCAAACTATCTCCCTTGGACAGGCTGAAGGAACAGCCGGATGGAAAATACATCTTGGTTGCAGGGTAGGAATATTTTATTTCACTTTACTACTTGTTGGTATTAAACCTTTGTTTGTATATAAACTGTTCTTCCAGAATCAATATTAGTGCTACTAAAGTACAGACCCTACCACTTAAATCTCCCTGGAAAGATTGAACAGGCTAGTAACAGGAAAGAGAAGACGGAGAGAGGCCCTGATAGAGAGCTTTAAAATTATAAAGGGGCTCAATAGGGTAGAAATAGAGTGGATGTTTCCACTTGTGAATGTGTCCTAAGCTAGGGCGTATAAATGAGAGTCACTAACAAACCCAATAAGGAATTAGAGGGAAACTTATTTACTTAAGAGTAGTAATAATTTGAAGCTTGCTCTCACATGAAGAATGGCATAGATGTTTTTAAGGGAAAGTTATATAGTATATACAGGAAAAAGAAATGGAAGGTTAATGCTGATATGGCCAGATGATGTAATGTGGGAGGAAACTCATGTAGAACATAAGCACAAGCATGGATCAGTTGGGACGAATGACCTGTTTCTGTGCTCTAAATACTACATAAAACGGATATTCGCTCATCTTAACAAAAAAGCGCTAACCATTAGCCATTTGCATTAACATCAGTTTCCAGCCCACAGTGTTTTAAAGTGCTCCATTTATTTCAGACAGGAACACCTATGCTTACTCACTGATTCATACCCTGTATGGTGCTGCGCTTGACACCCCTCTAAATGATCAGGAGCTACAGTTTGTACTGACTGCAGTTTAAATAAAGCTGCAGGTTGAAGAAGAGCCGGATACAACTGGAAAAAGGTCAAAACATTGAAGGAACATTGTTGTTATATACTAGAATATGATAATAGAGCAAACTGTTATACAGCAATAACTTATACAGCACCTTTAGCAAACTAAAACCTCCCATACTGTTTCACAGGAGCATTATAAAGCAAAATTTGGCACCTAGCCTGATAAGAGGTAAGATTTTAAGAAGTGTCTTAAAGGCAGAAAGTGAGGTAGAGGCAAAGGAGGTTAGGGAGGGATTTCTAGAGCTTAGGGCCATGAGAACTGAAGGCATAGCCACCAGTGATGGAACGATTAAAACTGGGGATGCTCAGGTCAGAATTAGAGGAGCGCAGATATCATGGAATGTTGTGGAGCCTGGAGGAATCATATAATGGTTATAGTGCAGAAGGAGGCCTTTCAGCCCATTGTGTCTGCACCAACTCTCCAAATGAACAATTCACCCCTGCTTTCTCCCCAGAACCCTGCACATTCTTCCTTTTCGGATGAGTCTAATTCCATTTTGCCTCGATTAAACCTGCCTCCACCGCATTCTCGGACAGCGCGTTCCAGATCCCAGCCACTGGCTGTGTGAGAAAAGTTTTTTCTCATGTTGCTTTTGCTTTTTTCTACCAATTACTTTAAACCAGTGCCCTCTTGTACTCAATAGTTTCTCCCTATCTACTCAACTCCTTGTGATTTTCACATACAAATGTCCCATCTTCTCTTCTCAGAGGAAAACAATTCCAAGTTTTCCAATCGACCTTCAAAGCAGAAGCTCCTCATTCCTGGAGCCATTCTCATGAATATTTTTTGCACTCTCTAATGCTTTCACATCTTTCCTAAAGTGTGGTGTCCAGAACTGGACACAATATTCCAGCTGAGGACAAACTGGTATATTTTACAAGTTCACTATAATCTCCTTGTTCTTGTACATTATGCCCCTATTAATAAAGCCTATGTATGCTTTATTAACTGCTCTCTTCACCTGTCCTTCCATTTTCAATGACATGTGCACATGTACACCCAGGTCCCAATTACAAAGATAGGGAGGGATGAGGCCATGGAGGGATTTGAAAACAAAGATAAGAATTTTAAATTTGAGGTGTTGCGTAATTGGGAACCATTGTAGCTCAGCGAGCACAGGGGTGATGGGTGAACAGTACGTGGTATGAGTAAGGACATGGGCAGCAGAGATTTGGATGACCTCAAGACAATGGAGGGCAGAATGAGAGAGGCCGGCCAGGAATGTGTTGGAATGGTCAAGTCTATAGACAAAAAGGGCATAAATACCTGAATGTGTCCACTATAAACCTGGATGCCAAACGCTTGGTGTGCAACTGGATGACATGGTGACTTCCATATGAATGCAAACTTTAGGTACCTAGTTAGCTGTAGGCAAGAGGTGGACCTAAGGCTGGAGCTGGCGGAGAGAGAGATTGAAGTTGAGATTTGGCTGAATTGGCATTGCAAATTCATGATTACACCTACCAGTGCTGTGTTTCTGCTCGAGTCTGTCTCAAAGCAGGTGACAATTTAAAAATTATGTGCGTAAATTATTAGAGGTCATTTTTGGTTGAGTCTAGATGTTGAAATAGAACTTATAAAAAAATTTGTTTGAACTTGAACTGATTGCCCACTGGCTTTACAGCTGATTGTCAGATACGTAAAGTGACGTGGGGCGAGTGCATACATCAGTGTCTCTCCTTTCATTCCTTGCATTCTTGAATTGGGTACTTATTTGCTCCTTGGGCTGTTGTAATCCAAGAACTTCAGAACATATTAGAGAGCTAAGGTGCTTTCTCCTCCTAGTACCTGCCTGAAGAAGTTTTAGTCAGAAGCCACTGATATGTACAATTAAATAGAAACTAAATTGCATAATTTTAAATGGGGTGCAGGAACAGAGGGACCTGGACTGTACTTACATGAGCATTTGAAGGTGGCCAGACAGTTTGAGAAGGTATACAGGAGCCTTGGCTTTATAAATAGAGGCAAGGAGTGCAAAAGCTGTAACATTATTCTAAACCTTTATAAATCATAGTTAGGCCTTGGTTGATGTATTATGTCCAATTCTGGGCACCAGACTTTACAAAGGATGTCAAGAGATTATAGAGGTGATTTGCTGGAATGGTACTAAGGATGAGAAGTGTTGGTTAGCTGGAGAGACTGGAGAGGCTTTGTTCTACTTAGAGCAGAGAAGGTTAGAGGGAGATTTAAAAAGTGAGCACTACAGGGCTCTCTGGGCTGTAGAAACTTAATCAAAGCACAGTATTTATAAAAAAAAAGCTCTATGAAAGTAACCTCTGTGGTAGGTGGACTGACCCTGTTGCATCGATTTAGTGCATGCTGATATTTGAAGACTTAAAGGGCTTTTGCCTAAAACTTACGTATAACTACCAGGAGTTTCACTCATTAGGGGGCTGTAAACATCCCCTCCTCCACATGAAGCAAAGACTTGCATGCTTATCACCTCTTTCATAACCTTAGGATATCCCAAAACACTTCACAATCAATTAAGTACATTTGAAGTGCAGTCACAGTTGTAATTTTGGAACTGCAGCAACCAATTTGCACAGCAAAGTCCTACAAACAACAATGTGATACCACATTATCCCTGGACTAACACCACTAAAATAGATTAACATTAGCCAGGACAAAGGGAGAATTCTCCTGCTCTTTGAAATAGTGTCACAGAATCTTTTATGTCCACCTGAGAAAGCCGACAGGGCCTCGGTTTAACATTTTATCTGAAAGATGGAATCTCTTGACAGTGTAGCACTCCCTCAGTGCTGCACTGAGTTGTCAGCCAAGATTTTGTGATCAAGTATCTGAAATGCGTTATTACATCTCACTCTCAGCCTCCCTGTGCTTGCATGCTCTTTCCAGAAATTAATAGTTGCAGCCTGCTAGATCTACCCTCCTTTGCCCTTGACTGAGAACCACATATGTTACCTTGGCACTGCATGACTGTAATCTGACTGTATAACTTGCTTTTTCCGGCAACTGAAGTGAAGGAGCCACGAGGCAGAGGCTCAGAAGTGACTTCACCGGATGTGCCTCGCATACAAGTCTTTTGATGCTGTAATTGCTCAACTTGCAGAGTGTAAGAGTAACCTTTGCCTGCTGTGTTCTTTACAGAATTACACCAACTCCTTTGGGGGAGGGGAAGAGTACAGTGACAATTGGATTGGTTCAAGCACTAGCTGCCCATCTGGGTGTTAATGCCTTTGCTTGTGTGAGACAACCATCTCAGGGACCAACATTTGGTGTGAAAGGTAACCAGCTTAAAATACATGTTCTCTAAAATAAAAACAAAAGAAAAGAAGTAGTTGTACGTTAATCTGATTCATAGAACAAGTGATGTGGAATTTTCACCGCTTTGCTGAACACCTGCGGTCTGTCCGCAAGAATGACCCAAACCTCCCTGTCGCTTGCCATTTTAACACTCCACCCTGCTCTCTTGCCCACATGTCTGTCCTTGGCTTGCTGCCTTGTTCCAGTGAAGCCCAACGCAAACTGGAGGAACAACACCTCATCTTCCGACTAGGCACTTTACAGCCTTCCGGACTGAATATTGAATTCAACAACTTTAGGTCTTGAGCTCCCTCCTCCATCCCCACCCCCTTTCTGTTTCCCCCTTCCTTTTGTTTTTTCCAATAAATTATATAGATTTTTCTTTTCCCACCTGTTTCCATTATTTTTAAATAATTTTAAATCTTTTATGCTCCCCCCTCCCCCACTAGAGCTATAACTTGAGTGCCCTACCATCCGTTCTTAATTAGCACATTCTTTTAGATAATATCACCAACTTTAACACCTATGTGTTCTTTTGTTCTGCTGTCTGTGACATCTTTTGATGATCTGCTTCTATCACTGCTTGTTTGTCCCTACCACAACCACACCAACCCCCTCCTTCTCTCCACCCCCCACCACACACACACACACACACACACACACACACACACACACACACACACACACTTTAAACCAGCTTATATTTCACCCCTTTCTTGGATTCACTCAAGTTCTGTTGAAGGGTCATGAGGATTCGAAACGTCAACTCTTTTCTTCTCCGCCAATGCTGCCAGACCTGCTGAGTTTTTCCAGGTAATTCTGTTTTTGTTTTGGAATTTTCATTCACCAGGTAGGCATAGGTGGATCAAATCTGGATAATACTGCACAGCAGCAGTTTCTTCAACTGGTCATTTCTCCTTGATGCTTTCGTGTGTTTGGAGAATCTTGCTTTTGAAGATACTGCTGTGGTTCTGTTGGTTCATAAATTAGTTTGCTCTCTTTCCTCTTATGAAAAGAAACCAAATTGATGCTTTTGGATTGGTTCAGTTGTAGATCTTCACTTTGTTGTGCACTCTCACCTCTGAGTCAGAAAGTTGTGAATTAAAGCCCCACTCCAGAGACTTGAGCACAAAATCCAGGCTGACACTCCCAGTGCAGTACTGAAGGAATGCTGAACTGTCAGAAGTGCCATCTTTTGGATGAGATGTTGAATTGAAGCCTGACTTACCCCCTCAGATGGAGGTAAAAGATCCCATGAATTATTTGAAAACAATCACTGGTGTTCTCCCTGTATTTTGGTCGATATTTATTCCTCAACCAACACCACCAAAAGAGATCTAGTTTATTTCTTTGCTTTTTGCGAGAGCTTGTTGTACGCAAATTTGCTGCTACATTTCCTATCTTAGCAAGGTATTGGTGGACCACCTTGAACCACTATAGCAGTCTGATACAAGCTATTAGGGCAGTTAAGAGGTGGGTGGGTGGGGGCTGGAGGCTGGTGTCACATGCAGGCCAGATTGTGTAAGATCAATAGGTTGCTTTCCCAAAGGACATTAGTGAACCAATTGGGCCTTTCTGATAACGTGACCGCTTCAGGATCATTTTTGCTCTTACTATATTTTTATTTCCAGATTTAAAAGAAAATAAATTCAAGTGATCATTTGTGGTTTCCTCTGTGAACTATTAATCCAGATCCCTGGATTATTAGCCCAGCAAAACAGCCATTTCATTGATGTGTAATATTGTTGAGCAGATGGGAATTTGTATTGCGGCTCTGTGTAACTAAAGCAAAGATTGCTCTTGAACAGGTGGAGCTGCAGGAGGTGGATATGCTCAGGTCATACCTATGGAAGAGGTAAGAGAACAGAAATTTAACAATTTTAGCTGCCCATGGGTTGGTATCATTCTTTACCCACAAAATGAAATCTTGAACATAAAACAGATTTGTATATATTACATAGAATTTACAACACAGAAACAGTTTGTTCAACCCAATTGATCTATGCCGATTTTTGTCTGCCATCTTTTATTTCATCTGATCCTATCGGCATGTCCTTCAATTCCCATGTCCCTCATTTATCTAGCTTCCTCTTAATTGCATTTATGTTATTCATCTCAAACACGCCACATGGTAGCAACTTCCACATTCTCACCACTAAATTTCTCCTGAATTTCTTGTTGGATCTTTTAATGCACCCTTTCCTGCTTGTGTTCCTAAGACTTGGTTTTGCAATTGCTAGGAGTAAGTTAGTTTACACATGACACAATGTAGAGGTAAGCAGATCAGTCCAAAAATTAACCTGTTTAAAAATGCCTGTTTAAATCTTATTTTTGGTCCTTTTCATTCACAATATTAAAAAGTGTTTGTCATTTTTAATCATTTTTTTATTGCAGTTTAACCTTCATCTAACTGGGGACATTCATGCAATTACAGCAGCTAATAACTTGTTGGCAGCTGCCATAGATGCCAGAATTTTGCACGAAGGCACTCAATCAGACCAGGTGAGCTGGGGAATTGGCAGACACCCATCTTCTAAAAGGTGCTTGATTCTTTTTGAGGGGGTGCTGGGGGCTCCCAGTTTATTAACTCCTCTAGAGGCTCATATCTTTTTTTTTTCCCTCTTTCATTCCCATTCCATTGCCCAGTATGAGTCTTGGCTCAGTGGTTGCACATTTGCTCCTGAGTAAGAAGATTGTGGGTTCAAGCCCCAAACAAACCAATTTAGTGCAGAGCTGGGCAAGTGCTGTACTGTCAGAGGTGCTGCCTTTCAGATGAAAGGTTAAACCGAGGTCCCTTCTGCCCACTTGCCCTCTTGGATGTAAAGGATCCCATGGCACTATTCAAAAATGAGCAGGGAAGTTCTCCCTGGTTCTTCATCAATATTTATTCCTCAACCAATATCACAGATGAACATATATTTATTATGTTGTTTGTAGGAGCTTATTGTGCGTAAATTAGCCACCTACATTACAACAGTGACTATAGTTCATAAGTGCTTTATTGGCTGTAAAGCACTTTGGGACATCCTGAAGTTGTGAAAGCTACAATAAGTTACTGTATAAATGCAGATACCTTTCTTTCTTTGATCAGTTTAGTTTGTGACTGGATATTTAAGAGTTAGCATTGTGAATCTGAATAATTTAAGTTAAGACAATTAAATCATTGGCGCTTACAGATGAAAGTGTTAATTCCTGTCATTTTCCAGGCTTTGTATAATCGTTTGGTTCCCACTATAAATGGAAAGCGAAACTTTTCTCCCATCCAGCTTGCCCGGCTAACAGTAAGTGAAGCATTATTATCTTCAATCAACAACCCACCACCCCATCCAAATTTTTCATTTTAGTTTTTTCCTTTTCCAAACTCCCACTTGAAATGATACCAGGGCTAAAAGGGTTAAATTATGAGGACAATGTATACATGCTAGGCTTGTATTCCCTTGAATATAGAAGATTATGGGGTGATCTATTTAAAGTGTTCCAGGGCAAATAGAAACTATTTTCTCTGGTGGGGGAGTGTGGAATTAAGGGGCATATTGTTAAAATTGGAGCTGATGTCAGGAAGCACTTCCTCATGCAAAGGGCAGTGGAAATCTCGAACCCTTACCCCAAAAGGCAGTTGATGCTGTGGATTAATTGATAATTTCAAGACTGAGGTTGATAGATTTTTATTGAGCAAGGCTATTAAGGTTACACGTCCAAGGTGGATTAAGATTCAGAATTGAATGATGGAACAGGTTCAAGGACATCGACAATCTACCACTGTTTCTATTTTCCATGCCTTGGAATTGACTGCTAGGAATCTCTTTCCATCTCTGCCATTTCTCTCTCTGCATTTGGGTAGCATTTGACTGATGATCAATGCCTAACTCTTTGACTGTTGTTCAAAACCAGCAGAATTGGGAGCTGTAGGTACAAACGCTGCATATTCTAACATATTATAGAATCATACAGCACAGAAGAAATCCCTTCAGCCCATCAAATCTGTGAAAGAGCTATCCAGTTAGCCTCACTCCCACCTCTTCCCCCACAGCCCAGAAAACTTCTCCTATTCGGACATATTATCCAATTCCCTTTTAAAAATTACTATTGAATCTGCTTCTAGCACCCCTTTGGGCTATATGTTCTAGATCATCTTAACTCATTAGATTAAAAAGAATTCCCCTTAGCTGCCCCGTAATTCTTTTGTCAATTACCTTAAATCTGTGTCCTTCTGCCAGTGGAAACAATTTCTCCCCATCTATTCAATCAAAACCTTTCTTCATTTTGAGCACCTTTTAAATTGCCCCTTAACCTTCCCTTCTCTTTAAGGACAATCCTTGCTTCTCTAGCCTGTCCTCACAACTGAAGTCCCATATCCCTGGTACCATTTCAGTAAATCTCCTCTGCATCCTCTCCAAAGCCTTGACATCTTTCAAGGGTGGTGCCCAGAATTGTATGCAATATGCCAGCCAAGGCTTAACCAGTCATTTATAAAAGTTTAGCATAACTTATTGAAACCTATTCTCAGATCTTTAATTTCAATCCGTCCTTTGACAAAAATTGCGTTTATATAGCGCCTGTGACATAAAACATCCAAAGGCATTTTATGGGACCTTAATGAAACTAACATTCACACCAAGCCATGTGTTAATACGACAGGTGACAAAAGCTGGTCAAAGGGTTAATATTTAAGGAGTGTTTAAAAGGAGGAGAAAATGGCAGAAAAGTTTAAGGAAGGAATACCAGAACTTAAGGGCCAGGCAGCTGAATGCATGGCCAACAGTGATAATGATGAAAATCAGATGCGCTAAAGGCCAAAATTGAAGGAGTGCAGCTGTCTCACGTGTTAGTTCACAATAATTTCTTTACCATAACTGGTGTTTGTCTCACTTGTGTGAATGCACATTGTTCAAAGAAGAGTCATGTGCCTGGGTTCTGGCTCCGATAAGCATAACTGAATTTTGACAGATACATGGGTATAGTAACATATTTGCACTCAGCAACCTCGGTCACTATTGTTCAAGTTTGGGATTCTCTCAATGCCTTTTGCACACTGATAGCAGCTTACTCAGCAGACTGTAGAATCTTCCCACTTGGCTTTGGAGCATTGAAAGTATCCCAACAATAGATGGGGTGTACAAATTGAACTACTGATCAGATTTTGTTAAAATGAGATCGTTCATAGAAGCAATGGTACAGACAAAATACAGTATAGTAGATGTGGTAATTCACAATTCATTCAAACAGGAAGACTGTTTAACAAAATTTTCCCAAATCTTTTTGCCCAGCTGTGGAAAATGCTTATCCCAAATAATAATGTTGGAATTGTTATCAAGTGTCGGATAGTTAGCTATCAAGTGTCAGATAATTAGCCATCAACTTTGGCGCTTTATATTGGAGCAACATCCTTACAGATAATCTTTAGTGAACAGAATCTCTGTACCTCAGACATCTTTTGTGATTTAGCTGAACTATTGACAAGTGTAGATTACCATATTAGACTGTTGTTATACCAGGATGGGGCTTGTACATTGTTCCTGTCAAACCAAACATTAACAAACTTCTTGCGAATGGTGAGTTGGAACAGGATGAATGTGTTTATACAGCAGGTGATAATTCAAGACTAGGCTGATTCAAGATGGAGTGTTTGAGGCCCATTGACTGGCAACTAAGAGCTATGTGTGTCAATATTTTAAAAGATGTTGTCCCCATTAATGAGTGCTTTTAGTCTGGCCAGCTGTTATGAACTTAAAGGGGCAGTCTCCAATTTCATTTTTGCCACTTAAGGCGAAAGAAAAATAAGAAAATGCTAGCATTGCCAAGCCAAAGATGTGGGGGTACCTGAAGGATATATGTGTGGCTGCATTTACCCGAGGGCTCAGTGATTGATCGTCTCCCTTGCTCTCTCCTGGTGGAGAATAGTCTGGGGTGACCTTGTTCTCAGATTTTTGTGATTTGGAAGGGTGAGAGTCATTTTTGGATTCTTTTCAAACCTGCAGTAGAGATTGTAGTGCTTTGTAAATTTGCTATCCGATAAGAAGCCTGATTGGCAGCACCCTGTAAAGCGTATGTTTGTTTGGTGCCAGTGAATTAAACTGAATTGGTTTTCCTAGGAAGGATATATTGCTGTTGGAGGAGGTACAGCACAGATTCGCCACAAAGGTACCTGGGCTAAATTGATCAAATTATAAGGGCAATTTTTGATGGAGGGAAGAAATTAGTCATTCATTCCTGCTGCAAGGAACAAAATGGCAGCCAGTGGTACAACAGTCCGTGTAATCATGTACTGCTCATGTGTGATCAAGTTCTGCCACATCAGAGGTGAATAATATGATGCAATTGTTTTGTGTAAGCAAATAAAAGTTTTTAAATTCCTTTGCTTGTTTTATGTTAATTTTTAAAATTCTCTAACGTGGGCATTACTAGTAAGGCCATCATTTTTTGTCGAAACCAAATTGCCCTTGAACTGAGTGGCTTGCTGCGCTATTTCGGAGGACAGTTAAGAGTCATCCACATTGTTGTGGATCTGGAGTCACATATAGGCCAGACTGAGTAAGGATGGCAGATTTCCTTCCCTGAAGGATATTATTGTACCAGATGGGTTTTTACGACAGTCGAGGATAGTTTAATGGTCACCATTTACTGAGACGAGCTTTCAGTTTTATTAATCGAAGTTAAATTCCAGCTGCCATGGTGGGATTTAAACCCTTGTCTGCAGAATATTAACCTGGAACTCTGGATTACTAGTCCAGTGACATTACCACTATGCCACTATTTCCCCTATGAATAATTCCCATGAAGGGCTAGTTTAGCAGATTTTAGTGATTTGGAAAATTAAGAGTTATTTGGATTCTTTTCAAACCTGCAGTAGAGATTGTAATGTTTTGTAAATTTGCTATCAGATAAGTAGCCTGATTGGCAGCATCTGGTGAAGTGTTTGTTAGTTTAGTGCCAGTGAATTAAACTGAATTGGTTCTCCTTGGAAGGTATATTGCTCTTAGAGGGTACAGCACAGATTCACCACAGTGATACCTGGGCTAAAAGGATTAAGATGAGGGTTGATTGTAGAGTTTGTACTTGTATTCCCCAAGTATAGAAACTTAAAGGTGATCTAATGGTGTTTCAGATGATGAAAACAGTTGATAAAGTAGATGGGGAAGCTATTTCATGTAGTGGGGAGTCCAGATAAAGGGGGCATAATCTTTAGAGCTAGGCTATTAAGGGGTGATGTCAGGAATCCCTTCTTCAGACAAAGGATGGTGGAGATCTGCAGCACGTACTCCCAAAAAGATGTTGAGTCTAAATCAATTGAAAACCTGAGATTGGTAGATTCTTGTTTGGCACGCATGTTAAGGGACCTGGAACCAAGGTGAATAAATGGAGTTAAAATATAGACAAGGCATAATCTGATTGAGTCATGGAGCAGGCTTGAGGGATTGAATGGTTTTCTCCTGTTCCAGTTGTGTTAATGTATTCTAGGCTGGTGTGTGGTCCATCAGATTTGACTTGTCTCACACCCTTACCTGCGAAGATAAACTGGATTTGATTTGTAGTGTTTGTTTAAACATCTTATTTAACTACATAGTCCACTTGCTTTGTGGCAGGACTTGAGTTGATTTAATTTTCCTGTACATTGTCTGATTCCTTGCTTTGAGATTGAATTTCTGTTTCACCCAAGTGGGTTCTTTGTCAAGAGGGAATAGTTAATCGTGGTAGATGCTGACCTGTGGCAATCACCCAAGTTGCAATTTTTGTGCTTTTTCCACTGCAGCGCTTGGGGATCCAGAAAAAGGATCCCCGCACACTGACACCCAAAGAATTCTCAAAATTTGTTCGTTTGGACATTGATCCATCTACAATTACCTGGCAACGAGGTGAGACGTGATCAAAAAACTCGTGCACCCCCCCTCGTTCCCTCTTGCTCTCTCCCCTCTGCCTCTCTTTCCCCCTCTCTCTCTTTCCCCCTCTCTCTCTTTCCCCCCTCTCTCTTTCCCCCCCCTCTCTCTTTCCCCCTCTCTCTCTTTCCCCCTCTCTCTCTTTCCCCCTCTCTCTCTGTCCCCGCTCTCTCTCTATCCCCGCTCTCTCTCTTTCCTCCTCTCTCTCTCTCTCCCCCCTCTCTCTCTTCCCCCTCTCTCTCCCTTTCCCCCTCTCTCTCTCTTTCCCCCCCTCTCTCTCTCTTTCCCCCCCTCTCTCTCTCTTTCCCCCCCTCTCTCTCTCTTTCCCCCCCTCTCTCTCTCTCTTTCCCCCTCTCTCTCTCTCTTTCCCCCTCTCTCTCTCTCTTTCCCTCCCTCTCTCTTCCCCCCCTCTCTCTCTCTTCCGCCCCTCTCGCTCTCTTCCCCCCCCTCTCTCTCTTCCCCCCCCCTCTCTCTCTTCCCCCCCCTCTCTCTCTTCCCCCCCCCTCTCTCTCATTCCCCCCCTCTCTCTCATTCCCCCCCTCTCTCACTTTCCCGCGCGCTCTCTCTTTCCCCCGCGCTCTCTTTCCCCCGCGCTCTCTCTTTCCCCCGCGCTCTCTCTTTCCCCCGCCCTCTCTCTTTCCCCCGCCCTCTCTCTTTCCCCCGCCCTCTCTCTTTCCCCCGCCCTCTCTCTTTCCCCCGCCCTCTCTCTTTCCCCCGCCCTCTCTCTTTCCCCCGCCCTCTCTCTTTCCCCCCGCCCTCTCTCTTTCCCCCGCCCTCTCTCTTTCCCCCGCCCTCTCTCTTTCCCCCGCCCTCTCTCTTTCCCCCGCCCTCTCTCTTTCCCCCGCCCTCTCTCTTTCCCCCGCCCTCTCTCTTTCCCCCGCCCTCTCTCTTTCCCCCGCCCTCTCTCTTTCCCCCGCCCTCTCTCTTTCCCCCGCCCTCTCTCTTTCCCCCGCCCTCTCTCTTTCCCCCGCCCTCTCTCTTTCCCCCGCCCTCTCTCTTTCCCCCGCCCTCTCTCTTTCCCCCGCCCTCTCTCTTTCCCCCGCCCTCTCTCTTTCCCCCGCCCTCTCTCTTTCCCCCCGCCCTCTCTCTTTCCCCCGCCCTCTCTCTTTCCCCCGCCCTCTCTCTTTCCCCCGCCCTCTCTCTTTCCCCCGCCCTCTCTCTTTCCCCCGCCCTCTCTCTTTCCCCCGCCCTCTCTCTTTCCCCCGCCCTCTCTCTTTCCCCCGCCCTCTCTCTTTCCCCCGCCCTCTCTCTTTCCCCCGCCCTCTCTCTTTCCCCCGCCCTCTCTCTTTCCCCCGCCCTCTCTCTTTCCCCCGCCCTCTCTCTTTCCCCCGCCCTCTCTCTTTCCCCCGCCCTCTCTCTTTCCCCCGCCCTCTCTCTTTCCCCCGCCCTCTCTCTTTCCCCCGCCCTCTCTCTTTCCCCCGCCCTCTCTCTTTCCCCCGCCCTCTCTCTTTCCCCCGCCCTCTCTCTTTCCCCCGCCCTCTCTCTTTCCCCCGCCCTCTCTCTTTCCCCCCGCCCTCTCTCTTTCCCCCGCCCTCTCTCTTTCCCCCGCCCTCTCTCTTTCCCCCGCCCTCTCTCTTTCCCCCGCCCTCTCTCTTTCCCCCGCCCTCTCTCTTTCCCCCGCCCTCTCTCTTTCCCCCGCCCTCTCTCTTTCCCCCGCCCTCTCTCTTTCCCCCGCCCTCTCTCTTTCCCCCGCCCTCTCTCTTTCCCCCGCCCTCTCTCTTTCCCCCGCCCTCTCTCTTTCCCCCGCCCTCTCTCTTTCCCCCGCCCTCTCTCTTTCCCCCGCCCTCTCTCTTTCCCCCGCCCTCTCTCTTTCCCCCGCCCTCTCTCTTTCCCCCGCCCTCTCTCTTTCCCCCCGCCCTCTCTCTTTCCCCCGCCCTCTCTCTTTCCCCCGCCCTCTCTCTTTCCCCCGCCCTCTCTCTTTCCCCGCCCTCTCTCTTTCCCCCGCCCTCTCTCTTTCCCCCGCCCTCTCTCTTTCCCCCGCCCTCTCTCTTTCCCCCGCCCTCTCTCTTTCCCCCGCCCTCTCTCTTTCCCCCGCCCTCTCTCTTTCCCCCGCCCTCTCTCTTTCCCCCGCCCTCTCTCTTTCCCCCGCCCTCTCTCTTTCCCCCGCCCTCTCTCTTTCCCCCGCCCTCTCTCTTTCCCCCCGCCCTCTCTCTTTCCCCCGCCCTCTCTCTTTCCCCCGCCCTCTCTCTTTCCCCCGCCCTCTCTCTTTCCCCCGCCCTCTCTCTTTCCCCCGCCCTCTCTCTTTCCCCCGCCCTCTCTCTTTCCCCCCGCCCTCTCTCTTTCCCCCGCCCTCTCTCTTTCCCCCGCCCTCTCTCTTTCCCCCGCCCTCTCTCTTTCCCCCGCCCTCTCTCTTTCCCCCCGCCCTCTCTCTTTCCCCCGCCCTCTCTCTTTCCCCCGCCCTCTCTCTTTCCCCCGCCCTCTCTCTTTCCCCCGCCCTCTCTCTTTCCCCCGCCCTCTCTCTTTCCCCCGCCCTCTCTCTTTCCCCCGCCCTCTCTCTTTCCCCCGCCCTCTCTCTTTCCCCCGCCCTCTCTCTTTCCCCCGCCCTCTCTCTTTCCCCCGCCCTCTCTCTTTCCCCCGCCCTCTCTCTTTCCCCCGCCCTCTCTCTTTCCCCCGCCCTCTCTCTTTCCCCCGCCCTCTCTCTTTCCCCCGCCCTCTCTCTTTCCCCCGCCCTCTCTCTTTCCCCCGCCCTCTCTCTTTCCCCCGCCCTCTCTCTTTCCCCCCGCCCTCTCTCTTTCCCCCGCCCTCTCTCTTTCCCCCCGCCCTCTCTCTTTCCCCCGCCCTCTCTCTTTCCCCCGCCCTCTCTCTTTCCCCCCGCCCTCTCTCTTTCCCCCGCCCTCTCTCTTTCCCCCCCGCCCTCTCTCTTTCCCCCCGCCCTCTCTCTTTCCCCCGCCCTCTCTCTTTCCCCCGCCCTCTCTCTTTCCCCCGCCCTCTCTCTTTCCCCCGCCCTCTCTCTTTCCCCCGCCCTCTCTCTTTCCCCCGCCCTCTCTCTTCCCCCGCCCTCTCTCTTTCCCCCGCCCTCTCTCTTTCCCCCGCCCTCTCTCTTTCCCCCGCCCTCTCTCTTTCCCCCGCCCTCTCTCTTTCCCCCGCCCTCTCTCTTTCCCCCGCCCTCTCTCTTTCCCCCGCCCCTCTCTCTTTCCCCCGCCCTCTCTCTTTCCCCCGCCCTCTCTCTTTCCCCCGCCCTCTCTCTTTCCCCCGCCCTCTCTCTTTCCCCCGCCCTCTCTCTTTCCCCCGCCCTCTCTCTTTCCCCCCGCCCTCTCTCTTTCCCCCGCCCTCTCTCTTTCCCCCGCCCTCTCTCTTTCCCCCCGCCCTCTCTCTTTCCCCCCGCCCTCTCTCTTTCCCCCGCCCTCTCTCTTTCCCCCGCCCTCTCTCTTTCCCCCCGCCCTCTCTCTTTCCCCCGCCCTCTCTCTTTCCCCCGCCCTCTTCTCTTTCCCCCGCCCTCTCTCTTTCCCCCGCCCTCTCTCTTTCCCCCGCCTCTCTCTTTCCCCCGCCCTCTCTCTTTCCCCCGCCCTCTCTCTTCCCCCGCCCTCTCTCTTTCCCCCCGCCCTCTCTCTTTCCCCTCCGCCCTCTCTCTTCCTCGTTCCCCCGCCCTCTCTCTTCCCCCGCCCTCTCTCGTCCCCCGCCCTCTCTCTTCCCCCCGCCCTCTCTCTTCCCCCGCCCTCTCTCTCCCCCCCCTCTCTCTTCCCCCGCCCTCGTCTCTTCCCCCGCCCTCTCTTTCCCCCCGCCCTCTCTCTTCCCCGCCGCCTCTCTCTTTTCCCCCCGCCCCTCCTCTTCCCCCCGCCCTTCTCTCTTCCCCCCTCCCTCTCTCTTCCCCCGCCCTCTCTCTTCTTCCCCCGCCCTCTCTCTTCCACCCCGCCCTATTCTCTTCCCCCCGCCCTCTCTCTTCCCCCCGCCCTCTCTCTTCCCCCCGCCCTCTCTCTTCCCCCCGCCCTCTCTCTTCCCCCCGCCCTCTCTCTTCCCCCCGCCCTCTCTCTTCCCCCCGCCCTCTCTCTTCCCCCCCCCTCTCTCTTCCTCCCCCGCCCTCTCTCTTCCCCCGCCCTCTCTCTTCCCCCCGCCCTCTCTCTCCCCACCGCCCTCTCTCTTCCCCCCGCCCTCGTCTCTTCCCCCCGCCCTCTCTCTTTCCCCCGCCCTCTTCTTCCCCCCGCCCTCGTCTCTTCCCCCCGCCCTCTCTCTTCCCCCCCGCCCTCCTCTCTTCCCCCGCCCTCTCTTCCTCTTCCCCCGCCCTCTGCTCTTCCCCCCGCCCTCTGCTTTCCCTCCTTCCCCTTCCCCCGCCCTCGGTCTCTCCCCCGCCCTCGGTCTCTCCCCCGCCCTCGGTCTCTCCCCCGCCCTCGGTCTCTCCCCCGCCCTCGGTCCCTCCCCCGCCCTCTGTCTTCCCCCCGCCCTCT
Organism: Carcharodon carcharias; assembly: GCF_017639515.1. Taxonomy (NCBI): domain Eukaryota; kingdom Metazoa; phylum Chordata; class Chondrichthyes; order Lamniformes; family Lamnidae; genus Carcharodon; species Carcharodon carcharias. The sequence continues at coordinate 128,592,389 of NC_054468.1, read as the reverse complement.
GTCTTCCCCCCGCCCTCTGTCTTTCCCCCGCCCTCTGTCTTTCCCCCGCCCTCTGTCTTTCCCCCGCCCTCTGTCTCTCCCCCGCCCTCGGTCTCTCCCCCGCCCTCGGTCTCTCCCCCGCCCTCGGTCTCTCCCCCGCCCTCTGTCTCCCTCCCCCGCCCTCTGTCTCCCTCCCCCGCCCTCTGTCTCCCTCCCCCGCCCTCTGTCTCCCTCCCCCGCCCTCTGTCTCCCTCCCCCGCCCTCTGTCTCCCTCCCCCGCCCTCTGTCTCCCTCCCCCGCCCTCTGTCTCCCGCCCCCGCCCTCTGTCTCCCGCCCCCGCCCTCTGTCTCCCGCCCCCCGCCCTCTGTCCTCCCGCCCCCGCCCTCTGTCTCCCGCCCCCGCCCTCTGTCTCCCGCCCCCGCCCTCTGTCTCCCGCCCCCGCCCTCTGTCTCCCGCCCCCGCCCTCTGTCTCCCGCCCCCGCCCTCTGTCTCCCGCCCCCGCCCTCTGTCTCCCGCCCCCGCCCTCTGTCTCCCGCCCCCGCCCTCTGTCTCCCGCCCCCGCCCTCTGTCTCCCGCCCCCGCCCTCTGTCTCCCGCCCCCGCCCTCTGTCTCCCGCCCCCGCCCTCTGTCTCCCGCCCCCGCCCTCTGTCTCCCGCCCCCGCCCTCTGTCTCCCGCCCCCGCCCTCTGTCTCCCGCCCCCGCCCTCTGTCTCCCGCCCCCGCCCTCTGTCTCCCGCCCCCGCCCTCTGTCTCCCGCCCCCGCCCTCTGTCTCCCGCCCCCCGCCCTCTGTCTCCCGCCCCCGCCCTCTGTCTCCCGCCCCCGCCCTCTGTCTCCCGCCCCCGCCCTCTGTCTCCCGCCCCCGCCCTCTGTCTCCCGCCCCCCGCCCTCTGTCTCCCGCCCCCGCCCTCTGTCTCCCGCCCCCGCCCTCTGTCTCCCGCCCCCGCCCTCTGTCTCCCGCCCCCGCCCTCTGTCTCCCGCCCCCGCCCTCTGTCTCCCGCCCCCGCCCTCTGTCTCCCGCCCCCGCCCTCTGTCTCCCGCCCCCGCCCTCTGTCTCCCGCCCCCGCCCTCTGTCTCCCGCCCCCGCCCTCTGTCTCCCGCCCCCGCCCTCTGTCTCCCGCCCCCGCCCTCTGTCTCCCGCCCCCGCCCTCTGTCTCCCGCCCCCGCCCTCTGTCTCCCGCCCCCGCCCTCTGTCTCCCGCCCCCGCCCTCTGTCTCCCGCCCCCCGCCCTCTGTCTCCCGCCCCCCGCCCTCTGTCTCCCGCCCCCGCCCTCTGTCTCCCGCCCCCGCCCTCTGTCTCCCGCCCCCCGCCCTCTGTCTCCCCGCCCCCCGCCCTCTGTCCCCGCCCCCCGCCCTCTGTCTCCCGCCCCCGCCCTCTGTCTCCCCGCCCCCGCCCTCTGTCTCCCGCCCCCCGCCCTCTGTCTCCCGCCCCCGCCCTCTGTCTCCCGCCCCCCGCCCTCTGTCTCCCCGCCCCCCGCCCTCTGTCCCCCGCCCCCCCGCCCTCTGTCCCCCGCCCCCCGCCCTCTGTCCCCCGCCCCCCGCCCTCTGTCCCCCGCCCCCCGCCCTCTGTCCCCCGCCCCCCGCCCTCTGTCCCCCGCCCCCCGCCCTCTGTCCCCCGCCCCCCGCCCTCTGTCCCCCGCCCCCCGCCCTCTGTCCCCCGCCCCCCGCCCTCTGTCCCCCGCCCCCCGCCCTCTGTCCCCCGCCCCCCGCCCTCTGTCCCCCGCCCCCCGCCCTCTGTCCCCCGCCCCCCGCCCTCTGTCCCCCGCCCCCCGCCCTCTGTCCCCCGCCCCCCGCCCTCTGTCCCCCGCCCCCCGCCCTCTGTCCCCCGCCCCCCGCCCTCTGTCCCCCGCCCCCCGCCCTCTGTCCCCCGCCCCCCGCCCTCTGTCCCCCGCCCCCCGCCCTCTGTCCCCCGCCCCCCGCCCTCTGTCCCCCGCCCCCCGCCCTCTGTCCCCCGCCCCCCGCCCTCTGTCCCCCGCCCCCCGCCCTCTGTCCCCCGCCCCCCGCCCTCTGTCCCCCGCCCCCCCGCCCTCTGTCCCCCGCCCCCCGCCCTCTGTCCCCCGCCCCCCGCCCTCTGTCCCCCGCCCCCCGCCCTCTGTCCCCCGCCCCCCGCCCTCTGTCCCCCGCCCCCCGCCCTCTGTCCCCCGCCCCCCGCCCTCTGTCCCCCGCCCCCCGCCCTCTGTCCCCCGCCCCCCGCCCTCTGTCCCCCGCCCCCCGCCCTCTGTCCCCCCCCCCCGCCCTCTGTCCCCCGCCCCCCGCCCTCTGTCCCCCGCCCCCCGCCCTCTGTCCCCCCGCCCCCCCGCCTCTGTCCCTCCCTGTCCCCCGCCCCCGCCCTCTGTCCCCCGCCCTCTGTCCCCCGCCCCCCGCCCTCTGTCCCCCGCCCCCCGCCCTCTGTCCCCCGCCCCCCGCCCTCTGTCCCCCCGCCCCCCGCCCTCTGTCCCCCCGCCCCCCGCCCTCTGTCCCCCGCCCCCCGCCCTCTGTCCCCCGCCCCCCGCCCTCTGTCCCCCGCCCCCCCGCCCTCTGTCCCCCGCCCCCGCCCTCTGTCCCCCGCCCCCGCCCTCTGTCCCCCGCCCCCGCCCTCTGTCCCCGCCCCCCGCCCTCTGTCCCCCCGCCCCCCGCCCTCTGTCCCCCGCCCCCCGCCCTCTGTCCCCCGCCCCCCGCCCTCTGTCCCCCGCCCCCCGCCCTCTGTCCCCCGCCCCCGCCCTCTGTCCCCCGCCCCCGCCCTCTGTCCCCCGCCCCCCGCCCTCTGTCCCCCGCCCCCCGCCCTCTGTCCCCCGCCCCCCGCCCTCTGTCCCCCCGCCCCCCGCCCTCTGTCCCCCGCCCCCCGCCCTCTGTCCCCCGCCCCCCGCCCTCTGTCCCCCGCCCCCCGCCCTCTGTCCCCCGCCCCCGCCCTCTGTCCCCCGCCCCCCGCCCTCTGTCCCCCCCCCCCGCCCTCTGTCCCCCGCCCCCCGCCCTCTGTCCCCCGCCCCCGCCCTCTGTCCCCCGCCCCCCGCCCTCTGTCCCCCCGCCCCCCCGCCCTCTGTCCCCCGCCCCCCGCCCTCTGTCCCCCGCCCCCCGCCCTCTGTCCCCCGCCCCCCGCCCTCTGTCCCCCGCCCCCCGCCCTCTGTCCCCCGCCCCCCGCCCTCTGTCCCCCGCCCCCCGCCCTCTGGCCCCCGCCCCCCCGCCCTCTGTCCCCCGCCCCCCGCCCTCTGTCCCCCGCCCCCCGCCCTCTGTCCCCCGCCCCCCGCCCTCTGTCCCCCGCCCCCCGCCCTCTGTCCCCCGCCCCCCGCCCTCTGTCCCCCGCCCCCCGCCCTCTGTCCCCCGCCCCCCGCCCTCTGTCCCCCGCCCGCCCCCGCCCTCTGTCCCCCGCCCCCCGCCCTCTGTCCCCCCGCCCCCCGCCCTCTGTCCCCCGCCCCCCGCCCTCTGTCCCCCGCCCCCCGCCCTCTGTCCCCCGCCCCCCGCCCTCTGTCCCCGCCCCCCGCCCTCTGTCCCCCGCCCCCCGCCCTCTGTCCCCCGCCCCCCGCCCTCTGTCCCCCGCCCCCCGCCCTCTGTCCCCCGCCCCCCGCCCTCTGTCCCCCGCCCCCCGCCCTCTGTCCCCCGCCCCCCGCCCTCTGTCCCCCGCCCCCCGCCCTCTGTCCCCCGCCCCCCGCCCTCTGTCCCCCGCCCCCCGCCCTCTGTCCCCCGCCCCCCGCCCTCTGTCCCCCCGCCCCCCGCCCTCTGTCCCCCGCCCCCCGCCCTCTGTCCCCCGCCCCCCGCCCTCTGTCCCCCGCCCCCCGCCCTCTGTCCCCCGCCCCCCGCCCTCTGTCCCCCGCCCCCCGCCCTCTGTCCCCCGCCCCCCGCCCTCTGTCCCCCGCCCCCCGCCCTCTGTCCCCCCGCCCCCCGCCCTCTGTCCCCCGCCCCCCGCCCTCTGTCCCCCGCCCCCCGCCCTCTGTCCCCCGCCCCCCGCCCTCTGTCCCCCGCCCCCCGCCCTCTGTCCCCCGCCCCCCGCCCTCTGTCCCCCGCCCCCCGCCCTCTGTCCCCCGCCCCCCGCCCTCTGTCCCCCGCCCCCCGCCCTCTGTCCCCCCGCCCCCCGCCCTCTGTCCCCCGCCCCCCGCCCTCTGTCCCCCGCCCCCCGCCCTCTGTCCCCCGCCCCCCGCCCTCTGTCCCCCCGCCCCCCGCCCTCTGTCCCCCGCCCCCCGCCCTCTGTCCCCCGCCCCCCGCCCTCTGTCCCCCGCCCCCCGCCCTCTGTCCCCCGCCCCCCGCCCTCTGTCCCCCGCCCCCCGCCCTCTGTCCCCCGCCCCCCGCCCTCTGTCCCCCGCCCCCCGCCCTCTGTCCCCCGCCCCCCGCCCTCTGTCCCCCGCCCCCCGCCCTCTGTCCCCCGCCCCCCGCCCTCTGTCCCCCCGCCCCCCGCCCTCTGTCCCCCGCCCCCCGCCCTCTGTCCCCCGCCCCCCGCCCTCTGTCCCCCGCCCCCCGCCCTCTGTCCCCCGCCCCCCGCCCTCTGTCCCCCGCCCCCCGCCCTCTGTCCCCCGCCCCCCGCCCTCTGTCCCCCGCCCCCCGCCCTCTGTCCCCCGCCCCCCGCCCTCTGTCCCCCGCCCCCCGCCCTCTGTCCCCCGCCCCCCGCCCTCTGTCCCCCGCCCCCCGCCCTCTGTCCCCCGCCCCCCGCCCTCTTGTCCCCCCGCCCCCGCCCCTCTGTCCCCCGCCCCCCGCCTCTGTCCCCCGCCCCCCCGCCTCTGTCCCCCGCCCCCCGCCCTCTGTCCCCCGCCCGCCCGCCCTCTGTCCCCCGCCCCCCGCCCTCTGTCCCCCGCCCCCCTCACTTCTGTCCCCCGCCCCCCGCCCTCTGTCCCCGCCCCCCGCCCTCTTCCCCGCCCCCCGCCCTCTGTCCCCCCCCCCGCCCTCTGTCCCCCGCCCCCCGCCCTCTGTCCCCCGCCCCCCGCCCTCTTTCCCCCGCCCCCCCGCCCTCTGTCCCCCGCCCCCCGCCCTCTGTCCCCCGCCCCCCGCCCTCTGTCCCCCCCCCCCGCCCTCTGTCCCCCGCCCCCCGCCCTCTGTCCCCCGCCCCCCGCCCTCTGTCCCCTCCGCCCCGCCCTCTGTCCCCCGCCCCCGCCCTCTGTCCCCCGCCCCCCGCCCTCGTCCCCCGCCCCCCGCCCTCTGTCCCCCGCCCCCCGCCCTCTGTCCCCCGCCCCCCGCCCTCTGTCCCCCGCCCCCCGCCCTCTGTCCCCCGCCCCCCGCCCTCTGTCCCCCGCCCCCCGCCCTCTGTCCCCCGCCCCCCGCCCTCTGTCCCCCGCCCCCCGCCCTCTGTCCCCCGCCCCCCGCCCTCTGTCCCCCGCCCCCCGCCCTCTGTCCCCCCGCCCCCCGCCCTCTGTCCCCCGCCCCCCGCCCTCTGTCCCCCGCCCCCCCCGCCCTCTGTCCCCCGCCCCCCGCCCTCTGTCCCCCGCCCCCCGCCCTCTGTCCCCCGCCCCCCCGCCCTCTGTCCCCCGCCCCCCGCCCTCTGTCCCCCCCGCCCCCCGCCCTCTGTCCCCCGCCCCCCGCCCTCTGTCCCCCGCCCCCCCGCCCTCTGTCCCCCGCCCCCCGCCCTCTGTCCCCCGCCCCCCCGCCCTCTGTCCCCCGCCCCCCGCCCTCTGTCCCCCGCCCCCCGCCCTCTGTCCCCCCCCCCCGCCCTCTCTCTCCCGCCCCCCCCCGCCCTCTCTCTCCCCCCCCCCGCCCTCTCTCTCTCCCCGCCCCCCCGCCCTCTCTCGTCCCGCCCCCCCCCCTCTCTCTCCCGCCCCCCCGCCCTCTCTCTCCCGCCCTCCCTCGCTCCTCCCGCCCCCCGCCCTCTCTCTCTCCCGCCCCCCCCGCCCCTCTCTCTCCCGCCCGCCCCCCCGCCCTCTCCTCTCCCGCCCCCCGCCCCTCTCTCTCCCGCCCCCCCGCCCTCTCTCTCCCGCCCCCGCCCCGCCCTCTCTCTCCCCGCCCCCCCCGCCCTCTCTCTCCCCCCCCCCCCCCTCTCCTCTCTCTCCCGCCCCCCCCGCCCTCTCTCCTCCCGCCCCCCCCGCCCTCCTCTCTCCCCCGCCCCCCCCCGCCCTCTCTCTCCCATCCCCCCCCCGCCCCCCGCCCCCATCTCTCTCCCGCCCCCCCGCCCTCCTCTCTCCCGTCCCCCCCCGCCCTCTCTCTCCCGCCCTCCCCGCCCTCTCTCTTCTCCGCCCCCCCGCCCTCTCTCTCCCGCCCCCCCGCCCTCTCTCTCCCGCCCCCCCGCCCTCTCTCTCCGCCCCCCCCGCCCTCTCTCTCCCGCCCCCCCCGCCCTCTCTTCCCGCCCCCCCGGCCCTCTCTCTCCCGCCCCCCCCGCCCTCTCTCTCCCGCCCCCCCCGCCCTCTCTCTCCCGCCCCCCCGCCCTCTCTCTCCCGCCCCCCCCGCCTCTTCTCTCTCCCCGCCCCCCCCGCCCTCTCTCTCCCGCCCCTCCGCCCGCCCTTCTCTCCTCCCCCCCCCTCTCTCCCCCCGCCCCCCTCTCCTCTCCCGCCCCCCCGCCCTCTCTCTCTCCCGCCCCCCCCCCCCTCTCTCTCCCGCCCCCCCCCTCTCTCCCGCCCCCCGCCCTCTCTCTCCCGCCCCCCCGCCCACTCTCTCCCCGCCCCCCCGCCCTCTCTCTCCCCCCCCCCCCTCTCCTCTCCCGCCCCCTCCGCCCTCTCTCTCCCGCCCCCCCGCCCTCTCTCTCCCGCCCCCCCGCCCTCTCTCTCCCCCCCCCCGCCCTCTCTCTCCCGCCCCCCCGCCCTCTCTCTCCCGCCCCCCCGCCCTCTCTCCTCGTCCCGCCCCCCCGCCCTCTCTCTCCCGCCCCCCCGCCCTCTCTCTCTCCCGCCCCCCCGCCCTCTCTCTCCCGCCCCCCCGCCCTCTCTCTCCCGCCCCCCCCGCCCTCTCTCTCCCGCCCCCCCGCCCTCTCTCTCCCGCCCCCCCGCCCTCTCTCTCCCGCCCCCCCGCCCTCTCTCTCCCGCCCCCACCGCCCTCTCTCTCCCGCCCCCGCCGCCCTCTCTCGTCCCGCCCCCCCGCCCTCTCTCTCCCGCCCCCCCCGCCCTCTCTCTCCCGCCCCCCCGCCCTCTCTCTCCCGCCCCCCCCGCCCTCTCTCTCCCGCCCCCCCGCCCTCTCTCTCCCGCCCCCCCGCCCTCTCTCTCCCCCCGCCCCCCGCCCTCTCTCTCCCGCCCCCCCCGCCCTCTCTCTCCCGCCCCCCCGCCCTCTCTCTCCCCGCCCCCCCGCCCTCTCTCTCCCCCCGCCCCCCCTCTCTCTCCTCCCCCCCTCCCTCTCTCTCCCCCCCCCTCCGCCCTCTCTCTCCCCCCTCCGCCCTCTCTCCTCCCCCCCCCCGCCCTCTCCCTCCCGCCCCCCCCGCCCTCTCTCTCCCGCCCCCTCCCCCTCTCTCACTCCGCCCCCACCCGCCCTCTCTCTCCCGCCCCCCCCGCCCTCTCTCACCCGCCCCCCCGCCCTCTCTCTCCCGCCCCCCCGCCCTCTCTCCCCGCCCCCGCCTCTCTCCCCCCCGCCCTCTCTCTCCCGCCCCCCGCCCTCTCTCTCTCCCCCCCCCCGCCCTCTCTCTCCCCGCCCCCCCCGCCCTCTCTCTCCCGCCCCCCCGCCCTCTCTCTCTCCGCCCCCCCGCCTCTCTCTCTCCCGCCCCCCCGCCCTCTCTCTCCCCGCCCCCCCGCCCTCTCTCTCCCCGCTCCCCCCCCGCCCTCTCTCTCCCCCGCCCACGCTCCCCCCCGCCCCCCTCTCTCTCCCGCCCCCCCGCCCTCTCTCTCCCGCCCCCCCGCCCTCTCTCTCCCGCCCCCCCGCCCTCTCTCTCCCGCCCCCCCGCCCTCTCTCTCCCCGCCCCCCCGCCCTCTCTCTCCCGCCCCCCCCGCCCTCTCTCTCCCGCCCCCCCCGCCCTCTCTCTCCCGCCCCCCCGCCCTCTCTCTCCTCGCCCCCCCCCCGCCCTCTCTCTCCCGCCCCCCCGCCCTCTCTCTCCCGCCCCCCCGCCCTCTCTCTCCCGCCCCCCCGCCCTCTCTCTCCCGCCCCCCCGCCCTCTCTCTCCCGCCCCCCCCGCCCGCTCTCTCCCCGCCCCCCCCGCCCTCTCTCTCCCCGCCCCCCCGCCCTCTCTCTCCCGCCCCCCCGCCCTCTCTCTCCCGCCCCCCGCCCTCTCTCTCCCGCCCCCGCCCCTCTCTCCCCCCCCCCCGCCCTCTCTCTCCCGCCCCCCCGCCCTCTCTCTCCGCCCCCCGCCCTCTCTCTCCCCGCCCCCCCCCCGCCCTCTCTCTCCCGCCCCCCCCGCCCTCTCTCTCCCGCCCCCCCGCCCTCTCTCTCCCGCCCCCCCCCCGCCCTCTCTCTCCCGCCCCCCCGCCCTCTCTCTCCCGCCCCCCACCGCCCTCTCTCTCCCGCCCCCCCGCCCTCTCTCTCCCGCCCCCCCGCCCTCTCTCTCCCGCCCCCCCCCGCCTTCTCTCTCCTCCTCCCCCACCGCCCTCTCTCTCCCGCCCCCCCGCCCTCTCTCTCCCGCCCCCCCCCCCCTCTCTCTCCCGCCCCCCCCGCCCTCTCTCTCCCCCCCCCCGCCCTCTCTCTCTCTCCCGCCCCCCCGCCCTCTCTCTCCCGCCCCCCCGCCCTCTCTCTCCCGCCCCCCGCCCTCTCTCTCCCGCCCCCCCGCCCTCTCTCTCCCGCCCCCCCGCCCTCTCTCTCCCGCCCCCCCGCCCTCTCTCTCCCCGCCCCCCCGCCCTCTCTCTCCCGCCCCCCCCCGCCCTCTCTCTCCCGCCCCCCCCGCCCTCTCTCTCCCGCCCCCCCGCCCTCTCTCTCCCGCCCCCCCGCCCTCTCTCTCCCGCCCCCCCGCCCTCTCTCTCCCGCCCCCCCGCCCTCTCTCTCCCCCGCCCCCCGCCCTCTCTCTCCCGCCCCCCCGCCCTCTCTCTCCCGCCCCCCCGCCCTCTCTCTCCCGCCCCCCCGCCCTCTCTCTCCTCCCGCCCCCCCCGCCCTCTCTCTCCCGCCCCCCCCGCCCTCTCTCTCCCGCCCCCCCGCCCTCTCTCTCCCCCCCCCCGCCCTCTCTCTCCCGCCCCCCCCGCCCTCTCTCTCCCGCCCCCCCGCCCTCTCTCTCCCCGCCCCCCCCGCCCTCTCTCTCCCGCCCCCCGCCCTCTCTCTCCCGCCCCCCCGCCCTCTCTCTCCCGCCCCCCCGCCCTCTCTCCTCCCGCCCCCCCGCCCTCTCTCTCCCGCCCCCCCGCCCTCTCTCTCCCGCCCCCCCCGCCCTCTCTCTCCCGCCCCCCCGCCCTCTCTCTCCCCGCCCCCCCGCCCTCTCTCTCCCGCCCCCCCGCCCTCTCTCTCCCGCCCCCTCCGCCCTCTCTCTCCCCGCCCCCCCGCCCTCTCTCTCCCGCCCCCCCGCCCTCTCTCTCCCGCCCCCCCGCCCTCTCTCCCGCCCCCCTCGCCCTCTCTCTCCCGCCCCCCCGCCCTCTCTCTCCCGCCCCCCCGCCCCCGCCCTCTCTCTCCCGCCCCCCCGCCCTCTCTCTCCCGCCCCCCCCGCGCCTCTCTCTCCCGCCCCCCCGCCCTCTCTCTCCCCGCCCCCCCGCCCCTCCGCCCTCTCTCTCCCGCCCCCCCGCCCTCTCTCTCCCGCCCCCCCGCCCTCTCTCTCCCGCCCCCCCCGCCCTCTCTCTCCCGCCCCCCCGCCTCTCCGCCCTCTCTCTCCCGCCCCCCCGCCCTCTCTCTCTCCGCCCCCCCCGCCCTCTCTCTCCCGCCCCCCCGCCCTCTCTCTCCCGCCCCCCCGCCCTCTCTTCTCCCCCGCCCCCCCGCCCTCTCTCTCCCGCCCCCCCGCCCTCTCTCTCCCGCCCCCCCGCCCTCTCTCTCTCCCGCCCCCCCGCCCTCTCTCTCCCGCCCCCCCGCCCTCTCTCTCCCGCCCCCCCGCCCTCTCTCTCATCCCGCCCCCCCGCCCTCTCTCTCCCGCCCCCCCGCCCTCTCTCTCTCCCGCCCCCCCGCCCTCTCTCTCCCGCCCCCCCCCGCCCTCTCTCTCTCCCGCCCCCCCCGCCCTCTCCTCCCCGCCCCCTCCGCCCTCTCTCACTCCCGCCCCCCCCGCCCTCTCTCTCCCGCCCCCCCCGCCCTCTCTCTCCCGCCCCCCCCGCCCTCTCTCTCTCCCGCCCCCCTCCCTCCGCCCCCCCCGCCCCCTCCCCCCCCTCCTCCTCTCTCCCCGCCCCCCGCCCTCTCTCTCCCGCCCCCCCCCCTCTCTCCCCCCCCCCCCCGCCCTCTCTCTCCCGCCCCCCCCGCCCTCTCTCTCCCCTCCCACGCCCCCCTCGCCCTCTCTCTCCCGCCCCCCCCCCCTCTCTCTCCCGCCCCCCCCGCCCTCTCTCTCCCCCGCCCCCCCGCCCTCTCTCTCCCTCCCCCCCGCCCTCTCTCTCCCGCCCCCCCCTCCCCCTCTCTCTCCCCCCCCCCGCCCCTCTCTCTCCTCTCCGCTCCCCCCGCCCTCTCTCTCCTCTCCCGCCCCCCCGCCCTCTCTCTCCCGCCCCCCCCGCCCTCTCTCTCCCGCCCCCCGCCCTCTCTCTCCCCGCCCTCCCCGCCCTCTCTCTCTCTCTCCCGCCCTCCCCGCCCTCTCTCTCCCGCCCCCCCGCCCTCTCTCTCCGTCCGCCCCCCCGCCCTCTCTCTCCCACGCCCCCCCGCCCTCTTCTCTCCGCCCCCCCGCCCTCTCTCTCCCGCCCCCCCGCCCTCTCTTCTCCCGCCCCCCCGCCCTCTCTCCGCCCGCTCCCCCTCCCTCTCTCTCCCGCCCCCCCGCCCTCTCTCTCCCGCCCCCCCGCCCTCTCTCTCCCGCCCCCCCGCCCTCTCCTCTCCCGCCCCCCCCCCGCCCTCTCTCTCCCGCCCCCCCCCCGCCCTCTCTCTCCCGCCCCCCCGCCCTCCTCTCTCCCGCCCCCCCCCGCCCCTCTCTCTCCCGCCCCCCCGCCCCTCTCTCTCCCGCCCCCCCCCCCCGCCCTCTCTCTCCCGCCCCCCCGCCCTCTCTCTCCCCGCCCCCCCGCCCTCTCTCCTCCCCCCGCCCCCCCCGCCCTCTCTCTCCCGCCCCCCCGCCCTCTCTCTCTCCCGCCCCCCCCCGCCCTCTCTCTCCCGCCCCCCCCGCCCTCTCTCTCCCGCCCCCCCGCCCTCTCTCTCCCGACCCCCCGCCCTCTCTCTCCGCCCCCACCGCCCTCTCTCTCCCGCCCCCCCGCCTCTCTCTCCCGCCCCCCCGCCCTCTCTCTCCCGCCCCCCCGCCCTCTCTCTCTCCCGCCCCCCCGCCCTCTCGTCTCCCGCCCCCCGCCCGCCTCTCTCTCCCGACCCCCCCGCCCCTCTCTCTCCCGCCCCCCCCCGCCCTCTCTCTCCCGCCCCCCCCGCCCTCTCTCTCCCGCCCCCCCGCCCTCTCTCTTCCCGCCCCCCCCCCGCCCTCTCTCTCCCGCCCCCCCGCCCTCTCTCTCCCGCCCCCCCCGCCCTCTCTCTCCCGCCCCCCCGCCCTCTCTCTCCCGCCCCCCCCCCGCCTCTCTCTCTCCCGCCCCCCCCGCCCTCTCTCTCCCCGCCCCCCCGCCCTCTCTCTCTCCCCGCCCCCCCCCCGCCCTCTCTCTCCCGCCCCCCCGCCCCCTCTCTCCCGCCCCCCCGCCCTCTCTCTCCCGCCCCCCCCGCCCTCTCTCTCCCGCCCCCCCCGCCCCCTCTCTCCCGCCCCCCCGCCCTCTCTCTCCCGCCCCCCCGCCCTCTCTCTCCCGCCCCCCCGCCCTCTCTCTCCCGCCCCCCCCCTCTCTCTCCCGCCCTCTTTCTCTCTCTCTCTTTCATCCCCCTCTCTCTCTCTCTCTCTCTTTCATCCCCTCTCTCTCTCTCTCTCTCTCTCTTTCATCCCCTCTCTCTCTCTCTCTCTCCCCCCCTGCTAGCGCCTCCATCCCTCACTGACTCTCTGCCTCCCTCCCTCCCTCCCCTGGTTCTCACTCTTTGTCTCTGCCCTCCCTGGCTCTTACGTTGTCACCCTCCACCATGGCTCTCTCCCACTCTCCTTTCCCTGGCTCGCTTGGTTGCTCTCACCCTCGCTGCCACCCCCCACTCCCTTTTCCCATTTCTCTCTCTCCCCTTCGCACTCTCCTGCACACTTTTCCCCACCTCCCTACTCCTTGCCTCCCTCACCCCCGTCTCGCCCCCTCCTCTCTAGTCTATGTAACCTGAGAGACCGTATTGATAATTATTTATATTCACTTTGTTTTTCCAGTGGTTGATACGAATGATCGTTTCTTGCGTAAAATGACGATTGGGCAGGCGAGTACGGAGAAGGGATTTGTCAGAGAGGTATGGACTGTTTATTGCATGGCCTAACTGTGAAGGATAGTGATGAGCTACACTAACTTCCACTTGCGACGTTTGGAAGTATCATTGGAAATAACTGGAGCTGATTGACGTGGTCCAAATTAGGACAATGGGCATTGAGCCAGTCAGACTGTGACATCAGAGTTGCACCGTTTCAGCATACCTGACCCTCGCAGGGGCTGCCCATGCAAGCACCTTTCTTTGGTGATGCACTGGGTATGCTGTGTTCAGTGAGATTATTGGTCTGATTTTCATGCCTTGAAGTCTAACCTTTCTGATCCCTGTTGGCAAGGGCCCAGCTTCACTGGCTGAGGGTCCTCTGCTCCTTTCCTGTGATTGTGGCGGTGGTAGGGGACATCATATTGTTGGCCGGTTCCCTCCTATGCATGCATTGAGCACCTGCAGCCAAGGTTGCACTGGCCCTCACTGACTGCTGTGTGCTAACATAGCTTTGGCAAGAACAGACACACAAGGTACCCAGTGATTACTTGTGGTTGTTTCTCAAAGCTTCTGACAAGGGCTTTAACTCAGGCACACAGAAAAGTACCTTAAAAGAAGTTGCATGAGACTTGGCAGAATTCCAGAAACAAAATGTGCACAACTAGTGCTGCCACCGAGTGGTTGCAAATTAAATTTTACTAGGATGGTGTGAAGCAGTGTAGGGAATAAAAGAGCCTAGGCTGAGGGAGAAATTTGTATGACTGGAGAGAGAGCAAGGTGGGCACGATTTGAAGAGCTGACATAGGTGTTATGGGCCGAAAGGCCACTTCCTGTGCTTGCATGGTTCTGTGGGGTAATTTTAATCTAGCTGGCCCCATGGGCACAGGTCAAGTTCAAATCTAATGGTTGTTTACATGCACCTTATTTCACATCCCAATGACTTAAGTGGAGCGTAAAATTCATTTGGGTGTTAAGCGGGTGTCTGATCCAAGCTTTCCCCATTCCCTCCATGCCGATTTGGTTAAGTGGAGCCCCACCATCACCATCCCCCAGTGGCTCTGTAACCGCTTTGTACAAAGATCAGACTATGTGGGAGTTGGTGTGAGAGAAGTCCCATTTCACTTCGGGATGGCTTTCAAATGCCTCAAGTCCAGAGAGTCATTACACTTCAAGAAGAAGCTATTTGTACCATTGGCTAATGGAAACAGTTTTTGTGTTGTTGAAAAAAGAGATATGCCTAGGCTTTTCATCTTGCACTTATTAAGGTACTCGCAAGAATACCAATATAAGGGGAAAACAACAATTTATACTGCATATGAAGAGTGCTGATTGATTGGCAAGTGGCATTGCCATGAAGAATGCACCAGTGATGGTAACTGACAGTTAACTATCAAGCATTGTTTGAAATTTAAATGATGGTACAAAGACCTAGGGGACACAGGTTTAAGTTTTTGGGCTGAGATGCAGGAGGTTTGGAGAAATTTAAACGAGGCAGCTTGACCCGGATTGGTCAAGGCATTGCCCCGAGGAATGAGTCAGCAAAGGGCTGTCACTTATTTTGTTTAACTGAAACAGGCGCAGTGTATGTACATGTTCTTTCTGTCTGCAAAGAACAGGGCCCTGTGTGTTAATATATGTACTTTGAGTACATGCAAATGCGCCACACTGCGAGCCCGACTGACAATCTTAAATTGGTTGTCAACATAATCCTTAGCACGTTGAGGATTATTTAGCAAACGTTGTCTAATTGCAGAATCACATCTAATGTTGGACACCATTGAGTTTTGCAAGCACGGGCTGGTTGGGTACAGTCTGTGGCTGGGACATGCTAAGAATTACACTGACAACCAATTTAAGATTGTCGGTCAGGCTCTCTATGATGCATTTATGTGTACTGGAAGCTACGTATATTAATACAGAACATGTACTTACACAGTGCCTGTTTCAGCTAAACAAAATCAGTGGCAGCCATTTGCTGACTCATTTCTCAGGGCAATGCCTTGACCAATCAGGATGAAGCTGCCTGATTTAAATTTCAAACAATGCTTGGCAGTTAACTGTCAGTCACCATCAGTGGTCATTGTCCATGGCAATGTCACTTGTCAGCCAATCAGCACTCCCTTCCTATACAGTATAAATTGTTCTCCCCATTATATTGGTATTCTTGCAAGTGTCCTGATGACTGCAAGATGAAAAGCTTAGACATTTCTTTTTTTTTTTCAGCAATACTCAAGCTCTGTCCTACCAAACAACTATTTGAAACAGCTTTTCTTGGTCTACCTTATCTAAACCTGCCATAATTTTGCACATCTTTTATTAAATCTTCCCTCAATCTCCTTATGTTGCAGCTTTGAACGACAAGTAGTTCAGTGGTATCACAAAATATAGTTTTTCATCTGTATAGCTTTTCTCTGTGGTCTGATATTAAGTGATGTGGAATCACAGGGGTAGATGAAGTTAAGATACAGATCAATCGTGATCTAATTGAATGGTGGAATAAACTCGAGAGGTTGAATGACAGGATAGTGACAGTTGGGTGTAATTAGAGTGTGACGAGTTTGCTTTAACAGTTTCCAGTCTGGGAATTTATAATGGCAATATGTACAAACAAAGTAAGTACTGAATATGTGACTTTACAAGTGACGACCGAGCTATGTCATCTTGCCTTAGTACTGTTCCCTGCTCTCCAACCTCACTGCACCTTGTTGTTGACCCCTCTCCTATGTTCAGCAGCAGATTGATTGTCTTTAATTCTGCACATGAAAAGTGGACAAGAGGCCCAGGTGGGCAAAATAGAGTCTGAGCCTGATCCTGTAAATCAGTTTGATCTCTCTGGTTGGTATACAATAGCTGCTGTGGTCTTGAGTTGTCCTGATGTGTCTTTCTCCTCTTCAAGGCTCAGTTTGACATTGCCGTTGCCAGTGAAATCATGGCAATCCTCGCCCTAACTGACAGTCTGGCTGACATGAAGACTCGACTCGGTAATATAGTGATAGCCAATGACCGAAAAGGAGAACCAGTTACAGCAGAAGATGTGGTGCGTACCAATTGGGGTTGTCATTCAAATATAAAATCCAAACATTTGAAAACATCCGATGGAGGTGATATTGTCAGAGTACAAAGTTAATCTTTGTTATTGCCATCAGAAAGAGACAATTTCTGAATTAACTCTGCTTCCAGCTCTAGTGGGAAAAAAGGAAGGGGGACTTGCATTTATATAGCACCTTTTATAACCTTGGCTCACTTTGAAACACCTTACAGCCAATACTTTTGAGGTGTAGTTATTCTAATGTAGGAAAAGTGGCAGACAATTTGCACAGCAAGTTCCCATAAAGAGCAAGCAATAATGACCAGGTAATCTGTTTTAGTAATGTTAGTTGAGGGCTAAACGTCGGCCAGGACACTTCGGAGAGCTCCCAATATCACCTTTGAAGTAGTGCAATGGGATCTTTTACATTCGTCCAAGTGTGCAGACAGGCCCACAGTTTAATATATCATCAAAAAGTCAGCACCTCTGCCGTTGTAACACTCCCTTATCACTACACTGAGTGCCAGCCTTGATTATTGCTGAGCCTGGAGTACTGGTTAAACTCACATCTCTGACTTGGGGACAAGAGTGTGTTATGGCTGAGCCAATCTGAAGCTGAGTGTCTCCTCTTAAAAAAATATTTTGCGACAAAGGGCCTTCTAAATAATGGTTTTAAAATCGCAATGATTTTGCTCTTTGTGCTTCCAGGTAGAAAAGAAAGAAGTAAACTTTCCATTACTCTGGTAATGGGGATTGTGGTCTTCGCTGGTGGCACCTCTCTGAGGAGGAAGAGAGAGAAAGAAGGGAGAGGAGGCCAGGTCTCCCAATGCAGCTTTCAGGGGAAGGACCTGTGGGAGGAGGGGCGCAGGCTCAAAGGGCGGAGGGCCAGGAGGAAGTCCAAGGCGGAAGGTGCCACAGAAGTTGCCACTATCCTACTGGCAGGATTTACAGGCAGCGATGCAGCTACCTCAATATGACTGAGGTGCAGTGTTGAAGGTGGCTCTGCCCCTCAAGGGAAGCAATGACTTCCATTTGTCAGATGACTGGGCCTGAGATCAGGTCCACTGTGTGGATGGACATCCCATGCCAGTGGCTCTGAAGGTCACAATGGCCCTCAACGTCTATGCCTCCGACTCTTTCCAGGCGCTAGTGGGGGATTTGTGTGGAGTGTCTCAATCAGCTGTCCACAGTTGCGTCGAGCTGGTGACGGAAGCTCAGGCGGGTACTGACATTTATCCTTTACTGTAAGGACAAGGTCAACCAGGCTGAGTGAGCCAGAGGCTTTGCAGCGATTGCTGGGTTCCCCCGAGTCCAGGGTGCCATTGATTGCACACGTGACCATTAAGGCGCCAACGGATCAACCGGGCGCCTTTATCAACACAAAGGGATTCCACTCCATGAACGTGCAGATAATGTGTGACCACAGGATGCATGTTCTGCAACTCTGTGCAAGGTACCCTGGCAGCTCCCATGGCACTTACATCTTGAGACACTCCCAGGTGCCAAGGCTCTTCAGTGCTCCAGCCTTACTGGACAGATGGCTACTGGGTGACAAGGGCTATCTGTTGAAAAGGTGGCATATGACGTCTCCCCGCCACCCAAAAACAGAGGCAGAGCAGCGTTACAATAGGAGTCATGCCTCCACTAGGGCAGTGGTAGAGAGAGCTGTAGGTCTTCTGAAGATGTGCTTCTGATGCCTGGACCATTCAGTGGGTGCACTACAATACCCCCAGAGTGGGTGTCACTGGTGGTTGCATGCTGCGCTCTCCACAGTCTGGCACTGGCAAGGGGGGAGCCACTGGAGGAAGAGGATGTTGACGCAGCTGCACAGGCCACAGATGATGAACCCAGTAGTGAGTCAGAAGAGGAGCACAGTGAGGAGGACGCTGAGGGCATGGAGGCAAACCTCGGTAACCTCCAGGGAGGTAGGGACGCCTTGATCTGACACTCCTTAGCTCGGCTGCCAAAGATCTGCTTCCTCCTCAGTGCTGCCTCCGTCACGGATGCCTGAAAGGACCCTTTCACGAACCCAAAGTCCACTCAATGCCTGTGCAATAAAGTATCGAACCACTCGGGTCCAGCATTACATACTGGCATACCCTGTACCAGAAAAAAAAACAGGCGAAGCATACTCAGGCCATCAGAACAAAAGCAAATTTAATGTTATTGTCATATTGAATGCATAATGACATTACCATTACTCGAATACTGTGTGCAGTTTTGGTCTCCTTATTTAAGCAAGGATGTAAATGCATTGGAGGCAGTTCAAAGGAGGTTCACTAGATTGATACCTGGAATGAGTATGCTGTCTTATGAGGAAAGATTGGACAGACTGGGCTTGTTTACACTGGAGCTTAGAATAGCGAGGGGCGATTTGATTGAAGTTTACCAGACCCTGAATGGCCTTGACAAGGTGGACTTCGAAAGGCTGTTTCCTCTTGTGGGTGAGTCCAGAAATAGGGGGCACTGTTTTAAAACTAGGGGTCGCCCTTTTAGGACGGATGAGGAGAAATTTTTCTGAGGGTTGTGTGACTTTTGAATTCTCTGCCTCAGAAGGTGGTGGAGGCAGGGTAATTATTTTTAAGGCAAAGGTAGATAGATTCTTGTTAGGCAAGGGAATCAAAGGTTATCGGGGTTAGAAGGGAATGTGGAAAACACAAAATGAACAGCCAAGATCTTGTTGAATGAAGGAGCAGGCTCAAGGGGCCGAATGGTCTACTCCTGTTCCTGTTTCTTATGGTGCCTGCCCCTCGCTGGCACCAGCATTGGAGACAGCCTGCTGACTCTATCTTGTTGGCCTTGATGACCTTGGCGGTCCTCCTCTGGCCAGTGGAGCCCGTGCTGGCCCCGCCTGGGAGGGAGCAGCCAATGCCATAGCTGTCATCTCCCCAGTCATCGCAGCCTCATCAGATGCCATGGTCACTGGTAGAGGGGCGGAGGAACTGCTGCCATCATCCAGAGCGCCCTCAGAGGAGCCCGGAGACTACAAGAAGCTCGTGTGGCAACATGAGGTCGCTCTGGAACTCCTTGCTCACCAATAATGGATGGGCACCTAGCTAGGAAACTGGGTGCCTCATCCATCTCCCACATTGGCACTGACCACCTGATGTCATTGCCTGCGTGAGGGCCTGCAGGTTTGAGTGCAACCCCAGGAACCCCTGATTCTGTTCCTGGAGTTGCTCCTCCGTTAGAGCTGCCACTCCTTCAATGGAGGAGGCATTGCGCTTGGCCATGAGGGTCAACGCAGTACTCATGCCCCACATGGACTCCTCCACAACGGAGACCATGGCACGCAGAGCCTCATGGAGATCCTCTCCCTCATCCCACTGGACACCAACACCTGCCGCCTAATGGACAACTCCAGAAACTCATCGTATGCCTTTGCCTCAGCATCATCCTGATCCCCAGCAGTCCTCTGACTGTTGGCACCTGGGCACTCTCTGCCTCCGCCTGCACCTCAAACGAGTGCGAAGTGCCCTCACGAATGTGCACAAGCTGCATGTGTCATTCTAGCCGCTGGTCTAATGCTCACCAAGATGCTGGTATCCGTGCTGGTGCCTGGTTCAGGAGTGGGTGTGACACAGGTGCAAATGAAGCCTGGTGGTCCTCTGGCGTCAAGGGTAGCCCTTCAGGGTCCAGAGAGCTAGTGCATGCTGGTGAATCTAAGGGAGAACAAGGACATGTCATTAGTTAAAGTCATCACACTGTCACTGTGCATGCCAGGCACCCTGGTGAGACAATGGAGATCTGCATCATGGTGCCATTGTCTTTCAATGATTAATGGGGATTCCAACTTTGAGGCTCCCATCAATGAAGAGACTACACTAGAATGGTTGCACAATGCAAAACTCTCACCTTGCACTGCACTCTGAACACCTTCTGTCACCCCCACCCGCGTCCCACGCTCGGTTGCACATAGAGCGTACCGGCTCTCTAGCTCTAGGGTGTGCTGCTCGAATCTAGCGGGCAGCAGCCATTTCGGTGGGCCTCTGACTGTATGTGACCTCTCTGATTGGTTATGGCTTGTCTTCTCCTGAAAGGACAGAGGAGCATTGATTCGTCCACTCTCTACTTGTAATGGCATTGCAGCCTGGCCGACCCCAGTTGAGGAACACCTCGCAGGGCACATCTGAGTTGCGGCCGTCCCTGGAGCCGCAAGGCACTCAGTCCAAGCAGCCAGGCCTCACACCCTTGGCCAGCTCCGGCATTGACAGTTGGCACTCAGACTCCAGCACCCCTGAGCTCCAAGGGGGAATGGCCACATCTCAACACTTCTGCACACTGAGCCATGCCAACATGGTACTCAACCTTCGGGAGCGCAGCAGGTCATTGAGCCTCTTCCAGCACTGCTCCCATGTGTGCTGCACCACGTCATGGCTACTAACCTGCGCTACAACCTCCTCCCATGTCCTCTTTGTGAGGTGTGGTGGCTTTCTCCTCTTATCTTTAGTCACCTCCTCCAGGCAACCGTGCGACACTCATTCGAATAGCAGGGGGCCGAATGCCCACCTGGCTTGCCCTCCTGCCTGGCATCTCCAGCCGCACTCGACTCCATGTTGGGTAACAGGAGACAGAAGAGACGTTCTTCCATGGTGGCCTTCAAGGGGCTGCCTGTACCGTTTTAAAATAGGTCGCCATTGGACCAGGCAGCCGACAGGCCCACGCCCCTGACCTTCCTTCCCAACCAGTGGGGAGCTGCGTTTCTCGCTGCGTGAGCCATAATTGGCCCACCAGCATGAAATCGTGGCAGAAAGCCAATCGCGGGTGGCAGCCCATGTCCCCGCTGACCGTGCCCACCCACTGATCTGAAAATTCTGCCTATGTTCTTTAGGTTATTAGTCCAGGTTTATGGATTTCTGTCTGATAATGCTGTGAATTACAACATTGTTAATGTACCTGTTTCCTGTCCCATTGAAAACCACATTTTGTTTTTAAGTAACTCCTTTGCTCTCTCTATGCAGGGGGTTAGTGGTGCACTGGCTGTTCTGATGAAAGATGCTATCAAACCAACTTTGATGCAAACACTGGAGGTAAGAACGCTCAAACTTCTCATAGACTTCATCACAGGAGAGCCTCAATCCTGAGTCAGGAGAAGAATTAACTTGCATTTATATGGTGCCTTTCATGGCCTCTGGGCGCCCCCAAGTGTTTTACTGCTAATTAAGTACATGTGAAGTGTAGTTGCTGTCCTATTGTAGAAATCTCAGCAGCCAATCTGTGCACAGCAAGGTCCCACAAACAGCAACGAGATAATGATGAGATAACCTTGTTTTTAGTGATGCTGGCTGCGGGGTAAATTTTGGCTAGTACCTTGGAAGAACACCCTCTTTGAATAATAATGTCACTGGAACTTTTATGTCCACCTAAGGGGGCAGATATTTTACTGTCTCATTTAAGAGGCGGGATCTCTGATAGTGCAGCAGTCCCTCAGAACTGCACTGGGAGTGTCGACCCAGATTGTGTGCTCAAGTCCTGGAGTGGGACTTGAAATTCTGACCTTCTGACTCCGAGGTGAGAGTGCTACCCGCTGAGCAATGGTTGACACTTAAGGTACATAGGAACAGGATTAGGCCATTTCTCCTCTCTAGACCATTATGCTTTTCAGTCAAATTGTGGTTCTTCTGTACCTCAACTCCATTTACTCACTTTTGTTCCATATTTCTTACCAAACGAAAATCTACCTACATTTCTGGGTGGACTTACAAAATCAAGGACTTTGCAATCTACTGCAGTTGGTAGATATTTAGCAAATGGTTTTTAGCAGCTAATAATTATTATATCTCTTGCCTGAAATCAATCTCTCTCTCTCCCTTCTCTCTCTCGCTTTGACCCTGGTGTTGTCTGCCCGCCTCGCTTTGACCCTTGCGTTGTCTGCTCGCCTTGCCCTCTCGTTGCCTGCCTGCCTCGACCCCTCGCCACCACCCCTCCCCCCCACCCCTTACATATGAATATATGAAATAGGAGCATAAATAGGCCATTCAGCCCCTCATGACTGCTCCACTATTCAATAAGGTCATGGCTGATCTGTTTGTTTTGAATTCCACATTCCCATCTACCCCCACTAACCTTAGAAATCTTGCCTAACAAGGATCTATCTACAGAGATAAAAATAAAAAACTGCGGATGCTGGAAATCCAAAATAAAAACAGAATTACCTGGAAAAACTCAGCAGGTCTGGCAGCATCGGCGGAGAAGAAAAGAGTTGACGTTTCGAGTCCTCATGACCATTCAGCAGAACTGAGTAATATTAGGAGAGGGGTGAAATATAAGCTGGTTTAAGGTTGGGGGGTGGTTGTAGGGACAAGCAAGCAGTGATAGGAGCAGATAATCAAAAGATGTCACAGACAAAAGAACAAAGAGGTGTTGAAGGTGGTAATATTATCTAAATGAATGTGCTAATTAAGAATGGATGGCAGGACACCCAAGGTACAGCTCTAGTGGGGTGGAAAGATTAACAGGGCATAAAAGGTATAGATTTAAAAATAATGGAAATAGGTGGGAAAAGAAAAAGTTATATAAATTAATTGAAAAAACAAAAGGAAGGGGGAAGAAACGGAAAGGGGGTGGGGATGGAAGAGGGAGTTCAAGATCTAAAGTTGTTGAATTCAATATTCAGTCTGGAAGGCTGTAAAGTGCCTAGTTGGAAGATGAGGTGCTGTTCCTCCAGTTTGCGTTGGGCTTCACTGAAACAATGCAGCAAGCCAAGGATAGACATGTGGGCAAGAGAGCAGGGTGGAGTGTTAAAATGGCAAGCGACAGGGAGGTTTGGGTCTTTCTTGCGGACAGACCACAGGTGTTCTGCAAAGCGGTCGCCCAGTTTACGTTTGGTCTCTCCAATGTAGAGGAGACCGCATTGGGAGCAATGATTCCATTTGTCACATCCTGCCAATCTGAAAAATACCCATTTATGCATAATTTGTTTTCTGCTAGCCAGCCAATCTTCTATCCATGCTAAAATGTTACCCTACCCCATAAGCTTTTCTTTGCCGCAATAACTTTTGATGCCTTCTGGAAATCCAAGTATAGCATGTCTACAGGCTCCCCTTTATCTGCAGCGCATGTTACTCCTTCAAAGAACTCCAATAAATTGGTTAAACATGATTTCCATTTCTCAAAACAGTGCTGACTCTTCCCAATTACCTTGAATTTCTCTCAAGTGCCGAGCTATAACCTCCTTAATGATTGATTCTGATACCTTCGCCACGACAGATGTCAAGCTAACTGGCCTATAGTTTCTTGTTTTCTGCCTCCCTCCCTTCTTGAATAGAGGGGTTATTTTTGCTACTTTCCAGTCTGATGGAACCTTTCTAGAATCTAGGGAATTTTGGAAAATTAACGTTAACGCATCTTATTACTCTAATAATTAGACCCTAGGATGAAGTCCATCAGGACCTGGAGACTTGTCAGCCCGCAGCACCAACAGTTTGCTCAGTACTGCTTCCCTAGTGATTGTAATTTCACCAAGTTCCCCTCTCCTTTCCTCCTCCTGATTTACAGCTATTACTGGAATGTTTCTGTATCCTCTATGGTGAAGACAGAAGCAAAATATTTGTTCATTTCATCTGCCATTTCCTTACTGTCTACTGTTAACTCCCCAATGTCACCCTCTAGAGGACCAACACTCACTTTACCTACTCTTTTCTTTTTAAATACCTGTAGAAACTCTTGCTATCCATTTTTACATTTCTAACTAGCTTCCTATCATACTACTTTCTCCTGATTAACCTTTTAGTCATTTTCTGCCATTCTTTATATTCTGACCAATCATCTGACCTACCGCTCATCTTTGCCCAGTTATATGCTTTTTCCTAAAGTTTTCCTTGGAAAAGCTTTCCCTAACTACTTTAGTTAACCACAGATGGTGGGCCCTTAGGATTTTTCTTTATAGTAGGATTATACTTATTCTGAAATATCCACTTAAATGTCTGCCACTGTTTCTCTATTGATCTATACCCTAGCCTAGTGTCCCAATTCACTTCAGCTAGATCATCTTTCATGTCCACATAATTGCCCCTATTTAAGTTTAAGATACTAGTCTTAGACCCACTGTTCTCCCTTTCAAACTGGATGTAAAATTCAATCATATTGTGGTCGCTGCTACCTAGGGATGCCTTTACTCTGAGGTTATTAATTAATCCTGTCATGTTGCACAATACCAAATCTAATATAATCTGCTCTGTGGTTGGTTCCCGAACATGCTGTTGTAAGTGATGATTTTATTATTAATGTCACCCATGATTATTGCTGTCCGCTTAAGACAAGCACCCAAAACCTTTTCTTGTATACTTTGTTCTACATTGTGGTTACTGTTGGGTAGACCACTCCCTCTAGTGACTTCTTTTTCCTACTATTCCTTTTCTCTACCCAAACCAATTCTACATCCTGAACCAAGGTGGTCCCTACTATTGCTCCAATGCCATCCTTGATCAACAGTGCTGACCCTCCACCTTTACCTAACTTGCTGTGCTTCTTGAATATCATATACCACTCAACATTCAGGATCCAATCCTTGTCATCCTGCAACCACATCTCCGTAATGGCCATCAGATCATATTTGTTTACTTCAACGTACGCTATCAATTAATTTACTTTGTTACGAAAGCTACACGCATTCAAATATAGAGCCTTTAGTTTTGTCTTTTTGTTATCTTTGTAACATCTAGTTTTGACTTTTGGTGCATTCTTAGGTTTATCTCTATTCCTTCCTCCTATTCCATGATCCTCATTGCCCATATTATTATTATGGCCTCCTGCTTTGAATCTACCCCTTAATTTGCCAGATCTATCCAAACTTGATCCCTCAACCCCCTTGTTTAGTTCAAAGCCCCCTCTACTTCCCTGGTAATGCGATTTGCAAGAACACATGTTCCAGCATGGTTCAGGCATAGACTATCCCAAAGTTACAGTCCCCACTTTCTCCAGTACTGGTGCCAGTGCCCCAAGAACCGGAACCCACTTCTCCCACACCAGACTTCGAACCGTGCATCGATCTCTCTAGTCTTATTTGCCCTATGCCAATTTGCATGTGGCTCAGATAATAATCCAGGGATTATTACCTTTTGAGGTTCTGCTTAATTTGGCACCTAACTCCTCATACTGACTACGCAGGATCTCCTTCCTCATCCTGCCTATGTCGTTAGTACCTACATGGCCCACTGGATCCTCCCCTTCCCACTGCCAGTTCCTCTCCAGCTCTGAGCAGATGTCCAGAACCCTCGCACCGGTCAGGCGACACCCTTCTGGACTTAGGTGCAGAGAACAGTGTCAATCTCCCTCACTATACTGTCCCCTACTACCACTACATTCCTGCTTGCTGCCCCGCTTGAATGTCTTCCTGTACCCTGATGCCATAGCCAGCGCCTCATCCACTTTGCAGACCTCGCTTTCTTCCACACAGGTTGTGAGCACTGCAAACCTGTTTGACAATTATAAAGTCTCAAGCTCCTCGTGTACTATCTGCTCAGTCCCATTATCTCTGCCTCGCTGACAGTCACATCCGCTTGCACCCTCTCGCACTTCCTCTTGCTCCTTCTCTTGCTCACCTTCGCGCCTCCTTGCCCCCCCGCCCGGCGTGCCCCCTCACCCTGGCATTCTGCCTCACGCAGGGGTGACCCTGCTCTTTGTACTTTTTTTTCTGTGTTCGTGTTTTGTGGCTGAAATGTCAGTGCCTGAGAACTTTCCATTGTGGCACTTTCTGTTCCCACTCAGCTAGTGAAAGGGTACTTTGTGTTTTCATAGCTGAGGCTTGAGGGGTTTTTGGGGATGGGGGGGCATGACTCTGGTGCGGGACGGATCCTTTTGAAGTCTAAAGCATTTGTTATTTTTATATATGAAGAAAAAGTATGAGCTCATGCAAAAATCAATTTAATTTAAGGAAAATGTTAGAAATATTTGGATTCGAACATTTCAAATATTCGAATGTTTGAAACATTCTCTCAGAGCAGTTTCCTAATACCTTTACTATCCTAAGACTTCTATTTCAGCCTCTAATATTGGTCGCCTCTGTCTGTCTGCTGTTAAAACCCTCATCCATGCTTTTGTTACATACAGACTTGACTATTCCAATGTTCTCATGGCCAGTCTCCCCTTCTTCCACCTTACATCAGCTTCAACTCATTCTGTCAGCTTCAGTCTATCCTAACACATGCCATGTGCCTTTCTCCCATCATTTCTGTGCTTGCTGACCAGCATTAACTCCTGGCCCGGCAGTGTCTTACATTTAAACTTATCTTGTGTTCAGATCCCGCCATGGCCTTTCCCCTCCTTATCTCTGTAGCCTCATCTGGACCTATAACTGTAAGAACCATCCAAAATCTCTGCATTCCTCCATTTCTGGTCTCTTCACCATCCGAATTTCCACTATGCTACAATTCATGGAGGTGTCTTCGGCTGTCTCAGCCTTAAAATCAAGGATTCCCTCCCTAAACCAAACCCTCCCTATCTCTCTTTCTCCTTTCAGATGCTCCTTGTGGTCTTATTAAGGGAACCAAGGGTTATGGCGACAAAGCAGGAAAGCAGAGTTGAGGATTATCAGATCAGCTATGATCTCATTGAATGGCAGAGCAGACTTGGTGGGCCGATTGGCCTACTTCTGCTCCTACATCTTGTGGTCTTAAAACCCCCCTCTTTGACCAATCTTTTGGTCACCTATCCTGATAGCTCCTCATGTGGTTTGGTGTCAGATTTCTCTTTTGAACGTTTTGCTACATTGAAGGAGCTTTATAAATGTGAGTAGTTGAAGCCCCCTGTAAAGGACTGAACACTCGATCAACGGACATTAATATGGTTAGAAGTGTTCACCCACAGACTGTTAATCAGACTGCGATTCCTTCCACAAATTCACCCTATTCTCCAAGGGAAGAATGAAACTTTGCAAACAACCATCACCTGCATATGTCTGCTCAACAATGTGTCTCAAACATGTGTTTTTTCAACTGAGCTAATGATCAAGCTCTTTTCATGATCGAGAGCTGTGTTGCTACCAGAGGGTGAGAATCTGATTGGAACGTGAAAAATCAAAAGAATGCGTTCACTAATGAAGGAACAAAGCCGCACCAATTGTCAATGCCCACTGGTGTAATTTGGCCTCACTCCCACAGGTGGCGCAAGAGTTTCATTTCTACTCATCATGCGTGTGCCTCACGAGATAAATCCACTCTGGTTCCTATCCAGGAAGACCCCTCTACTTTTAGCTCTTCAGCCACCTGGATAAAACCAATTTGACGATTAACTTACCTGCCAGCTGTTACATTTTGACAGTTGGAATGGAGAAAAGAAGGCTGAGAGGAGACTTGAAAGAGGTATTCAAGATCCTGAAGGATATTAACAGGGTAAATAGTGAGAAACTGTTCTCTCTCAAGAGTACATCAAGAACTAGAGGGCACAAATTCAAAATAATGGGCAAAAGGAGATGTGAGGAAAAGATTTTTAACCTAGAGGGTGGTTGAAGTCTGGAACGAACTTCCTGAGAGGATAGTGGAGGCAGATTCGATCGAGGTATTCAAAATGGAATTGAATTGCTATCTGAAAAGAACGTGCAAGGTTACGGGGATAAAGCGGGGGAGTGGAATTAGGTAGATTGCTCTTTCAGCAAGCCAGTGCAGACTCGATGGGCCAAATGGCCATCTCCTGCACCATAAAGATTCTGTGATAAGGAGGCTTCCTACTCCTTGAAAAAATAAGCTCTAAATGGGGTGGAAATGCAAAGGATTCACCAATCACTAGAAGTAGCAATGTAGGGTTAACGCAGCTATGGAAGTGCAAACAAAGGACTGGGGTTCATTTTTAGAGGCACATTATCAGCTAGAACTCAGTTGGTAGCTCTTTCACCTCTCAATCAGAAGGTTGTGGGCCCCCCACAGTCACTTACTAAATGTAATTTCTTATCAAATGTAACCAAAGAGGCTTCCCTACCCACCCCATCAGGGTTAGCTTTACAATTTTTAGAATCAACTGTACAACAGTTCTGCGCTGTGAAGTTTTGCATTCTGATTTGCAATCTGGCATCAGCCTCCCTTCTAATTTTTTGTTGTTAGGCTTGGCCTGTTTGTTGTACTGCATGGTACTTTCTGGATTCCTACGAGCTTCGCAACTTTGTTTTCTTTTGCTGGGAGATGTTGCACCAAGTTTACTCTTTTTGATTTAGAAGGAACGTCTGAAATAATATCAATGGTAGGTGGTTGTTAATGGCAGTACTGTGTCACTCTTGGTTTTTAATAGTTCTCTGTTTCTCTTTCTCTCTCTCTCTCTCTCCACCCACCACCACCACTGTTCCCCTGACACCCCCCACCCCCCCACAACTCCCCAGGGAACCCCCGTGTTTGTGCATGCTGGACCTTTTGCGAATATTGCACATGGCAATTCTTCGGTTCTAGCTGACAAGTTGGCACTGAAGCTTGTTGGCAAGGATGGGTTTGTGGGTAAGTAAACTGCTGTATCAGGATGCCAGTGTTGCCCTGTAAACGTTGATGGATTAGGTGAAGGGCAAAACTGTGGGAAATAAAAGTTCAATGTGGGAAAGAGCACATCCACTTTGGATCTACGAAAGATAGACCAAGAGTATTCTCCAAAAACTAACAACTTTCGCAGAGCAGAAAGTTTTAGGCCTCCAAGTGCACAAATCGCTAAAAGCTAGTGGGCCAATACAAAAAATAATAAGGTAATGAAATGTTGGCTTTCCTCTCCGGGGCTGGGATACAAAAGGGATAGAAATTATGCTATAGTTATATGAAACTCTGGTTAGATCCCATCTGGAGTACTGGGGTTTCATTCTAGATATCACATCTCAGGAAGGATTTACTGTAGGGTGTGCAGGACAAATTCACCAGTATCATAGCAACGCTAAAATGGTTAAGTTATGAGGATTAGTTGCATAGACTTGGCTTGTGTTCCCTTGAGTATAGAAGATTAAGAGGTGATCTAATTAAAGTTTAAGATGATCAAAGGATTTGATGGCTTCTTTCCATCTACCCTATTTCCTCTGGTGGGGGAGTCCAGAACAAGGGGGTATAACCTTAAATTTAGAGCTAGGCTGTTCAGGGCTGATGAAAGAAAACATTTCTTTACACATAGGGTAGTGAAAATCTGGAACTCTCTTCCTCCAAAAGCATAAGAAATAGGAACAGGAGTAGACCATTCGGCCTCTCGAGCCTGCTCCGCCATTCAATAAGATCATGGCTGATCATATGCTTCAATTTTCACATTCCCATCTAACCCCGATAACCTTTGATTCCTTTGCCTAACAAGAATCTATCTCCCTCTCCCTTAAAAGTATTCAATGAGTCCGCCTCCTCCACTTTGAGGCAGAGAACTCCAAAGTCTCTCAACCCTCTGAGAGAAAAGAATTTCTCCTCATCTCTGTCCTAAAAGGGCAACCCCTAATTTTAAAACAGTGCCCCCTATTTCTGGACTCAACCAGTAGAGAAAACGTCCTATCAACGTCTACCTGTCGAGGCCGTTCAGGATCTTGCATACTTCAGTCAAACATTTGGGGCTAGATTAATTGAAAAATTCAAAACTGAGTGTAACATTTTTTGTTCATAGTTTAAAGGGTGATTGAACTAAGGTGGATAGATGGAGTTAAGATTAAGATTAGCTTAATTCTAATTGAATGTTGGAGCAGGCTTGAGGGGCTGGATGACTTACTTCTGTTCCTATGAGGCCAGGTCTATCGCATGAGAAGGTGACAGTTGAAGGCTGTCAACAGGTTTGCAATTGTTACTGCAATTTAAAGTTAATAGAAATAGAAGGAAGTAAATGAGGGTGATGGGTATGGAGGTATCCTGAAAACAAGTCATACAAGTGGAAGGATTAACTATTGCTTCCAATAATAAATATTTGGGAAATGACAGTTGTTAACCTTAAGGGTTTTTTTAAATGATAAAACGAGATTCCCCAAATACATTACGATGAAGGGTGTTGGACAGTTTGACGAGTTTGAATGTCAATCGAATAATTTTCAGTGCTAGTCCTACAGATGGAACTTCCAGAAGGCAGACAAAATTTTCTTGATAGAGAGGAAAGGCTCTTTAGGTAGAATCAGGAAAGCTACTAGAATATGTTCTGTGTTTGAAATTCATATTCAGATACATTTCATTTCAATAATAAAAGCAATGCTTTCTACATCACATATGAATATATTCTTGGCTCAATAGTCTGAGTTGTCTTGAATGTTCCTGCAATAAAGTTTGTTTAACACAGGCCCTCCCGCCCCCATTTTCATTCCTTTCGTGACCTCAGCATGTCCTAAAGTGCTTTACAGCCAGTGAAATACTTATAAAATGTAGTTACTGTTGTAATGTAGGAGCCAATTTGGCACAGCAGGATCCTCCAAACTATAACGAGGCAAATGACCAGATACCATCAGGGCAGTGCCCTAGGTCTAACCATCTTCAGCTGCTTCCTCAATGCCATCCCCTCCATCATAATAGGGGATGTTCCCTGTTTGAACAGTGTTCATTGCCATTCATGGCTCCTCAGGTAATGAAGTAGTTGATGCCTGCATATAATAAGACCTGGACAATATTCCTCCTGGCTTGATGTGTGATGTGTATGTTACCTAGCACTTAAGTGCCAAACAATGACATTCAGCAAGAGAGAGTCTAACCACCTGCCCAAGACATTTAATGATGATATCCCCATCTAATCCCTCACTATCAACATCTTGGGAGTCACCATTGACCAAAAGCCTAACTGACCCAGCCGCATAAATATTTGGCTATTTCAGCAGGGCAGAGACTGAATTCTGTGCCAAGTAACTTATCTGTTTCTCCAAAAACAAGTCAGGAGTGTGATGGAATACTCTGCACTTGCTAGAACGAGTGCAGTTTCGTCAATACTCGAGAAGCACAACTCCATCCAGGACAAAGCAGCCCACTTGATTAGCACCCCATCCACCACCTTAAACATTCCCTCCACCACCAGCATAAAACAGCAGCAATGTGTACCATCCACTGCAGCGATTCTATCAAGGCTACTTTGAGAACACCTCCCAACCCGTTACCTCTACCATTCTCTGTTTTTCACCTGCATGCTGCCCCTTGGCGCCATCATCTGGGAACACGGCGCCACTTTCCACGTGTCCACTGATGCCACCCAGCTCTACCTCATCACTGCCTCTATTGACTCATCCACTATCTCTAAATTGTTGGACTCCTTGTCTGACATGCAGTAGTCTATGCAGAAATTTCCTCCAATTAAATATTGGGAAGATCAAAGCCAAGGTCTTCAGTCCCCATTACGAGCTCAGTTCCCTAGCCACCAAGTCATCCCCCTTTCTGGCAACTGTGTGAGGCTGAACCAGACTGTGTTTGCAATCTTGATGTCATTTGTTTTTGTTTACTCTCGGGATCTGTGGTTGCTGGAATGGCCAGCATTTATTGGCTGTCCTCAAATGCCCTTGAGAAGATGGTGATGAGCCTTTAACCACTACAGTCCAGTGTAGTGTAGGTAAACTCACAGTGCTCTTAGGGAGGGAATTCCAGGATTTTAAGTCAGCGATGGTGAAGGAGTGGCAATATATTTCCAGGTCAAGCATGGAGGTTAACTTGCTGGTGGTGATGTTTGAATGCATCTGGCCTTATCCTTTAGAGTTCTAGAGGTCGTAGGTTTGGAAGGTGCTGCTGAAGGAATCTTCCTAAACTGCTGAAGTGCACCCTGTAGATAGTACACACTGCATCTACCATGTGCCAATGATGGAGGGGGTGAATTTTTAAAATAATTTGACCACAAGATGAGCTTCAGACCTTATATCTGCACTATTGATAAGGTCTATTTCCATTTCCATAACATTGCCTATCTCCATTCCTGCATCAGTTCAAATGCTGCTGAAACCATTAATGTTTTTGTTACCTCTAGACTTGAATTTTCAATGTATTCCTAGATGGCCTCTCATGTTCTACCCTCCATAAGCATGCAATCATCTACAATTCAGCTGCCCGTGTCCTAACTTGCACCAGTCCTGTTCACCCATCATCCCTGTGCTCACTGACTATGTTGGCTCCTAGTTAAATAACACATAGGGCAGGATTTTCCGCTCGGCGTGCAGGCACGGGCCCGACATGCCCGAGCGTGAAATAGTACGCGATGACGTCAGGCGGTGTCCCGAGCTGCTCATGCACTCGTGCAATGTTTCAATCGGTGGGCACATGTGAGAGTTGGCAGTGCTCCCCCGGACTATTAAGAAGCCTATTAAGGCCATTACAGTATTAATTAACTGCTATTTTTCATTGCCCCAACCTTACAGTTGGTGGGCAGGTGAATCGGCCGGGCGGCCTTTGCATTTTTAAGAAAACTTCATCCACAGGTGGGATGAGGTTTCCAACATTAATTAAGAAAAAATGTTTTGACATAATTTTTATTATGTTTCTGTTCATGTGAGTGAGTTCTATGTGGGGACATTTTTTCCCGATTTTCAAAAGCGTTATCTTTGATTTTAAAATTCTTCAGTTCCCTGAGGCAGCTCTCTGCCTTCAGGGAGCTTTTAGTGTGCGTTTTTTGTGCACAGACTTTTGCGCTTGCCCTCCTCCCGCCCCCACCCCAGCAGCGCTGAGCTTCTCAGCTCGCCCTTCATGCTGGCTGTCCATTAGTTGGTCAGCCAGTGTGAAATCGTGGGCAACAGGCCGTTTCCTGGCCGCTTCCAGGCCCGTTCATCACGTCTGCCCGATGACCTGAAAATCCTGCCCATAGATTATAAAATTATCAAACTTGTTTTCAAATCTCTGCATGCCTCGCCACTTCCTTTCTCTGTATTCTCCAGTTCCACAATCCTCTTGAGATACCTGCACTCCTACAATTCTGAGCCCCTGAATATCCCCAATTTTAATTGCTCCCCCACCCCCATCCATTGGTGACTGTGCATTTAGTTGCCTAGGCCCTAAGTGCTAGAATCCCTCCCCCCACAAATTTCTCCGCCGCTCTACCTCTCTTTACTCCTTTACTACACTCCTTAAACCTACCTCTTTGACCAAACCTTCAGTCATCTTCCCTAATATCCACTAATGTGGCTTGATGTCATGTTTTGTTTTATAACGCTCTATGAGGTGCCTTGGGACATTTTATTACATTAAAGGTGATATATAAATACAGGTTGATGTAACTGTATTAGGAAAAGGACGGCAGGCAAATTGGAACATCTCCACCTGCAAACTCCCCTCCCAGCCACATACCATCCTGACATGGAACTTTCACGCCATTACTTTATTGTCACTGGGTCAAAATTCTGGAACTCCCCAACAGCTCTATGGGTGTACCTTGATTAGATGGACTACAGCTGTTCAAGAAGTCAACTCGCAACCTGCAGCCACCTTCTCAAGACCATCTACAGATACCAACCTTGCCAGCAACGTCACATCTTGTGACTGAAGATATAAAAGCAATATCTAATTTTGTGTTCGTTGAGGAGTAAGTATTAACCTGGATGCTGGGGAGAACTTGCCTGCTATTCTTTAAAAAAAAATGCCATGTGGTCTTTACATCACCTTTGAAAGCAGACGGGTCTTGGTTAAATGTCAGTTCCAAAAGATGGTTTAGGCCCTGTTATGACCATGCCAAAGTTAATTGCTGCACAAACCTAATCCCAGAGAAAAACTGGTTTTCGAGCCATACTCTTTTTTTTTGTATTCTGAAACAAAAAGATAATGTGCCGATCTCAGCAGCAAGAAATCCAGTAACACTTTTGGGATTTTAAAAATTAAAAGTAAAAGTTTTATTAACAAGAAGAAAAGATAACACAAGATTACCCGTTACAAAGTTAAAAATAGTCTTACAAAACATTCCCCCAAAAAGACCCTCTACTTGGTTGGACCCATAAGTAAACACCTTCCAGGCAACATTCCCTTATAGATGTTTAACACTAAAAATGCAGCAATATTACCCAAGGCAAACTGCTGTAGTTTTAATAGACGCATACCACATGACCCCTTAAACACTCTCCCACTGTGCTGCGGAAATCCAAAACTGCTTATTGTAGCCAAAGACTTTTCTGGTTTGAAGGGATGGCTGATTCAAACTACAACTTCTCCCAGCCTAGAGCTGTTTCCAGGGGATCTTCCTCACATAGCCAATAGCCCACAGCTATGGCTAACAGCTATAAGCTCCATCTAACAGCCAACAGCTAACCACAGTAACTCTAAAATACATTTTTCCCCCTTTCACCTCAGCTTCCTTTATTCTCACACCTCTTTGGAACTCAAATCCTTCCAAATATAAAATTTTTCATATTTCTATTTTTTCTGCTTTCAGGTCAATAAAATGTAATATACCTCTTCTGTTTTTCTGTGGAACTCTTGCAACGTGCAAACATGTTTCTTGTTACCTCTGACTTCCCTTTGATATTCAAACAAACTCTCAACTTATCTAAAAATGCAAATGTTAGATCCAACCAATTCATTTGTACCCCAACCCCTCATATTATTAACAAAGCGCAAACCTAATGTCTCTATCCTTTCATGTTTTAAACTCCCCAAGCAATCTGTCTTCTACTAACTTTTTCCTAGCTTAATTAAATCATTTACGCACATGCACACAGACATGCAGCCTTTTTCACAGAATAACAAAATATTCCCCAAAATTATTAAAATATAACATCCATTCTCATGGTCTTCATGCACTCCTTTTACCATATGCAAGGAGCATATTCAATGCATCTGGAAAGTTTAGCATATTAATATAAAGACCATAAGACGTAGGAGCAGACGTAGGCTATTTGGCCCATCGCGTCCGCTCCGCCATTCAATGAGATCATGACTGATCTGATGATCCTCAACTCTGCTTTCCTGCCTTGTCCTCATAACCCTTGATTCCCTGACTGATTAAATATCTGTCTATCTCTTGAATATACTCAATGACCCATCCTGTACACCCCTCTGCGGTAAAGAATTCCGCCGATTGACTACCCTCTGAGAGAAGAAATTTTTCCTCATCTCTGTTTTAAATGGGCACTCCCTTACTCTGAGATTATGCCCTCTGGTCCTAGACTCTCCCACAAGGGGAAACAACCTCTCAGCATCGACCCTGTCAAGCCCTCTAAGAATCTTATATGTTTCAATAAGGTCACCTCTCATTCTTCTAAACTCCAATGAGCACGGGCCCAACCTACTGTACCTCTCCTCATAAGAAAATCCCTCCTACCCGGTATCAACCTAGTGAACCTTCTCTGGACTGCCTCCAATGCCAGTATTTATTTCCTTAGATAAGGGGACCAAAATTGTTCATGGTATTCTAGGTGTGGTCTAACTAGTGCCTTGTATAGTTTTAGCAAGACTTCCCCATTGTTATACTCCATTCCCTTTGAAATAAAGGCCAACATTTCCCTATTACTTGTTGAACTTGTATGTTAGCCTTTTGGGATTCATGCACAAGGGCTCCCAAATCCCTCTGCTGCAGCCTTCTACAGTCTTTCTCCATTTAAATAATATTCAGCTCCTCTATTCTTCCTGGCAAAGTGCATAACCTCACATTTTCCCACATTATATTCCATCTGCCAAATTTTTGCCCACTCACTTAACCTGTTTATATCCCTCTGTAGACTCTTTGTGTCATCCTCACCACTTGCCTTCCCACCTATTTTTGTGTTGTCCGCAAACTTGGCAATAGTACATTCACTTCCCTCAACTTAGTAATTAATATATATTTTAAATAATTGAGGCCCCAGCACTGATCCCTGTGGCACTCCACTAGCTGCAGATTGCCATCCCGAAAATGCCCCCCTTATCCCAACTCTGATTTCTATTAGTTAGCCAATCCTCTGACCATGCTAACATACTACCCCCAACACCATGGACTCTCATCTTATAAAGTAGCTTTATGTGCGGTACCTTATCGAACACCTTTTAAAAATCCAAATACATTACCTCTACTGGTTCCCCTTTATCTATCCTGCTTGTTACCTCCTCAAAGAATTCTAATAAATTTGTTAGGCATGCTTTTCCCTTCATGAAGCCATGCTGACTTTGCTAAATTAGGTTATGTATTTCTAAATGGTCTGCTATCACATCCTTTATAATAGACTCCAGCATTTTCCCAATAACAGATGTTAAGCTAACTGGCCTATAGTTACGTGTTTTTCTGTCTCCTTCCCTTTTTGAATAAGGGTGTTACATCGACCGTTCTCCAATCCTTTCGGACTTTTCCAGAATCTAAGGATTCTTGGAAGGTTACTACCAGTGCATCCACTATCTGTGCAGCTACTTCCTATAATATCCTAGGATGCAACCCATCAGGTCCAGGGGACTTATCAGCCATTAGCCCCATTAGTTTCCCTAGTACATTTTTTTCTAATCATAGTTATTGTATTTATTTCCTCCCTGCTTTTTGCCCCTTGATTATTTAGTATTTTTGGAATGCTATTAGTATCTTCTACTGTGAAGACTGAAGCAAAGTATTTATTCAACTCAGAGATAAAAACAAAAAACTGCGGATGCTGGAAATCCAAAACAAAAACAGAATTACCTGGAAAAACTCAGCAGGTCTGGCAGCATCGGCGCAGAAGAAAAGAGTTGACGTTTCGAGTCCTCATGACCCTTCGACAGAACTAAGTAGAAATTATTTCACCCCTTTCCTATTTCTACTTAGTTCTGTCGAAGGGTCATGAGGACTCGAAACGTCAACTCTTTTCTTCTCTGCCGATGCTGCCAGACCTGCTGAGTTTTTCCAGGTAATTCTGTTTTTGTTTTTTTATTTATTCAACTCCTCTGCCATTTCCTGGTTCCCCATTATTATTAAAAAAAGTCATAAAATTATTATATTCCCCAATAAATTATTATATTCCCCTTTATTATAAAAATAGTCAATATTTTTTCCAATGGAATCCATAAATTACATCAATTTTTATCACTAAAATTCAACAATAAATGATTTGTTTCTCTTTCTAATCCTGTTTTGATCACTAGCTTTCTGGTCAGATAATAGTCTGCTCAAACTCTGTAGATTAACAACCTAAAAGACAAAGGGGAAATACCAGCTGTGATAGGAGCAACCCAGATAAAGTCACGGTGAGTTCACGCTGTCCTTCGGCTTTTAGGGAAATCATTTCAAGGACTGGGAGGATGTTGACTGTGCAGATGTTTCAAGGGGAACTCACTGAACATTGTTTTTCCCTATCAACATGTTGCCTTTGTAAAACAAATCAGTGAGCTCATCTCTAACAGTAGATGTTGTTCTTTGAATATCTGAGTTTGATGGAGATCCACAAGCCTGCTGATTGGCAAACATTTGCAAGGACTATTTCTCAATCATATAAGGAGCTATATAATTCGAAGGTTGAACCAAGTTAACAAGAATTTTACAGTAGCTAAAGGCAAGGCAGTGAGTGAATCTTGCTGTCAGGCATAGCTCAATTGGTAGCATTTACATCTAAGTCAGAAGGTTGTGGATTTAAGTCCCACTTCAGAGACTTGAGTACATAATCCAAGCCTGCAAGTCCAGTGCAGTACTGAGGACTGTTGCACTGTCAGAGGTGATGTCTTTCAGATGAGATGTCAAACTGAGGCCCTGCCTGCCCCTTCAATTAGATGTAAACGATCTCTTGGCGCTACTGGAAGCACAGAAGGGGAGTTCTCCTGGTGTCCTGGCCACTATTTATCCCTAGACCACAAAAACACAACTTAATTGATCTTTGCAGTTTACAAGAACTTGCTGTGCACAAAGTGACTGCAATGATTCCCTTTGTTACAACAGTGACTACTTCAAAAGTACTTCATTGGCTGTGAAGTGTCTTGGGGAATCCTGACATGATAGATGCTATATAAGTAGAAGTGTGTTGTTCTTTGAAGAGCAAATCGTCAAGAAGGGGAAGAATATCAAATTCTTTGTTGTTTTGTTAGTCATGGCAGTAATTGAACCTTCAGCTCAGAGTTCACTGAGCAGCTGGTTGTATTTTGAATTTGGGTTCCTGAGGTTTGGGATGTGGAACTAGTGCAAGTTTGCTGTGTTCCAGCTCATTTGTCTGTGCACCCATTTCCTTGGAAATCTCACAGGCCAGACCACTCTTATTGTTCTCTGCATCGAACAACGTCCATCCTGCCTTGTTTTTCTAGAACTTTTTCCATCAATTTCCTCAATTTTTAAATAAATAACTTTGTGAAAAACTTTCTTATTAGCCCTTGACAAATGCCACCAAAGTTGATCTGTTTAATTCCAGCAAATTTTGTTGTTTGAACAATGTTATTATACATCTGTCCCTTTTAACCTGGCAGTTCTACATTGGATTTGACAAGAATACATTTTTAAATGCTTTTCATGAAATAGATGAAGTACATAGCACTACTGTATTACAACATTCCGTTGACCTATTCGTAGTAATTGGTGGGATTTTTTTGCATGTTATCCCTTTTATTGATTTAACTACTTTTACATATATAATCAGTCGGTTATTGGAGAAAGTACTCACCTAAGTAAGTTGTTTAGTTGAATCATGTCACTACCTTTTGGATTTGCATCTTCATTCCAACCAGATAGGCCGTACATAGTACTGCACTGGAAATGCCTGTTTTGCCAACACTCTAAAAAGAAAGTACCTGTATTTATAGTGCCTTTCACAGCCTCAGGATGCCCCCAAAGAGTTTTACAGGCAATGAAGCAATTTTTGAAGTGCAGTCCCTGGTGTAACACAACCAACAGTCAATCTGTATTCTGCAATGTCCCACAACAGCAATGTGATAATCACCAGATAATCGGCTTGTTGGTGTTGGTTGAGGGATCACTCTGGCCCTGGAGACCAACGAGATCTCCCCTGCTCCTCTTTGAAATACTGCAGTGGGACTTTATGTCCACTTTAGAGGGCAGACGAGGCCTTGGTTTAGTTTCTTCCAAAAAAAGTACCTTTGTCAGTGCAGTGCTCTCTCAGTACTGCATTGGGACAACAACCTGAATTATGTGTTCCGTCCCTTGGAAGTTGACTATATGACCTCTATCTTGGAGGCGAGTGTGTCACTAAATGAGCCACGGCTAAGATTTGGCCAAGCACCTTATCTCACCGGTTATAGGTCCGCTGGGGGGAAGTCAAGTGGGGGCACATTAAAACTCACCATAACGCAGAACAAAACTGCCCCTGACCACAGGATCAAGCTTTATCTAAATGTAGCATGTTATGATGAGATTAATGTTGTTAATGTAGTGTACAAACATTTTACAGCATATTCAGACAAAATTCGACACCAAGCAATGTAAGGAGAAACTAGGATAGGTGAGCAAAAAGCTTTGTCAAAAACAGGTTTTAAAGGGTGTATTAAAGGAGGACAGGGGTTTGGAGAGGTTTAGGGAGAGAATTCCAGAGTTTGGGGCTTAGGCTGCTGAAGGCACCAATGCCATTGTTGGAGTGATGAAAATCAGGGATGCTCAAATGCCAGAATCGGAGGAGCACAAAAATCTGAGTTGTCAGGTGGATAAGATTATACAAATTGGGAATGGCAAGGTCATGGAAGAGTTTGAACACAACAATGAGAATTGAGGCATTGCCTGATTGGGAACCAGTGAAAGTCAGAAAGCACGGGGATGATAGGTGAAAAGGACTTGGTCGAGTTAGAATTCAGGCAGCAGAAAGGACTTGATGGATATTTGCAATTTAATGAGGTGTGAGCAGCTGCATGAGCTACCCAAGCATAGGTTAGGCTGTCAGCTGATCCACTTTCTGGTAGTATTTCCTCTGCAAATGGATCCTAGCATCCAGCTTGTGGGACTGCAATTGTGGCTTCCTTCCCCTTGCACATGGTGGGCTTTTTTTTCCAAGAGCAGACCTGATTTATGATGACTGTATTGCAATAGAAATTATAATTGTAATAAGGCTGGGCACATTGAGTGGAATCTATCCAATGCCATAATTATCTAGATACGACCTGAATTCACGTTAAATCAATGTGTTATTTCATGGTCACTACTAGTTCAAGGGAGTGCCTCTTAACAGGGTCAAGTATCCTCACACCAGAGGTTTGTCTGGGATTAGTCTTCAATGTGCAGCCATCCTGGTTAACTATGACTATGTTTGAGCTGCTGATTTAATAGTGGTGTTGAAGAGAATGGAACTTATATATAATATTGCAGTTTTGTGCCATTAAAACCCTTTTAAATTTTTATTTTTCCTGCACACTGTTCTGATCTAAAAGTGATAATTTGCGCAGGCCTAAATGTGTGTGCTGACTGTTCCAAAGGCAGCCCTGCCATATACATGTCCCACATCCTTGGGATCAGTAGATGTCAACAGGTTAAGAATGAGACCTGTGCATAGGAAAGGGAATTCTCCTTTGAACAGGAATCGGAAAGGAATTTCATTTCCTTCAACACTTGTCTCCTTTATCTTAGTTTGGCTTGCTTAGGTAAGACCCAAACAGGTGTACATACAAAGCTAAATGTTTGTCCATGGCCTCAACCCCCACCCCTTCTCTTTGTTACCCTCTCCAACCTTACAACTCACTGTTGGCACTGAGCTACTCAATTTTCTGCCTCTTGTGAACTCCATTTTTAATAGCTCCACAAGTGGCAACCATTGCTTCAGTCGTCTGGGCCCTAATTACCTCCTCAAATCTTTCACCCTCTTCTCTCTCGCCTCCTTTAAAACGCTACCTTTTTAATTAAGCTTTTGCTCAACAGTCCTAACATCATCTTAGTGGCTACTTGGTGTCAAGTTTTGCCTAATAACATTCCTGTGAAGCACTTCGGGATGTTTTACTATGGCAAAGAAGCTATGTAAATACAGGTTGTTATTTTAGCTCTTGATTGGGAAAGACTACAAAGAGAATTCACTCAGGAGGAAGCTAAGTAGAACTGAGCAAATCCTGTTGTATCCTCTTGCATCCTCTAGTCCTCACGATCCAATCTTAGCAACTGTTCCCCTGGAGATTCAAAATTCCAGTTACACTTGTGTCATCAACAAAGGAATGGGTGGGGATGTTGCGATGGGATAGTAGTTGGAGTTTGCACCAAATAACAACAGACCATTGATATCTGAATGTCAAACACTGATTCCTCCTCCCTTGCATTCAACTTAATCATTCAACCCTGTGAGAAATGAGGGAACTCTTTCCTTTGTCTCAAATAAAACTGGAGGTGGTGTTTAAAAATGATGAACCTTTGTGGCCTTTGATAATTTGTGGTAGAAATTAAAACCCAACACAGCTGTGTGCACATAAGAGTATAAGTGTATTTATTGACCATCGTGTGCATAAGTGGAGTTTATTTTCAATTTCAAATTTGCTTAATTCAGATTATTCATTAATCATTTTTAGCATTAAGTTCACACTAGGCAGTTCACATTGTTTGTTGAAAATTGTTATAAATGCATTTCTAGTGCAGAAACAATTGAATTGTTAATAGTCTATATAATATGTATTGACATATTTCTAGTAGTTAAAGGATATGTGCCCATTTGTGGATGTGAGAGTGTATATTTGAACACTTGTATGTATATTTGTGGTTATTTTATATGGTGCAGATGTATGAAAAGTAACATTGACTGTTGAGTACTTAAGAGAAATTTGAGCTGATTAGAGAGAGCCAACAAGGATTTGTAATGGGTTGGTCATGTCTCACAAACCTAAATGAATTTTTTGAGGCTGTAAGTAAAACAGTAGAGAGGGGAATGTCTATGGATATAGTGTATGTGGACTTCTATAAGGTATTTGATAAAGTTGCACGTAAGAGATTGTTAGCTAAGTTTGAAGCCCAGGGAGATTGGTTAGACAGAAAGTAGGAACAATGGGTAAGTACCTAACTTGGAAGGAAGTAACTAGTAGTGCCCCACAAAGATTTGTGCTGGTGCCTCAACTAGTCAATATTTTCATTATGACTTGGAGCTATATATCCAAATTTGTGATGGAATGAAGATTGATGGCATAGACAGGAGCAGAAAATTACAAAGATATGTTGATAGATTAAGTGAATATGTAAAACTGTGATAGATGGATTTCAGCACAAGTGTGAGATCATTCATTTTGGATCAAAAAGGATAGATCTGAGTATTATATAAATGGTGAAAACCTAAGAACAGTGGCAACCCAGAATGATTCAGGGGCCTATGTACACAGATCACTAAAATGTAGTAGTCGGATGCAAAAGATAATAAGAAAGGCTAATGGAATGTTAACCTTTATAATTACAGAGCTAGACTATAAAATGGTGGAAGTTTTGCTACAGCTTACGAAGCCCTGGTTAGACCACAGCTGGAGTACTGTCTACAGTTCTGGGCATTGCACATTTGGAAGGATATATTGGCCTTGAAGCATTCACCCAAATGTTAGAAACATAGAAAATAGGAGCAAAAGTAGGTAATTCAGCTCTTTGAGCCTGCCCTGCCATTCAATATGATCTTGGCTGATCCTCTTATCTCAACGCCATACTCCCGCTCTCTTCCCATACCCCTTGACGCTTTTAGAGTCTAGAAATCTATCTTCTTAATTATATTCAGTGACTTTGGCCTCCACAACCTTCTGTGGTAGAGAATTTCAGTTTCACCACCCTGTGAGCAAAGAAGTTTTTCCTCATCTCAGTCCTTAATGACCTACCCTGTATCCTGAGATGTGACCCCGTGTTCTTGACCCCCCAGCCAGAGGAAACATCATCGCTGCATCCAGCCTGTCCAGTCCTGTCAGAATTTTATACATTTCAATGAGATCCCCCTCTCATTCTTCTAAACTTCAGTGAATACAGGACTAGTCGACCCAATCTCTCTTCATACGACAACCTTGCCATCCCAGGAATTAGTCTGGTGAACCTTTGCTACACTGCCTCTATGGCAAGCATATCCTTTCTTAAGTAAGGAGACCAAAACTGCACACAATACTCCAGGTGTGGCCTCACCAAGGCCCTGGACAGCTGTAGTAAGATATCTTGCTCCTGTTCCCAAGCCCTCTCGCAATGAAGGCCAACATACCATTTGCCGCCTTAACTGCTTGCTGCACCTGTGTGCTTGCTTTCAGTCATTGGTATACAAGGACACCAAGGTCCCTTTGTACTTCAACATTTCCCAATTTATCACCTTTTAAGTAATACTCTGCTATTCTGTTTTTCCTACCGAAGTGGATAACTTCACACTTATCCACGTTATACTGCATCTGCCCACTCTCTCAACTTGTATACAATTGCCTTGAAGCCTCTTAACATCTTCCTCACCATTCTCATTCCCACCAATTTTCGTGTCGTCAGCAAACTTTGAAATATTGCATTTGGCTCCCTTATCCAAATCATTCATAAATATTGTGAATAGCTGGGGCCCAAGCACCAGTCCCTGCGATACCCCACTAATCACTGTCTGCCGCTCTGAAAAAGATCCATTTGTTCCTACTCTCTGTTTCCTGTCTGCTAACAAATTCTCAATCCATACCAATATATTACCCCCAATTTCATTTGCTTTAATTTTGCACTAACCTCTTATGTGGGACTCAAAAGCTTTCTGAAAATCCAAATACACCACATCCACTGGTTCTCCCTTATCTATTCTGCTAGTTAAGCCCTCAAAAAGCTCCAGCAGGTTTGTCGAACCTGATTTCCCTTTCATGAATCCATGTTGATTTTGCCTAATCCCATTGATATTTTCTAAGTGTCCTGTTATTGCACCCTTTATAATAGACTAGCATTTTTCCTACTAATGTTAGGCTAACCAGTCTGTAATTTTCTCCCTCTCCTTAAATAGTGGGGGTACATTTGCCACCCTCCAATCTGTTGGGATTGTTCCAGAATCTACAGACTTTTGGAAGATGACAACCAAGGCATCCACTATTTCCATAGCTGCCTCCTTTAG
Source organism: Carcharodon carcharias (assembly GCF_017639515.1). NCBI lineage: Eukaryota > Metazoa > Chordata > Chondrichthyes > Lamniformes > Lamnidae > Carcharodon > Carcharodon carcharias. The sequence continues at coordinate 128,549,521 of NC_054468.1, read as the reverse complement.
TACCCTGGTATGTAGATTATCAGGCCCTGGGGATTTATTGGCTTTCAGTCCCATTAATTTCTCCAGCACTATTTTTTTAGTAATTCTAACTAATGTTACCAGAGATCCAAGGCTTAGATTAAGAGGAGAGATTACATAAACTAGACTTGTATTCTCTGGCATATAGAAGTTTAAAGAGTGTGTTCTAAATAAGATGTTTAGGATTTTGAAAAGAATTGGTAGGGTTGATAGAGAGCAACCTTTTCCGCTGGTCAAGGAATCTAGGACAGAGGCAATAACCTTAAAATTAGAATCAGGCCATTCAGGACAGAAATTAGGAAACTCCTCTGCACACGGTGGTAGAATTGTCGAATGCACTCCATAAAAAGCAGAACTTGCTAGTTCAAATAATTAAAAATCTCAAATCAATAGATTTTTTTTGCTAGACCACAGTTTATGGAGTCAAGGCAGGTGGATGGAGTTAAGAAACGGATCAACTATCTCATTGGATGGCAGAATGATGACAGTGGTTGTAATTATAGTGTGACACATTTAGGAATTGATAATGGCAGAATGTGCAAAAACTAAGGACCAAATATATGACTTTAAAAGTGGAGACAGCATTATGACATCATCACTTGTTCCCTGCTCAGAGCCTTGCTGTTCCTGTATCCAGTGGCACATTAATTAACATTATTGTAAGTCTACATATGAAAAGTGAATGAGAAAAGTCCCAAGTGGACAAAAGTAGATTGCAATGATCAGCCATGATCTCACTGATGCAGAACAGGCTTGAGGAGCTGAATGGCCTAGTCTTGTTCCAATGATGGGAATTACAAATGGAGAAAAGTACATTTTTGTCAATTTATGTGCAATCTCCAGTTATTTAGAAATCTTTCTGGTTAATTGTTGAGTTAATAGCTTTGCCTATAACTGCAAGGTCTTTATTTTTTTAATTTCTGGATTGTCTAATTGTGTCTTGTTTTTCAGTGACTGAAGCTGGCTTTGGTGCTGACATTGGGATGGAAAAGTTCTTCAACATCAAGTGCAGAGCCTCAGGTCTTCAGCCTCATGTGGTGGTACTTGTGGCAACAATCCGTGCCTTGAAGATGCATGGTGGAGGGCCCAGTGTGAGTAGATGGTGTAAACATTGGAACAGGTGAAACTATTCAGCCCCCTGAGCCCCCTCTTCAATTAGATTGTGGCTGATCTGTCTCTACCAGGAGATAATTTTGTGCCATGCACAAACCTATTTAGACAACCAAGGGAAGATACAATGAGCAGAAATGAATGTTTGAGAATAGGAAGTAAAATTTTGAATGCCATGTCATTCACTTAAGCAGCTATGAACATTCAAGAGTTTGTCTGTGAACCCAATGGTCCAGTGCTGTGTCGTCCCCTATTCAATGGTAGCACACTTTCTCCCTGAGTCAGAAGGTCATGAGTTGAATTCCAAATCCAGGGATTCGAGCACATAATCGAAACTGACACACAAGTGCAGTACTGAAGGAGTGCTTGTTACAACCAATGCAGTTGGTAAAGTGGAATTATTTAAAAATCCCAGTGGGAAACTTTAAACAACTGTCATAACCTATAATTTTAAGTGTTATGTTTGAGATGCGACTCTAAATTCAGGAATCAGACCACCAGTTCTCGAGGTTTTATATTAAACTAAGTGAAACATTTTATTAATTTAAAACAAAAACAGAATTACCTGGAAAAACTCAGCAGGTCTGACAGCATCGGCGGAGAAGAAAAGAGTCGACGTTTCGAGTCCTCATGACCCTTCGATAGAACTTGAGTTTGAGTCCAAGAAAGAGTTGAAATATAAGCTGGTTTAAGGTGTGTGTGGGGGGGGCGGAGAGAGAGAGAGAAGTGGAGGGGGGGTGTGGTTGTAGGGACAAACAAGCAGTGATAGAAGCAGATCATCAAAAGATGTCAACAACAATAGAACAAAAGAACACATAGGTGTTAAAGTTGGTGATATTATCTAAACGAATGTGCTAATTAAGAATGGATGGTAGAGCACTCAAGGTATAGCTCTAGTGGGTGTGGGGAGAGCATAAAAGATTTTAAAATATTTAAAAATAATGGAAATAGGTGGGAAAAGAAAAATCTATATAATTTATTGGAAAAAAAAGGAAGGGGGAACAGAAAGGGGGTGGGGATGGGGGAGGGAGCTCACGACCTAAAGTTGTTGAATTCAGTATTCAGTCTGGAAGGCTGTAAAGTGCCTAGTCGGAAGATGAGGTGTTGTTCCTCCAGTTTGCGTTGGGCTTCACTGGAACAATGCAGCAAGCCAAGGACAGACATGTGGGCAAGAGAGCAGGGTGGAGTGTTAAAATGGCAAGCGACAGAGAGGTTTGGGTCATTCTTGCGGACAGACCACAGGTGTTCTGCAAAGCAGTTGCCCAGTTTACGTTTGGTCTCTCCAATGTAGAGGAGACCACATTGGGAGCAACGAATGCAGTAGACTAAGTTAGGGGAATTATTAATTTACACAGGTTAAAAAATATATATGTATACACATGGCTACAAATTACTACTATCATAGCTTTTAACAAATTTCCAAACTTATCTCCATTAAGGCAACAGCAACAGCCTTGATCAAACACCAGGCAAAACATTTTCACCTTACAAATTTAAAATGAGGTTCTTGTTATTTTGATTCCTGTGGAGCCAGTTGGAGGCTTGCAGCTGCCTTTTGATCTTATGTTGCCTCTGAAAACTACTGAAGTTATACCTACCAGCCCCATTGAATGTTAATTCTCATTGTATCAACAACCTCTGAACTAAACCTCTCTAACAATAAAACCTCTTTCATTGTACCAATTTTATTTGTACTATAAACATATTGCTTGGATATGTTGAACGCTGTATTCAAAAAATGCAAATACACTCTACCTCTCTGTTTACATCTCAAACTAATACATATCAAAGCCCCCAGACTAGCTAATTTTAATCCAGTTAAGACACACCCGCAGACTAAACCTCTATTTTAAAAGCAAAGTATTTTCCAATAATATATACATTAATAGCTTCATGACAGTGCTATACAGTCAGAGGTGACAACTTTCGCTTGAGATGTTAAACTGAACCCTCAGATGTATCAGATCTCATGGCACTGTTTGAGGAAGAGCAAGGGAATTCTCCCTGGTGTGCTAGTCAATATTTAACAAGTATTTAAAAGCACTTGATTGGCTGTGAAGTGCTTTGAAATGTTGTGAGATTGTGAAAGGTGTTAACTAAATGCAAGCCATCTATCTTGCTTATCTTTGCTGCAAAGTGTTTTTGTTTTGTTTGTACACCACCCAAAATTGACTTCGGTAAAATGTAAACTCTCACATGCATTTTTGTTCTTGTATCTGTTGACCTGTATCTAAACTAACGATTGTGACTAATTTGTTCCCTTTTAGGTCACTGCAGGCAAGCCCCTATCAAAAGAGTACACTGAGGAGGTAGGTACACTCCAGAAAGACCAGAAAAGCGTTCAGGTTTCCTGCCATTATGTAATCCTCGTTCTTGATGATTCTCTGTTTCGTACACTCAACATGTGATGCTGTCTTTAGCGCGTTGAAATCCAAGCTTGAACAAACTCTCATAAGTAGATAGAACCCTGCTAGAATCCAGGGTCAGAAGTAGATCTTGAGAATTCAATAGAAATGCATGTGCCTTCAATTACCTTAATAGGGTCATAGTGTTGCATATTACTGCTGGGGAGAGGAGATGTGATGGGTGGGAGATCTTGCAATTTGGAACTGCGTACTTTTGCTTTAGTGTTTTGGTTCACCTTTTCTAAGTTATTTACTCTCCCTACCTTTATAAGATAACCTTTTGGGTGCCTCCTATCGAGGGTGAAAAGTCCAAATCTGTCCAGTCTTTGCTCAGAACTCTAACAGTGGGAATCAGCTCATGCCTCTTCTCTGTACTGCCACCAACACTTGAATTTCTGTGTTGTGTCTCAATAGAATGATTAAATGATTACAAAACAGAAGGCAGCCATTCGGTCTGTCATGTCCATACAGGCTCACTGGAAGAGCTATGCAGCTAGCCCCACTCATCTGCCCCTTCTCTGTAGCTCTGCAAATCTTTCCTCTTCAGATGCTTATCCTTTTGAAAGCCGCGATTGAATCTGCCTCAACCACACTTAGGCAGTACATTCCAGATCCTAACCAGAGTAAGAAAAGGTTTATCCTTATGTCGCTGTTGATTCTGGATCCCATATGCCTTTTTAACCTCTCTCTCAACTTGTCTAGCCACCTTCAACGATTTGTGCACATGTATCTCCAGGTTTCTCTTTCTGCATTCTTTATTTTATATTGCCTCTCCTCATTCTTCCTACCAAAATACATCACTTCACACTTCTCTGCATTAAATTTCATCTGCCACTTGTCTGTCTGTTCCACCAGCATGACTGTGTCCCCTCGAAGTCTATCACTGTCATCCTCGCAGTTCTCAAACTTCAAACAAATATTGAAATTGTACCATGTGCATCCAAGTCTAGGTCATTAATATGGATCAAGAAAAGCAGCTGTCCTAATATTGACCCCTGGAGAACCCCACTATGTGCCTTCCTCCAGTCCGAAAAATAATCTTTCATCATTGCTGTTTCCTTTCACTCAGCCAATATCATATCACAGCTGCCATTGTCTCCTTTATTCAATGAGCCTCAACTTTGCTGGCAAGCCTATTATGTAGCACTTTATCAAATGCCTTTTGGAAGCCCATGTACCACCACATTAACCACATTACCCTCATCAGTCCTCCCTGTTAAACCATTAAAAAACTCGATCACATTAGTTAAATGCAACTTGCCTTTAACAAATCCATGCTGGCTTTCCTTAATTCACATTTGTCTAAGTGACTTAATTTTGTTCCAGATTATCATTTCTAAAAGCTTTCCCACCACTGGGGTTAAACTGATTGGCTTGTAATTGCTGGCTTTATCATTACACCCTTTTTCAATCAAGGATGCAACATCTGCAATTCTCCAGTCCTCTCACCCCATTGAAATTGACCTTCCTTAAATTAAGTAGTGCAGAGCCAGCGATATGTGTACACAATGATAAAAGGGGCCATGCAAGCTAGATTACAGAATTATAGTACTGTTATGGCACAGGTGGCCTTTTGACCCATCGGTCTGTACCGGCTCTCAGAATGAGTAACTCACCTGGTACCATTCTCCCTGTAATGCTGCTCGTTCTTCTTTTTCAGATAACAGTCTAATTCCCTTTTGAATGCTTCAATTTGACTTGTCTCCACCATGCTCTCAGGCAGTGCATTCCAAACCCACTGCATAAATAGGTTTCTTCTCATTTCATTTTTGCCTCTTTCACTAATTGCTTTAAATCTGTGGCCTCATGCTTTTGATCCTTTCATGAGCGGGTTTCAGTTTCTCCCTATCTATTCTGTCCAGATCCCTCATGATTTTGGATGCCTCTATCAAATCTCCTCTTAACCTTCTTTTCTCAAGGTAAACAGCCCTAACTTCTCCGATCTATCTTCATAATAGAAGTTCCTCATCCCTGGAACCGTTCTCGTGAATTTTTTCTGCACTCTCTCTATTGCCTTTACATCCTTCCTAAAGTATGGTGCCCAGAACTGGACGCAATACTCTAGCTGAGGCCAAACTAGTGCTTCTACAAATTCAACATAACCTTCTTGTTCTTGTACTCTATGCCCCTATTAGAGAGGAAAGCAAGTTGTGAGAAGAACACGGAGCCTACAAAGGGATATAGGTAGTTTAAGTGAGTGGACAAAAAATTAGCAGATGGAGTATAATGTGGGAAAATGTGATGTTTTCATTTTTGTGAGAAGAATAGAGAAGCAGATTATTTAAATGGAGGAAGACTGCAGAACGCAGCAGTAGAGGGATCTGGGCAGAGTGCTAGAACTGGTGCAAGGAGATCCAGGAAAGATGAGTTTTAAATAATTGTTGAGCAAGTTTTACATGGCCCTGCAGCAAACCTAAATATCTGTGCAGCACTAAGTGCACCAATAGTTCGGGCTCACTGGATTAAAAATTGAAAATTGCAGTTGTGCACGCACAGGTCCCTTAATCTCATTAAGGGGCCATTAATTGGCAGTGAACAGATTCCCTCTTCCCCACCCCTCCCCCCAGACATTCCTTTGAAAATTCTATAGGAAAAGCAGAATGGCAGAATGTTATTTAAATGATGATAGATTGGGAAACATTGATGTACAAAGGGACCTGGCTGTCCTTGTACACCAATCACTGAAAGCAAGAATGTAGGTGCAGCAAGCAGTTAAGAAGGCAAATGGCATTTTGGCCTTCATTGTGAGAGGACTTGCGTACAAGAGCAAGGATGTCTTAGGGCCTTGTTGAGACCACACCTGGAGTATTGTGTGCAGTTTTGGTCTCCTTACCTAAGAAGGGATATACTTGCCATTGAGGGAGTGCAACAGAGGTTCACCAGACTGATTCCTGGAATGGCAGGATTGTCGTATGAGGAGAGATTGGGTCAACTAGGCTTGTGCTCATTGGAGTTTAGAAGAATCAGAGGGCTCCTCATTGAAATGTATAAAATTCTGACAGCTGGACAGACTGGATGCAGGGATGATGTTTCCTCGGGCTGGGGGCTCTGGAGCAAGGGGTCACAGTCTCAGGATATGGGGTAGGCCATTTAGGACTCAGATGAGGAAAAACTTCTTCACTCAAAGGGTGGTGAACCTGTGAAATTCTCTACCACAGAAGGCTATGGAGGCCAAGTCACTGAATATAATTAAGAAGGCAATAGATAGATTTCTAGCCTCTTAAAGGCATCAAAGGTATGGGGAGAGAGAGCGGGATAATGGCATTGAGATAGAGGATCAGCCATGATAATATTGAATTGTGCAGCAGTCTTGAAGGGCCAAATGACCTACTCCTCCTATTTTCTGTTTCTATGTTTAATTCAATTCTGTCTTGGAGGCTTCAGGGCTCTGCGATGACTTCCAAGGCTGCGATTTTTAAATCCTCCCGCACTGGGCCCCGACTCAGCGGCCCTATGAAAACCTGACCCCAGGTCTCTTTCAGCTTCACCCCTAGCTACTTTAACACTACTTGTGAATTGTGTCGCCCATTTTTCCTTCCTATGTGCAGTACTTCTCACTACCTTGTATTATGTTTCATCTGTTATTGTTCTACACACTTGCATATTTTGTCCAACTTATTCAGTAATTTCTGAGTTGCCTCTCTGATTCCATTGCCCCCCCCTTAGTTTAGTTTTACCTGCAAAAGCCACCAATTTGCATTGGATTTCTGATCCTTACAAGATGCAATATCTGAAAACTGGTCATTGATAATTAGAAATAGTAGTGAGTCCAACACTAATCCTTGGGGCAACCTGCTCACTACTTTTTTTCTTAATGCCTCCATCCTGTTGGTTTCTACTATTCGGCCAATTTCTTGCCTGCCTCTAACTTCTCCCTGTAATTATTAGCTTAACTAATAAGTCTTTCCTGTGGAACTTTGCCATTTGGAAGCCTGGGCACTGCAAGTCATAGGGTGCATTGCAATCAACCTGGTAGTGATATTTACCATGGGCGAAATCCCCCCGCCCCCCCAAGGAGGAATGTGCGGGAGCGGGCTAGTAGGTTCCTGATCGGTGTCGCCATTTTACATGGGCGGGCCAGGAAGCGCTGTGGGGGGGACGTGGGTGGGGGGGGGGGGGGGGGGGGGGGGGGGATTCCCAGAGCCACGAGTGTGCTTTTTCATGCATAAGCACGAAAGTGTGCACGGATCTCACTGAGGCAAAGTGCTGCCTCAGGGAGATCGGCTCAGGTTTGAAAATTTCAATAAGGAAGGGAGGGAAAAATTACTGACATGTCCACTTATCTGCCAGAGTCACATGAGCTGGGACGTGTCAATTCCTTTTATTTAAGCAGTTTATGAAAATTTTAATGCCCCCACGAAACCTCATCCTGCCTGTGGATGAGGTTTCGTGTATTTTCAGAAGCCCACCTGGGCTCCCAGCCTACCCGCCAACCTTGAGGTTGGATGGGCAGGTCCATTAATCATGTTAATTACTTTTTAATGGCCTTAATAGGCCTTTGACAGTTCGGCAGGCACGCAGCCGATTGAGTTGTGCGCGCTCCGAACTGAAAATCTAAATGGCATGGTGTGACGTCGGGATGCACGCCCGACGTCACCCTGCGTCATTTTACGTGTCAGCAAGTGGGCCCCAGCTCCCCGACTAGAAGATTCTGCCCCATGTTTCTGAATATTCTGTTCATCCCAGTGAATTGTGTCCCAAAGGTGGAGCATCAATACAATGCATCCTGACCTGCTGAACATTTACAGCATTTCTGTATTACCCTAAGTTTCTCTGTGTAAGCTAATGTAATTGTTATTGTAGAACCTGAAGCTGGTGGCTGATGGGTGCTGTAATCTGCAGAAACAGATCAAGATCGCTCACCTTTTTGGGATCCCGGTTGTGGTTGCTTTGAATGTTTTCAAGTAAGTGCTGTATTGGGGACTCGATGAGGAAGCACTTTAGACATTGAAGAGGCCTTGTCCCACTCATGGAATATTGAACCACAGGTTCTCCATCTCCCTGAGAACTGTCTTCAGTGTCAAATCAGTCCAAATCAGCGTTAATGTTTGTGAATGAAGGAACTTCTCATCACTCGTCGTTTCCTCAAACTAAACAGGCAGAGAGCTGAGGACCAATTAACTGCACTACAGCTATGGGGGTTGTTGCTGTATCACCAGAATCTTACTGTTTGATCAAACAGCCCCATTGAGTAACCCCTTCAGATCAGCCCTTTGTTCACAGACCTATATTCACTCCTGTTATCACCTCGAGCTTAAAATTTTCATCGTCCTAATCAAATACCTTCATCACCTCATCCTTCCCAATTATAAAATAGTACAGTGCAGAAGGAGGTCATTCAGCCCATCGAGTCTGTGCCAGCTGTTGAAAGATTAATCCAGTAGCCTCAATCCTACTCTTTCCTCATAAACCTGCAATTTTTTACCTTTCAAGTAATTATCCAATTTCCTTTGTAGGGTTACTGCTAAGTCTATCCCCCACCCTTTCAGGCAGTGCATTCTAAAACCTAACCACTCATTGTGCCAAAAAAAAAGTTTTTTTTCTTACACTTTTGGTGCTTTGCCAATCATCTTAAATCTATGCCTTCCTATTATTAAGCCTTTAGCCATTTAAAACAGTTTCTCTTTATTTACACTATCCAAACCCCTCAGGATTTTAAAAACCTTTATCAAGTCTCTTTTTAGTCTTCTTTGCTCTTAAGGAGAATAACCGCAGCTTCTTCAATCTATCCACGTAACTAACTGTGATTCTAATGTCTGGAACCTTTCTAGTAAATGTCTCCTATAACTTCTCCAAAATCTTTATGTTCTTCCCAAAATGTGGTGCCCAGAATTGCACTCAATCCTCCAATGGGGGGCCAAACTAGTGTTTTATGTAGGTTTAGCATAACACCCTGAGTTTTGTACTCTATGCCTTTATTTATTTATTTATTTATTTATATGCCTTTATTTATAAAGCCCATGATTCCATATGCTTGATCAACTGCTTTGTTAAACTGTCCTGTCACCATCAAAAATTTGTGCAAAATCCCCAGATTTCTCTCTTCTTGCACCCCTTTTGAAATAGCACATTTTGGCAGGAAGAATACACATTAAATGTTATTTCTACAGCCCTCCATGAGCTTTGTTCCTCTGACACTTTGGCCACTTGTGCAACCCTTCACCCCACCATTCGTGACTCTGCCCCTATATCCTCCTGTAAAGTTGCTTCCTAAAATTTGCCTCTTTGGCCAAGTTTTGGTTACCTGTCGTGATGCCTGGGTGTATGCCATCGTGTCAGATAACAATTCTGTGTAGGACCTTGGGATGCTTTACTACATTAAAGACACTATAGTAATGCAAATTATTACTGACTATGAGCTGTGAGAAAAGAAATTTGCAAAGAATTGTATAGATCTAAAACAATTAATTTTAGCAAAATTACCATAGGTGTGTGCTGGAACTAATGGGCTGTAACTTCCAAGCTCCAGGTCAGCATAAGTGGGGGTACCCCAAGGGTGCGGTGGGGGATCTCCCCCACCGTCGTCATCGTCTCCCCCCCCCCCACCCCCCAAACCCAACCCATCCCCACCCCCCCGGAGATCTCCGGTTAAGGATTGCCCTGCTATAATATAAAAACAAAAAACTGTGGTTGCTGGAAATCCGAAACAAAAACCTGGAAAAACTCAGCAGGTCTGGCAGCATTGGCAGAGAAGTGTTCAGTTGATGTTTCGAGTCCTCACAACCCTTCAACAGAACTGGTGGGTCATGAAGACTTGAAACGTCAACTGTACTCTTCTCCGCCGATGCTGCCAGACCTGCTGAGTTTTTCCAAGGATTGCCCTGCACTGGAAACCATCTGAAAATTGTGATTTAAATCACAAACATCAGATGGTTCCAACTGTCTTACCTCAATAGCTACCCAGAAAATGTTAGAAGAATTAAAAACCACTTCGAGCTTCTGGATAACTATTGTACATCCGGCTGCCATGAAAAAGGGCGTGCCCCCCTTGCGTCTGACTCTGCAAGCCTCGACAGATGGCCTCAGGAATGCGCAACCCTGCACAGTTCTCGCCCAGCTAAGTCGGAATTTCGGGTGAGAAAGGATCAAAAGAATTATAAGGTTAAAAAAGTAGGATTGGAGTGGCAACCTGATTCTTGATTGCCACTCTGCAGAAGTTCAGGCCTGTAGTGAATTAGAAATGGGGTCTTTGCACTACAGTATAGCTGCTCCTGATAATTCCTGGTTATTTTTATTTTCTGCATCAGTAGCAATTTGAATTATCCACAAATTTGAATTGAGCCATGTAAACAACATAGGAATTCAGTGCTTAAGTTCTTTATCTTCAGATAATTAGAAAGAAGTGGCTTTGAATTTCAAAGGGGCGGATTCTAATGGAGTTATCCAAAGCCTTTAAAAATGGGCCTTACTGCACTAGAATAAAATCAGCAACCCACTTCTAGAATACTGAAGATGAAAAACCTCTTAGTGCTTGAGTGAATATTTTTAAACTATTTTAAAGTTCTAGTTAGCAATTTATGAAGGATTTTCTGGAGCATTGGTGGCAACTCAAGATCTTGGTATTTGAGTCCTGACCCATGAACCTTGATTTTCAATTAATGCAGCTTTCAACTTCGACGTTTCCACTGAATGCAATGCATTGTAATCACTCACACAGCTCCAGTGTTTACAGTTTATAATTCCACAACTTGAAGTATGAAACACAGCAGGAGTGCTTAATTCAGCATTTATTGGGTATGAGTCTATCCTCACTGCTTGTGAATCCAGACTAAGAAGTTGGTTCAAAAATAGGAAAGATTGCAATTAGAAGGTGTCGTCTCAGACTGAGGAAGGTGTTGAGTGGAGTGCTAAGGCTCTATACTTGGATTCCTGTTGTTTCTGATCAACGTAAATAACCTAGACATCAAAACCAATTGTAAACTTGTCAGATTTGCATACAGCACTTAAATAGAGAACAATAGAGATTGAGATTCTAGCTCTTAAGGATTTATAAATGAGTTATGAAAACATGCAGACTAATGACAACTGAAATTTAATATTGACAGATTTAAAGTATTGCTCATTGTTCAAAAAATTGTGTGACAGAAGTATGATGATATAATGCTTGACCTTTTTAATCTGACAAGGTAGCTACAGCGTTGGGAAACATAGCTACAATGGGGCAAAAGAGTTTTGCTATTGCTTAAATATTGCTGCTTACATGAGGCATTGTGTTCAGTTCTTGTCACTATTCCACAAAAAAAATGATATATATCCTTTGGAGAGGATGGAGAAAAGAGCAGCAAGGCTGATCCCAGCATGAAGGGTAAGGATGAGCTTTGAGGAATGATTAGAAATGTGTAACTTTACAGCATGAAGAGAAAGGAAGGTTTGCATTCAGGTAGATAAAGTACTCAATGGTTATGGGTAAGATAAGCTTCGATTGTTATTTCAAAGTAATGTAGATCAGTCAGACCACAGAGAGAACTTAGCTGCATGAAAAGTAAGATTCAAACCAGCCTGAATAATTTAAAGTATACTAAGTGGCTGGAATAACCTGTCAACTAGGTTGTGAAGAAACATATTGAAATATTGGATGAATTCAACTGTAATTGAATGCCAGGCTGAGATTTTTTTTTCTCTGACATGTGGAAGTCCACTGCCATGTTTAATCACCAAACCAAGTTGCTGGAAAGTCAACAGAGTTTCCATTTGACTGATATGGAGCAGCCTTTTCCCCCATAGGAACCTAATGCCATCTACCTGGGTCCAGGAAACAGAGGCACAGATCAGCTGAAGCCAAGGTTTGAACATTATTAAACATGCATAAAAATATCACTGGAATGGCCATGAAGTGACCTTAATATGATTGAATTTCACATTCAGTTTGAGGGAGAGAGGATTGAATCCAAGACTAGTGTTTTAAATTTAAATAAGGGCACATATGGGGGCGTGAAGACAGATTTGGCTAAAGTGAACTGGGAAATTAGATTAAGGGATAGGTTAGTAGAGATCAAGTGGCAGACATTTAAGGAGATATTTCAGAATGCTCAGAAAAGATGCATTCCAGTGAGAGAGAGAGACTCTAAGGGAAGGACACACCATCTGTGACTAATTAAGAAGTTAAAGATAGTATCAAATTGAAAGAAAAATAAATAATTCCGCAAAGATGAGTGGTAGGTTGGAGGATTGGACAGAATATAAAGAATAACAAAGAATGACTAAAAGGTTAATAAGGAGGGAGAAATTAGAGTACAAGAGAAAGTTAGCTAGAAGTATAAAAGCAGATAGTAAGAGTTTCTACAGATATTTAAAAAGGAAAGAGTAAGTTGAGCATTGGTCCCCTAAGGATTGAATTCATAATGGAAGATAAGGAAATGGTGGATGAACTGAAGAGACGTTTTGCGTCTGTCTGTAGAGGATACAAATAACACCCCAGAAATAGTTGTGAATCAGGAGGTAAAAGAGAGGGGGGAACTTAAAACAGTTACAATCACCAGGGAAAGGGAACTGAGAAAATTGTTAGAACTAAAAGCTGCTGGTCCCCAGGTCCTGATGGACTTCCCCCCCAGGTTCTTAAAATAAGTGGCTGCTGAGATAGTAGATGCATTGGTTTTAATTTTCCAAAATTCGGGCAAGGTCTGATCGATTGAAAAAAAGCAAATGTGATTCCTCTGTTGAAGAAAGGAAAGAAACAGGAAACTACAGGCCAGTTAGCTTAACATCTGTCGTAGGGAAATCGCTGAAATCTATTATTAGGGGGGTTATTAAGGAGGCAGGGTACTTAGAAAATCCCAGTGCAATCAAGCAGAATTAACATGGTTTTGTGAAAGGGAAATCGTGTTTGACTAATTTATTGGACCCCTGAGGAAGTAACAAGCAATGTGGATAAAGGGGAACTTGTGGATGTGCTGTACTTAGATTCCCAGAAGGCATTTGACTAGGTGCCACATCAAATGTTACTATGCAAAATAAGAGCTTATGGTGTAGGGAGTAACATATTAGCATGGATAGAGGATTGGTTAGCTAACAGGAAGCAGAGAGTAGAGATAAATGGGTCTTTTTCAGGTTAGCAAGAAGTGACGAGTGGAGTGTCACGGGGATCAGTGCTGGGTCCTCAACTATTTACAATTTATATCAATGACTTGGATGAAGGGACCAAATATACGGTGGTTAAATTTGTTGATGACTCAAAGATAAATAGGAAAGTAAGTTTTGAAGAAGATATAAGGAGTCTGCAGGGGGACATAAGATAGGTTAAGCGAGTGGGCAAAAATGTGGCAGATGGAGAAAGATGTCGGAAAATGTGAACTTGTTCACTTTTTCAGGAAGAATAGAAAAGCAACATATTAGTTAAATGGAGAGAGATTGCAGAACTCTAGGGTACAGAGGGACCTGGGTGCCGTGGTACATCAGGAAAAGTTGGCATGTAGTTACAGCAGGTGATTAGGAAGGCAAATGGACTGTTGCCGTTTTTTGCAAGGGGAATGGAATGTAAAAGCAGGGATGTTTTGCTACAGTTGTACAAGACTTTGGTGAGACCTCTAGAGTACTGTGTACAGTTTTGTTCTTTTTTAAGCAAGGGTATAAATGTGTTCAAAGCAGTTCAGAGAAGTTCCCTCGACTGATACCTGGGATGGGGATGTTATCTGATGAGGAAAGGTTGCACAGGCTGGGCCTGTATCCATTGGAATTTAGAAGATTAAGAGGTGATCTTATTGAAACTTAGATGCTGAGGCAACTTCACAGGGTAGATGCTGAAAGAATGTTTCCCTTGGTAGGAGAGACTAGAACCAGGGGACACAGTTTAAAAATAAGGGATCTCCCATTTAAGATGAGGGTTGTGAATCTTTGGAACACTCTTCCCCAGAGAGTGGTGGAGGCAGGGTCAATGAATAGTTTTAAGTCTAACAAGGCAGTCACTAAGATTATCGGGGCTAGGTGGAATGTGGAGTTGAAGCCACAATCGGATCAGCTACGATCTTATTGAATGGCAGAGCAGGTTCAAGGGGCCGATTGACCTACTCCTGGTCCTAATTCATACGTATTTGTAAGCAGCCAAAGTTGCAGAATATGCAGAATACGCTGAACCAGGTAACCCCTTGACTACCCTACCCAAGATGACAACAGTTTAGAGTTATCCTGTACCTTTGGTGAGTCTAGTGTTCAGACCTTATTAATGGGTCCGGTTGACTGGTTGTGATCAAAAGTGCCCTGGAGTAACGGACTGAGGTATCAGACAGTTCGGTCTGGAACAGTTGGTTTCTAATCTTCTAACACTAACCATGACCTGTTGAAGGTGACCTTCAAACCCCCAGCTTGTCTCTCTTCTTTTCTCTTGTCCTACCCATCTCCAAGCTTAAATAAGAGGTATGCAATCCGCGGTCCCTGTGCCTAGAAAATTTAGGCAATTGGAAATGAACAATGATCAACTGTTCATTTCTTGACCTTAAATATCCTTATGTTGAACTAAGTGCTGAGCAAGGTTGCAGACAAGTTCAACATAAATATGAGCAGGTCATTAAGTTAGATCAAAGCTGATCTGTATCTCAGCTCTATTTACCTGCCTCAACTCCATGTGTCCCTTAATATTTTTACCTAAGAAAAATCTAATCTGTGTCAAATTCTGAAGTTATCAATTGATTCCCCCAACACACACACCCGCACACCCACCCACCCCGCAAACCCCCCCCCCCCCCGGCGGCCTTTTGGGTAAGAGCATTCTAAATTTTCACTACCCTTTGTGTGAAGAAGTGTTTCCTGACCTCACTGCTTTAGGGCCGAGCTCTGATTTTAAGGTTATGTCCAGTTGTTCTGGACTCGCTATCAGAGCAAATAGTTTTTCTCTAAGTTTCTCTCTATCTACCCTGTAAACTCCATTAATTATCTTGACTATCTCTTCTATGATCAAGGGAACAGAAGCCTAGTCTCTGAAGCCTTATGATTTTTGAAACATTTCATCCCGACTTTCATTTAGAAGCTGTACCTCAAACCCAGATCTGATACCTTTACATTTTATTATATTGATAATGGGGAAGCTTGAAGAAGAATTTAAGAATTTAGCGTATTGGGTGTGTTACTAAACATTGCGGTCGTAGTTCTGAAACAGTGGAGGAAATGAAGGGCTATGGAGGTGCCATAGGTGGATGAAGATCCCATGGAAGAAGAGCACAGGAGTTCTTCGGGTGTCTTGGCCAATATTTATCCCTCAACCAACCTCACTAAAACAGATGATCTGGTTATGACCACATTGCTGTTTGTGAGACCTTGCTGTGCACAAATTGGCTGTCACGGTTCCCACATTACAACAGTCACCGAGATTTTCCAGCCCTGTTGTGGCAGGCCCGTCGCGGGAGATTCGGCAGCCCAGCCCATTGACTTCCGGCAGGACTGAACGATCCCAGTGGTGGGTGGGGCTGGAAAATCCCACCCAGTGTCCATACTTCAAAAGTACTTGGCTCAAAAGCACTTTGGATGTGCTGAGATTGTGGAAAGCACTCTGTAACCACAGGTCTTTCTTTCCATAGAACTGACACCGAAGCAGAGATTGACCTTGCATGTCAAATTGCAAAACACTCTGGAGCTTACGATGCTGTGCCGTGCAATCACTGGACCATTGGAGGCAGAGGATCACTACAGTTGGCTGAGGCTATCAGGCAGGCTTCAGACGAGAAGAGTAGCTTCAGATACCTTTATGACCTAAAGGTGAGGCTTCTTTCCATTTTCCATTTTCTAATTAGCTAAGCATTGAAATGTTTCCATAAAAGATGCAGTAATACTAATTGCCAAAGTAGTTAAGTGACAGGCAGTGGGAAAATCACGTCCAAACTGTTGTCATTTGTATGAAATTAATTTGCTGTACAACTGTTAAGATGTGCAAGACTTTTGCCTTCCAGTCACCATTTGGGAGAGCATCATGGAGCCTCGTTTACACGTATAAAAGTTTATATCCATAATTCTCAACCAAGATGCAAGTGTCTTAAGTTAATAATACTAACTGGCCTGGCAGTACTGATCTAGAAATAAAAACAGAAAATGCTGGAAATAGAGTTAACATTTTGAGTCTGTATGACTTCTTCAGAGCTGAAGAGAGGTAGAAATGTGATAGATTTTATATTGTTTAAAAGGGGGTGGAGCAGGTGGAGCAAAATAGAAGGTCTGGGATAGGTGGAAGCTGAGGAAAGATTTGACAAAGATGCCATGGACACAAGACAAAGGTAGCATTAATGGTAGCGTTAAAGACTAAAGAAGGTGCTGATAGTCCCATAAAGGTAAGATAGCAGAATGGGTTAATAGCAGAACAAGGGTCAGCGCTGTGTGAAAGCAAAACATAAGAGCAAGTGACAGATGGCCCTGTGTGAGGGGTGGTGGGTTGGGGGGGGAAAAATTGGATTAAAAGAAGGTGTCAAGATGGAGGAGAGAGTTCATGATATGAAGTTGTTGAACTCAATGCTGAGTCCAGTAGGCTATAAAGTACCTAATCAGAAGATGAGGTGCTGTTCCTCCAGTTTGCATGGACTTCACTGGAACATTGCAGCAGGCCAAGGACGGACATGTGGGGATGAGAGCAAGATGGCGAGTTGCAATGGCAAGCGACAAGAAGGTCTAGGTCATGCTTGTGGACTGAGCGAAGGTGTTCCACAAAGTGGTCACGCTACCATTGGCACTCCCTTTGTCTTGTGTCCAGTCTGTTTAGTTTCCCCAATGTAGAGGAGAGCCCATTGGGAGTAATGAATACAATAGACCAAATTGAAGGAGGTGCAAGTGAAGCACTGCTTCACCTGAAAGGAGTGTTTGAGGCCTTGGACCTTTAGGGGGGAGGGGTTAAAGGAGTAGGTGTTTGACATTTGCAGTTGCATGGGAAGCTGCCATGGGATGAGGTTAAGGAGTTGGGGTGATAGAGGAGTAGACCAGGGTGTCACAGTGGGAACGGCCCCTACCGAATGCTGACAGGGGCAGTGAGGGGGAGATGTGTTTGGTGGTGGCATCATGCTGGAGTAGACGGAAGGATGATCCTTTGAATGTGGAGGCTGGTGGGGTCAAAAGCGAGCACAAGGGAGACTCTATCAAGGTTCTGGGAGGGAAGGGAAGGGATGAGGGCAGAGGTATGGGAATTTGGTCAGACATGGTTGAGTGCCCTGACAACCAGAGTACAGGGGGAGCCCTCGGTTTAGGAAAAAGGAAGACATGTCAGAGGTGTCATTTTAGCATCATCAGAACAGATGCAACAGAAGTGGAGGAACTGGGAGAATTGGGTAGAGTCCTTACTGGAAGCAGGGGTAGTCGAGGTAACTGTGGGAGTCGATGGGCTTGTAATATTGGTAGACAGTCTTTCACCAGAAATGGAGACAGAAAGGTCAAGGAAGGGAAGGGAAATGTTGGAACTAGACCATGTGAAGGTAAGAGAGAAGTGGAAATTGAAAGCAAAGCCAATAGATTTTTCCAGGTCCAGATGAGAGCATGAAGCGGCACCGATAAAGTTATCGATGTACCGGAAAAACAGTTGTGGGAGGAAGAACTGAGTAGAACTGGAACAAGGAATGTTCCACATATCCCACAAAAAAACAGACATAACTGGAGCCCATGCAAGTACCCATAGCCTCGCCTTTTATTTGGAGGAGGTGAGACAAGTTAAAGGAGAAATTGTTCAGTGAGAGAACAAATTCAGCCAGGGGGAGGAAGGTGTTGGTGGATGGGGATTGCTTGGGCCTCTGTTCAAGGAAGAAGTGGAGAGTCTCAAACTGCTCTGGTGGGGAATGGAGATGTAGAGGGACTGGACATGCATAGTGAAGAGGAGGCGGTTAGGGCCAGGAAACTGGAAGTGGTTGATATGACATAGGGCATCAGAGGAATCGCGAATGTAGGTTGTCAAGACTGGGCAAAGGGCAAGACAATGGAGTCAAGGTGGGAAGAAATGAGTTCCATGGGGCAGGAACAGGCTAATACAGTGAGTCTACCAGGTCAGTCCTGTTTGTGGATTTTTGGAAAGAGGTAGAAACAGGCTTGGGAGATTGAGGTTGGAATCTGTGGAGGAAAGATCTTAAAAAGGATATGAAGTCAGGACTGTCACTCTGGGAAGACTAAACGCAGACTGGGCGACCACTTTGCTGAACACCTTTGCTCGGTCCGGAAGCATGACTCAGATCTTCCTGTCGCTTGTCATTTCAACACACCATCTTGCTCTCATGCCCACATGTCCATCCTTGGCCTGCTGTGATGCTCCAGTGAAGCCCAATGTAAACTGGAGGATCAACACCTCATCTTCCGATTAGGTACTTTACAGCCTTCTGGACTTAACATTGAGTTTAACAACTTCAAACCATGAACTCCCTCCTCCATCTTGACCCCTTCTTTAATCCAATTTTTTTTCCCCAACTGCCCCCACCCCACCCGAACAGGGCCATCTGTCACTTGCTCTTATGTTGTGCTGGCCCTTGTTCTGTTATTAACACATTCTGCTATCTTACCTTTATGCCACTATCAGCACCTTTTTCGTCTTAAACACTAACATTAACACTCCCTTTGTCTTGTGTCCATGACATCTTCGTCAAATCTGTCCTGAGCTCCCATCTATTCCTGACTTTCTATTTTGTTCGACCTACTCCACCCCCTTTTAAACAATATAAAACCCAACAATATAAAATTCTACCTCCCTTCAGCTGTGAAAAAGAGTCATACGAACTCAACATCAAGTCTCCCTCCACAGATGCTGCCAGATCTACTGAGTTTTTCTAGCATTTTCTGTATTTATTTTAGATTTCCAGCATCTGCAGTATTTTGCTTTTAGTTTAGTACTGATCTAGAGTTGATTCAGCAAGACCCAACAGTGCTAAGTGCAATTCTCTCTGAACCCCCATGGGTCATAAAAGTCATAAATAGGGATTGAAACCCCAGTGAGATATTTAATCACACATAGGACTAAGTTTTCTGGCCTTCAAGGGATGAATTCCAGGGCTGATAGGTTACATGTGGTCACAGCTTTTGGATAGAAGAAGAAAGACTTACATTTCTATAGTGCCTTTCACAAGCTCTGGGCGTCCCAAAGCATTTTATAGCCAGTTATTTTGAAGTGTAGTCACTATTGTAATGTAGGAAGTGCAGCAGCCAATTTGTACACAGCAAGCTTCAATGTGATAATGGTCAGATAAGATATTTCAATGACGTTCAGTGGAGTATAAATATTAACTAGGACACCGGGGATAATACCCCTGCTCTTCTTTGAATTAGGCATAAAAGATCCCATGGCAATATCCGAGGGGCAGACAAGTTCTCGGCTCAACGTCGCATACAAAAGGCAACACTTCTGACAGTCCAGCACTCTTGCGGCACTGCATTGGTGTCAGCCTAGATTATGGGCTTATGTCTCTCAAGTGAGACTTCAATAGACAGCTTCCTGACTTGGAGATGAGAGTAAGAAATGTTGAAGTTCAGGAGGAGGACAGTAGGATAACAAATGATTCTATTTCACTCAAAACACACCAAGAGCCTGCCTAACAGCATCTAAGGAATTTTGGACAGCGTCTGTAATTTTGTGTGCTGTGTCAATAGATAGCTTTTGACCCCTTGAAGCTCTGAACCCCAAATTTTAGCCAGTATAGCGTGGTTAGGTTTACTGATTATTATATGAAAGAATCTTTATTGGTAATGTGATTGCATTGGATGGAGGCTGCTGCAGTGCAAGTCTAGAATCAGACAAGCTCGTTCGCCTATGTTATCGACTTAATGTGTATAAGTTCCAGATGGATCCAGGCTGTGTGGTGGCTTGAACTAAATGGAAAATAAAACCTTGGTTTACATTAGCTGTCAGATAATGATATTTTGTCCAGTTTCAACTCTTTATATAAAAGTAAACACTACACTCATTCCTGTGACTCTGGTCTCTTGTGCATCTTCCTTTCCCTCTCTGTTTGCCTCTGCATTTTCTGTCATGCCTAAGCCCAACAGTGTGAAATTCCCTCTAAGTCCCTCTAATCCTCTCTCCCTTTAAGACCTTCCTTAAAACCCACTTCTATAACTAAGCATTTGGTCACCCTTCCTAATATCTCCCCCTTGACTGTTTGTGAAGCACCTTGAGAAATGTTGTTTAAATGTGAGTTGGTACCTTATAGTAAGTGGCAGAAAATAGGAATTTCCTGAAGGAAAATAGCAATGAATAGATTTTTTTTTATCCTTGAAATCCCAGCATCATTGATCATATACCTTTGAAATTCACAGATACGTCTGTGAATGCCGCAACAATGCTGATATCTCATCTCAATCTTGAGCTATGAGAGAGCTGAACTGCATAAAAATGTCTTGTTTCTGTACCACACTTTTTAATTCAGTCATGGTTCTAAGTGTCATTGTTTTCAAATACAATGGGTTTTTGGTTGCCAGAGAGTATCTGTGCAGCTGTCCAGAGAACTTATTGTATATACATCAGCTTTTTAATTGGTGCAGAGGTACAACTTCTATTCAAAATAGAACTGGGTGATTAGTTTTAATATATTGGAAAACTGAAAATAAGATGTGTTGTGATTTTTATGTGGGCAGTGTTTTATTGTCAGAGTGAACAAATAATCATTGTTTTTGCTCTGTAAGAAGAACGTGGCAATTCAAAACCTTAAACTATTTTAATGTGCAAAAGAAACAAAATTTACTGACCTGTCCTGTTCTGGAGCTTCTATTTAGTCTGTGCATGTAATACCTCACTAGTTCAATAAATCTATGCAGCCAACAATTGCAGTCATACGGATTAGTTCCAGTCTCTGGCCAGGAGTTCCTGGTTTAAAGTTGCAGTTTTCTTTTAAATGTTTTGCGATTAGTAAACAAAAACCGAGGGTAGGTCTATACATAGCATAGGCTGAAAGCTGGACCATAGCAAGTAATCTTCCATCTAAGACAAAGCACTGCAGTGGTGGGAAATCTGAAAGCACAAGCAGGAAGAAGCTGGCAAAGCAGTGTCTGTCCTGAGGAAGGGTCTCAACCTTTGAAATGTCAGCTGACTGGCTTCTGTTTTCTCCGCTAATGCAGCTTGACCAGCTGATTATTTCTAGGGTTTTTTTTCAGTTTTTGTTTTCCAGGGAAGTAGGAAGGGTTTGTGGGGGAACCTGGTGATGAACTTGGCAAGATCAGGGATGTGGAGGTCCAGCTGACCTTAACAACAAGGCTTCATTTTGATTAAACTTCCTGGACTCATGCCCAACACCAGGCTAGACGCACTACAACACAGTCAGGCAGGAGCAGGAATTTGGTGGCAGGTAGCTGCAGCCAGGAATCCCAGGCATGAACCTAGAGTCAGCAAGAGGAGGAAAACCTTTGTAGCGAGGTTGGGATTTCCTGCCTCACGTTACAAGGTGAGCGTCCTGTGGAGTGCTGCTGAGGGGCCTGGGAGGCACACTCCTGCTCGTCCTAGCCTACAAGGAGTTTGAGGAGAAGGTAATTTTTAAAACTTAGCCAGTCAGTTCCTGCCACCCTGTTTTTGCAGAGTTCACCCAACCCCCACCTTGATCCTGCGTTGTTGCACCAGTGACGCCTCAGGTCACGACATCTACATGTTTAAGTCATCCTTGCTCGCTTTTACCTGGAGCCACTAGTAACACAAACAGCAATGAGATTAACAACCAGGTAACATGTTTTAGTAGTGTTGGTTTAGGGATTGAACAAGTCATTGGGGAACTGCCCTTCTTCAGAATAGTGCCATGGGATCTTTTCGGTCCAGCTGAGAGGGCACATGGGGCCTTGGTCTAACATTTCATTTCAACGATGGCACCTCCAACAGTGCAGCACTCCCTTAGTTACTACATTGGAATATCAGTCTGGATTAAGTGATCAAGTGAGGCTTGAACCCACATCTTTCTGACTGATGGAAGAGTTCTTCTAACTGAGCCAAAGGTAGTGGGTTGATTTATGACAATTTTGTCCCTGTTACAAACATGCACGCACAGTGTCTACAATGACGCAGGGCTGCTACATTAGCAATATCTGTTGTGGATGCGGACCACAGCCAAGAAAGTAAAGGTACAAGGTCTTTAAATAAACTGAAAGCACTGTAGTGTCATCCTGGGAAAAAAAATTGTTGCCTATTTCATGCAGCTCCAAATCCTCACTGCCTGAAAAATGAGGCACTCAGACAAACTGGGACACATCCTATCAACACTCCAGCACTTTGACAGGATCCAGACAGACAGTGCATGGCAAGGTCATACTGAACTTGTCTCTGCTAATTGGATAGAGCGGGGGTGGTGGGAAGGGCAAAAATGGTCCGAAATGCTTTGGCATCAAATCAGAATGTAGCAGCTTGGGGAGGAGACTAAAACAAACCAATGGAAAAGCTGATTGTTATTTTTTAGTGTGTTGTGATCAGAATGTTTCTTAAAATCAAAATAACCTGTAAATTATCCAAGCAAAGTATTTTCATGTATTTATTTAACCCTTCTTCCAAGAAATAGACAGTCACTCCCAAAGGCAGAAGCTGGAGCTTCAGTTAGAAAATACAGCCCCAGCAACTGAGTAAAAAAAAGACTTGCATTTTTCTAATGCCTTCAACAATGTCACAAGCACTTTACAGCCAGTGATGTATTTTGAAGCTTAGCCTTTGTTGTAGGAAATTCGGCAGCCAATTTGAGCAGAGCAAGCTACTGCAAACACCGGTAAGGTAATGACCTGTCACAGTTCATCTGCTGATGAAACCCTCACCCATGCCTTCGTTAACCTCTAGACTCAACTATTCCAACATACTCCTAGCTGGTCTTCCACATGCTACCCGCCATAAACTTGAGGTCATCCAAAACTCTACTGCTTGTGTCTTAACCTGCACCAAATCCCATTCCCCTATCATTCCTGTGCATGCTGACCTACATTGGCTCCTGGTCAAGCAACTTCTTGATTTTAACCTTCTCATCCTTGTTTTCAAATCCCTTGATGGCCTCACTCATCCCTACCTTTGTATTCTTCGCCAATCCCACAGCCCTCCAAGATAGCTGCACTTCACTAATTCTGGCTTCTTATGCACCTCCAATTTTAATTGCTCTACCATTGTTTGTTGTGCTTCAGTTGCCAAAGCCCCAAGCTCTGGGATACCCTCCCTGTACCTCTCCACCTCCTTGCTGCATTTTCCACCTTTAAAACATTCCCTGAAACCAACCTCTTTGACCAAGCTTTTTGCCATTGTGAAGCACCTAGGGGCGTTTAATTACATTAAAGGTGCTATCTAAAGCTACATTGTTGTTGACTGAGGGATAAATAATGCCCTAGTTCTTCACAATATGGATCTTTTACAGCTACCTGAGAAGGCTGACAAGGCATCAGTTTATTGTCTTGCCTGAAAGATGGCGCCTCTGGCACTCCTTCAGTACTGCACCGGAGTGTCAGCCTGCATTTTGTGCAGTCTCTGGAGTGGGACTTGACTCGGAGGTGAGCATTCTACCAACTGAGCCATGGGTGACATTGTGAAGAGTCGGAAGGCTGATGCCCAGAGTTAGGAGTCTGTGTTTTGAGGAATGACTGGAGAGACTTGGAAAGGAGGCTTCCAAGAGCTGATCTTATTTTGGAACTATTGAGGAAATGGAAAAGAGATATTCAGATTATTATTTCAAAGTAAATGAGGTAGTAGGACAGGGGACTGATAGGATTTTGTTTTGTAGTGTGAGCAATGCATGGAATTTTGTCACCTAGGCAAAACCCTAGAATAATTTAAGAACAATTAAATGCTTTGGGCGGAGCACTAGTAGGGGGCTTGCAGGATGAGCTAGAATAGGCTGAATGACTTTTGCGTAGTTATTGTGATTTGGCAACAGCATTGTTTTAAAGGCCAAAGGTTAAAGGAGGAATAAAATCCTGTTGGAAATAAGGTTTCCAATTCTAAATTTGTTGGAAGAAGAAAATGCATGAAAAACGGTTTATTTGGAGTTCAGAGGAAATGAGAGGTCCCCAGCCCTGAGGCAAGACTGACAGCTTGGTAAATGGGCTGATCAATGACCAAAGCAGGTACTTGTTGAGTTATTCAAGTTTTGTTGAAAATTCTAATGATCAAAGCCAGGAAACTCAAATATGTGGACAAGGATTTTTGCAAAGAGGATGAAAACCCAACTGATGGAGCAAGATTCAATGCCAAGGATTTGAGATGAAAGGGGTTGTGCCCTAACCCAGCATATAACTCCGTCTTGACTCAATGGGTGGCAATCACCTCTGAGTTGGAAGGCTGTAGGTTCAAGTACCACTCCAGAGACTTGAGCGCATAATCTGGGCTGTCACTCCCAATACAGTACCAAAAGAGTGCTGCACAGTTGGAGATGCTGTCCTTATGATGAGACATTAAAACAAAGACCTGTCTGCTCTCGCGGATTGCAGTATATGAAGAAAAGCAGAGGTGTTCTTTTTGGCATCAAGATCAATATATATCCCTGAACCAACCGCATTAAAGGAAACATCTGGTCGTTATCTCTCTGTTTGTGGTACCTTGCTATGCACAAATCACGCAATGATTACACTTCAAAAATGTGGCACTGGCTGTACAATACTTTGGAGCACGTTAATATTGCAAAGATGCTGTAAAAATGCAAGTTCTTTTTCAGAACATGACGGGGGAATCTGGCACTCTGGGTCTTTTTTTTTTCTCTCTCTGCATTGATTCCCGTATTTGAATGTTTCCCTTGCAAGTCGGTGACCAGAATGGGACCCAGTGCTACTCGTGCAGTCTGACCAGAGCCCTGTCTAGTGTGATCTGACTCACATTCAACTGCTTTTTTTTGTCTATGGCCTTTCAACATCCTACTGGGCTTTGATAAATGGGACTTCCTAGTTTATCAAGTTTCCTCTCCAGGTTTCTGCTGACCTCAGCCTTGAACCCTAAGCTTCAATATCTCAATCTGCAAAAAGAACAGTTGCCCCCTCCTCCCAAGAAAATGATAAAGTGGTTTAAAATTAAAAGTCCAAACTCAGGAGAAGGTTTATTGCTTTCTCTTATATATGTCACACTTTTAATCATACACCAGGGATAGCTCCTTTCTGCAAAATAGTGCCATGGAATCTTTTACCACCATCCAAGAAGGCAGATAAAGCCTTGGTTTATCCAAAAAGCAGCACTGCCAACAATACAGTACTCCCTCAGTACTGAATTGCAAGGTCAGTCTTGAGCACAAAAAAAAAATCAGGTTCTGGTCTTGAACCCACAACCTTCCAATTTGAGGTGAGATTGCAATCAACCAAGACAGCAGCTGATACTCTAATTTTAATAGAGGTGTTCAAAATTGAGCATTGCTTTAAGAATAAATGAGGAGAAACTAATTCTACTGGCAATAAAGCTGTGACTAGAAGAGCAGATTTAAAATAATTGGCATATTGGGTGATGATTTATTTTTATGCAGTGATTTTATTTTTTTTAATGATTTGGAATCAACTGACTGAAAGCAGATTCAATAATAACTTTCAAAAGCGAATTGGACAGATATTGAATACGTTCTTACATCCTACATAGCGTGTCCATGGGGGGAAAAGCATGGCAGTGGGACTAATTGGTAGCTCTTTTGTGGGGCTGACATTGGCATGATGGGTAATATGTCATCTTGTATGCTGTATGATTCTATGAAAGCATTGTTGAACTTTAAATTGAGCAAATATTTATTTTTGTGGGATATTAAAGGGTATGAGGAATGAGCAGTACAGTGAATTAAACCAAGTGAATCGGAGACTGGGATTAGATTGGATGGACTGGATTTTACAGCAGGCTTTCGAACCCTGACATTAAGACTAGATGACGGACATGAGCCCACACTTGCCAGCTGTATGACCAGCTCAGCAATTTAAACAGAGACAGTGTCCTAATCACCCCACTACGGTTCGTTGTTCAATTAAGGACGCAGGCCCCGGATGCTGCCAGTCCAATCATCAGGACTGTCAGCTCTAGAGCCTCAGCAGAGGTGGGCATTGCTGAAACAGCTCGGGGATCAAGAGGGCGCCTAAGCATGGAGGCACCCTCAGAGAAGTAAGTATGAAATTAAAAATCAGAGGCACCAAGCAAGGCGGTCTGCTCCGGCTGACCCATTGTGGCTGTGGTGGAGGGGCTGACCTTCCATGCCCACAGTGTGGCCTCTTTGGGGCATGGAGCCTCAATGACAGCAACAGGAAGGTCACTTCCAGTATGCTGGCAGTCCCTCCACACAGTGAAGTGCCATTCTGCCACTGGTAAATGGCCCCTAACTGGGGCAGTAATTATTTAAATTAGCTGCCTGCATCCATTTATTGGGCAGCTGATATGCATCCAGTCCTGCCGCGAGGACACTGTCCTGGCAGTGAGTAATGCGGAGAGCCATATCTCCCAACCTGCCACTCCAAGGATGGGAATGCTAAAGAATATGGGAAATGGGATTAGGATGTGCTGCTCATAGGATAGTAGGCTTGATGGGCAGAATGTCCTTTTTCTGTGCTAGAGCCTTGTGATTCTGATGTGCAAGAATGATGAGCATGTCAATCATGTTAACATGGAAAATTGGAGGACCCAGATTAGGATCTGTGGTTTAGTCCTGACTCTGTAGCATTAGCAGTAATATTGTTGAATGCAACCTGTGTTTTTAATAGTTAATGCAGTTACAATCTACCAGTCATGATGCAGTCATTTTTCACACAAAAAATTGAATTATCCAAAAATTCACATTAAGTAATCCAATTAAAGTAGCAAATGTTTTTTTTCAAAAAAAAGAACAAAATAATATGATTATCCAGGGAACAGAGCTAAACCATATTATAAAAGATATCCACTGATTAACATTGATCCAGTTTTTTCCTTAGACCTATCCTTTTCCTTTTTAAAGATTTAAATATGTTCTCTTTCATTATATGCACTATGGAAAACCCAGCAACTGTTAACTCCTACCGATTCAAGAAGCTTTATTGATCAGTGGTTACGATAGATAAAGTGAGGTGCCCACTTTGACCTGATCAAAATAATAATGGCGACTCCATCCTGTGACCAACTGAACAACCAACTATGTGGCTCAGTGGTAGCACTCTTACCTGAGTCAGAAGGTTGTGGGTTCAAGTTTCACTCCAGAGACCCAAGCATATAACCTAGGCTAACACTCCATTGCAGTACTGAGGAAATGCTGCAATGGCAAAGATGCAGTCTCTTGGATTAGACATTAAACCAAGGCCTCAACTCCCCCCCCCCTCAGCTGTAAAAGATCCCACGTTACTACTTGGTGGTAGGGCAGGGGAGTTCTCCCAAGTATCCTTGTCCGTATACTTCAACCAAAATCATCAAAACATTATCTGGTCGTTATTTTATTTCTGGGAGTTTGCTGTGTGAAAATTGGCTGTTCTGTTTCTTGCATTACAAGTGTGACTATACTTTAAAAGTACTTAATTGGCTGTAAAACACTTTGAGATGCCTGTAAACCATTTTGAGATCCTGAGATCACGAAAGACACTATAGAAATGCAAGTCTCTCATTCTAATATACAAAAAAATAAAGTGAACTGACTCTGACACTACTAATGAGAGCCGGCTGAGCGCTGAAAATTTCAGTTCACTGCTGGGTGTTATGGTAAATTAAGACAAGCGGCCACCTGCAAACTGTGCGACAAGAATTTGAGAGTCTGAATTGGAGCTGCACGGATAGAGAATCTGTCAGGAAAAAGCTATAATTAATTTCAAGAGGCATCTTCTCGATCTGTCACCGGGTTAATGTTAGCAGCAAGGGAATTATTCAAGTTATGTCAGTAGGGAAGTGTGAAAAGTAACATTGGACACTAGCTCTGCATTGTAAGGATTCATTGGCTGAAGGCCAACCAGCAGCCAGGTTAGAGAGCACCCAGTCTGACGATGCAATACTTTGTTCTCTTGGGAAGCATCCAATGTGGGATAAATGAAGTTTTAAAGTTGGTCCAACTGTAGTCCCTCTTGTTTGCCCCTTCCCCATCAGCTGCCTCCTTCACCCCCAAGCAGGTGAGCCTGCGTGGGCCCATGGTAGCACTCTATCCCCTTAAGTGAGAAGCCATGGTTTCAAGTCCCACTCCAGAGATTTCAGCACATGGTTAGACAATCCATTGCAGCACTGAGGGAGTGCTGCACTGTCAGAGGACCCATCTTTCAGATGGACATTAAACCAAGGCTGTATCTTGGATGGATGTGAAAGCTCCCACAGTACTATTTTGAAGAGATGGAGAAAGAGGTGTACCCCTCTAAATGTAATAAGAGCTATTTGATTGCATGGATAGTAAACACCAACACGACTGATAGTTGGGTTGAGTGGCCTTTTTTATGCTGTAACTTCTACATATAAATTAGAAAGAAGGAAAATAGTTACCGAAGAAGTGATCTCAATGGCAAATAAAACTGATGCTTGCATTGTAGATAAAAGACAAAAGAATTGCCATAAGGATAAATAACTTCACCATTTTGAATACTAAAATCCTTCCCAAACTGGAGCAGTGACAGACACTGTCAACTGTTCAGAATTGGACAATTATTTATTATCCTGTCAACATACTCTGACCAATGTTCCATCAAAGATGCATGGCCAAGCAGCAACCTGAAAGTTCCCATGCAGGCCACACACTAGTTGGCCCCTCAAGTTTAAACTTTAAAAATAAAATTTAAAGAGCTCACGCACTTAAATGAATTAGCCATGCACTAAAAAAAAATTAAGAGAGTACGTTGACTCTAACCTTAGTTAAATTCATTTGGATACATCTTAC
Source organism: Carcharodon carcharias (assembly GCF_017639515.1). Classification (NCBI taxonomy): domain Eukaryota; kingdom Metazoa; phylum Chordata; class Chondrichthyes; order Lamniformes; family Lamnidae; genus Carcharodon; species Carcharodon carcharias. The sequence continues at coordinate 128,520,336 of NC_054468.1, read as the reverse complement.
CTTATATATGGAGAACAACACATAACAATTTTCTCTACAAAATCAGCTGTACTGAAGTGAATGGTGACTTGTGTACCTAACCACTTACTCTTGCAAACTAAAAGCAGAAAATGCTACAGCTACCCACTTCAGCTTTTAAAGAATAAAATTGGCGTTAGCCTGGCATTTGCACTTTATCATTTTCATTTTCCCTCTAGGCCCAATGTGTGCATATATTAACAAAGTGTTTTATTCCCAATTTTCCCACATTTACAGTTCAAATCATACTTGATCGAGCTTTAAACAACAACTTGAATTTATGTAGCTTCATAGGAGTGTAAATCAGATAAAATTGACACTGAGCCAAAGGAGATATTAGGCCAGATGATCAAAAGCTTGTCCAACAATGTAGGTTTTAAGCAGGGTGTTAAATGAGGCAAGTGTGGCAGAGAGATTTTGGGAGGGAATTACAGAGCTTAGCATCCTCGATAGCTGATGGCATGGCTGGCACTGGTGGAATAAAGGGAGTAGGTGATGCACAACAGACAGTGCAGTGCATTGGTTCTGGTGATGCATCAAAGTTAATGGACGTGTGAAATTTAGTAGACACTTTAATTGAAATGTGAAGACTTTCAGCCACTTCATAACCAGGTTGAATGCTGTGATTCTGCATAACCTGTTATGCTGAGATCAGACATTGGCCTTGTCGCAGGATTATAAGTGATTGAACTCAGTTCAGCATACACCGTGCTAATACAAGCCTGTTCTTTCCCACAGCAAATCTGTGTGATGGGACTAGGCGCATTGTTCTCACTCCGTATCCTCCTCTCCCTTCATCCTGGCTTCCCATACAACAAATGTAATCCGGACTTTACTTTTCGCCCAGCCTTTGAGATTTTCTTGTATACTATAATACTGAGGAACCTTAATATGAGTTGGTAACACAGCCTCTCAGCTGGAAGGTCGTGGGTTCAAGTCCTACACCAGGACTTGAGCATCTTATCTAGGCTGACTCTGCAGTGCAACACTGAAGGAGGTCTGCACTATCAGAGGTGCTGCCTTTCAGAAGGCCCATTCGGCCCTCTCAGGCCTTAAATATCCCATGGCACTATTCGAAAAAATGCAGAGAAGTTCTCCCTGGAATCCTTGTCAATATTTGTCCATAAACCGAGTTACCTGAAACAATTATCTGGTCGTTACCACATTGCTGTTTGTGGAAGCTTGCTATGTGCAAATTGGCTGCTGTGTTTTCTACATTACAACAGTAACGGCACTTCGTAAGTATTTGTTGGCTGTAAAGTGCTTTGGAATGTCCTGAAGTTGTGAAATGCACTACTGATCCAAGTCTTTCTTTTTAGTTTAATGATGGGTGAAGAAAGTTACATTTTAATTAATTTACCCTGAGACCAGGAGAGAAACAAATGGAAGTGTGTATAGATCTGTCCATGATAAAAGCTTTTTCGGTGTCAAATATAGATGTATTAAATGGATGAAATGGTAAATGGTGAAATATTTATCCTTGTTATGTGTTATGGCAAACAAAGAACAGTGTTCAATTCAGTGCCATTTAAATTTGATTCAGTAAAAAGTGCCTGAAAGTTTTGCTGCCTTTCAGGTTTGAGATGTGCTATGGTGTAATGACATGCAGTGGCCGGTGGTGGTGACACTGTCGGTCACCTCTGTTGTCAGTGCAGGAGCTGTAGCCGGAGTCCGCTGCTCCTGGATCATTTAGCCTTGTTGCTAAGTACACCAGATCAAGTTTTATTGCAGTTTGTCCAAGTACCCTTTTCTCACAAAATTAGTGAGATCCTTGGTAGTTGAATGTGATGCCTCTCCAAAATCTCGTGCTCACGCAGACACTCTTTTACACTTGTATATGCTCTTGCACACTTACAGACGCTCACTCGTATACATATGCTCACGTGCTTATACACTCACCCCCAAGACCATACAGGCTCACTCATGTATCTTTTTCTCTCCCCCCCCACCAATACCTTTGATCTTCTTCCAAAACTGTGGTTCCCTTAATTGGACATAATACTGCAGCTGAGGGCTAACCCAGTGATTTACAAAAGTTTCACAAAAGTTTCCTGGTTTTTGTATTTTGTTATAAACCTGTATTTTTTTTAATAGCCTTCTCGACTTGCCACCTTCAGAGATATTTTATATATACCCCAATTCCCTCTGTTCCTGCATCCCCTTTAAAATTGTATCATTTAGCTTATGTTGCCACTTCTCATTCTTTCTTCCAAAATGTATCATTTTACAAATCAGTCTTTTCATTTTACAGATGCCCATTGTGGAAAAGATACGCACAATAGCACAGAAAGTTTATGGGGCTGAGGATATAGAGCTATCACCTCATGCCCAATCCAAGGTGGACCTGTATGTCAGTCAGGTGAGATACTGTCAATGAGCAAACAACCTGTTAAGGCTAGGAATAGTACTTGTTCATACTGAGCTTAGCCTATTAATGAAGATATTCAAAATCAAACTCACATTCATGCAGCTTCTTGATTGCAGAGCAAACAATTATTGCAAGAAGCTGCACAGAGCAGTGAAATGGCCACCTACCGTAAATGGGAAAGTTGGGAGAAGTGAGCTGGGATCCAATGGAAGGCTTTTGACAATATGTTGGAAGGGGTTACAGGAGGGAGTAACAGAGAGGAGTGTTAAGATTGTACAGTAGAGAAGACGGGTGGAGGTAAAGGCCATGTCACTGATTGTACAGTAGAGGGTGAGAGAGCATGTGGGAAAGCTGAAGGCAATGTCATACAGCAAAGGGAAGGAAAAATACTTTCAAATCTTGATTTACGTAGAATGAAGGGAAAATGTCTTGCAAACAGACTAAGGATAATAGTTTGCCATATTTTCAGAAGTCATGTCTGGCAGAGTTGTACATTAATTCCAATGAATAATGAAGCTTTTCATCATTGTAGACATTACAAAAAAAGTTACAAAATAAACGAGGAATATTTTTTTAAAATAAATTGGGTCTGTACTCAAATCCAATTCATATGGGGATAAAATATTCATCTCTAAAAAAGGCTTTGTGTGTGTAAGGAGCACATGTCGGAAAGTCTGCCCACAATTTAAAAAAAAATTAAAATGAATTCTTGGTGTGTCACAGGGGTGCGGAAGAGATTTATTGGAATGGTATCAGGGATGCATGTCTTCAGTTACATGGAGAGACTAGTGAAACTGGGGTTGTTCTCCTTAGAGCAGAGAAAAGGGACCAGGTTTCAAAATCAGGTACAGTTTTGGCAGATTAAATAAAAATGAACTGTTTCCAGTGGCAGAATGCTCAGTAACCAGAGGACACTGATTTAAGTGATTGCTAAAAAGCCAGGGGGAACATGAGGAAAAAAATCTAGTGAGTTATGATCTGGAATGCAGCACCTGAAAGGATGCTGGAAGCAGATCAGTTTAAAGGTGAATTGTATAAATACTTGAAGGGGAAAAGTTTGCATGGCGACGGGATAAAGGCAGATGATTGGCGCTCATTCAGAGCCAACATATGCACAATGGGCCAAATAGACTCCTGCTGAGTTCTACCATTGTTTGAACCGAGAATTTAGAACTATCAGGATAGATTGAACAGGCTGGGGCTCCTTTTTTCTAGAGAAGTAACTGAGTAGTGACCTGATGGAGGCCTTTAAAATTATTAAAGAGTCTAATAGAGTAAATATAGAGAGTATATTTCCATTTGTAGGGGAGAGCAAGACTAAGGGCCATAAATGTAAGATGGTCACTAATAAATCCAATAAAGAATTCAGGAGAAATGTATTAACTAAGAGAGTGGCTAGAAAGTTTAATTTGTTACCACTTGAAGCAATTGATGAGAATAGTATAGATGCATTTAAAGGAAAGCTAAATAAGTACATGGAGGAAAAAGGAATAGCCCATTAGGGCTATGTGAAATAAGATGGAAAGTGATCGTGTGGAGTATAGGCACTAGCATGGACCTTCTGGGCCGAATGACCTTTTTCTGTGATGTACATTCTATGTCATTGGAAGTAATTTTATTTGAGAAGTATATGTTTGTAGAGTTGAGACATATTTCAATGCTCCATAATTGTTTGGCAGAAATAGATTTTTTTAACAGTTTAAATCACTAACCATTTTTGTAAACATTGTAAATATATGACCTTTTTTTGTCATGTGAAGATTCTGCCTTCAGTACAGGTCCAGGTTAACCAGTCCCAAGTATGCCCTGTGTAGTTAACACCAATGTCTGTTTTGCTGATATGCTCAGTGACCAGTGTTTCCCCTTCCTGACTCAGGGCTTCGGAGAGCTGCCGATCTGCATGGCTAAGACCCATCTATCACTATCACATCAACCCGAGTGCAAGGGGGTTCCCAGTCAGTTCGTTCTGCCAATCCGGGATGTGCGTGCCAGTATTGGGGCTGGCTTTATCTATCCGTTGGTGGGCACGGTAGGTAACCAGTTCCCAAAATGTGTGGCAGTTGAACAACTGAAACTATGTAAATCCATCAACACAGGTTGGCTAGATTTTTATTCTTCTCAACTGGGAGCAAGATTTCACCCCACTTTGAGATAATTAGCAAAAGTTTCAGATGAGAGATGAAGAGAAATAATTGTCTTTGGGAGACCCTGATGTTGTGAAAGGTGCTAAATACATGCAAGTTCTTCCTTTCTTACTACAAACCGTTGATCACTTGCCCCCAGTTATGCTACAAGGTAACCCATTTTTTGGAATGGTACTAGGGATGAGAGATTTCAGTTATGTGGACAAGTTGGGATTATTCTCTTCCTTAGAACAGAGGCTGTTAAGGGTAGGTTAAATGGAGGTGCTTAAAGATGTATATAACTTTGGTTAAGTAATAGGGAGAAACTCTTTCCACTGGCAGCAAGCCAGTGACTAGAAGACACAGATTCTCAGGTTGCTGTCAAAAGGGAGAATTTCTTTTCACTCAGCAAGTTGTTCTGATCTGGAATGCACTGCCTGAAATGGTGGTGGAAGCAGATTCGATGATTTTCAAAAGGGAGTTGGATGAATAGTTGAAGGGGAAAAGTTTGCATGGCTATGCAGAAAGAACAGGGACGTGGGACTAATTGGACAGTTCTTTCAAGATGCTGGCACAGGTAAACTGGGCCAAATGGTCTCCTGTGTTATATAATTCAATAACAGGGGAGCTTTAATTCTTCAGCATCAAGTAGAATGTAAATAAGATATTCCTTCTTACAAAGAGAAAAAGAACGGGCATTTAAATGGCACCTTTCACAACCTTGTGACATCCCAAGGCATTTACAGCCAATTAATTACTTTTGTGTTGTGATCACTGTTATAATGTAGGAAATGCAACAGCCAATTTGTGCTCAGTGAACTCCCACATTCAGCAATGTGATAAATACCAGATAATCTGTTTAGTGATGCTAAACAGCATAAATATTGACCAAGACACCAGGGAGAACTCCCCCACTTCCCTTCAAAATAATGATGTGGTTTCTTATCCATCCACCTGAGCGGTCGAATGTTTCGTCTGAAAGATGCCACCACCAGCAGTGCAGCACTCCCTTAGTACTGCACTTTAATGTCCGCCAGGATTGTCCTCAAATCTCTAGAGTACAATGTGAATTTGCAACCCTTTGACACTGAGGCAAGAGTGCTATCAACTGAGCCATAATTGATCATTTGTAATAATGTTCAATACAAATTACAGGGTTGTTGTGCTTAGGAGAAAACATTTCTCATCGAAAAGGACTTTGTGGAATTCATAATTGGTGTCACTGGGACTTTAGTATTCTGGGTACTTGATGGGAGGCTGTGCAGTGTAAGTTATTTGGAATACTTCCGTTAATTCTTCTCTGCTCACTTCCACCTCCATAATGTTGCTGGTTTCCATCCTTACCTCAGATCATCTGATGCTTTGTTTGATAACGCTCCTGAGAAGTGCTTTAGGACATTTTACCACATCAAAGGTGCTAGATAAATAATGCAAGTTGTTGCTGTTGGGATGTTGGCATTGCTCATTATTTCCTTCCACTTAGAAATGATTTTGAGGAATTTTTTTGGAAGGCCTTCAAATTCCCTAAATTTGAAGGACGGATTTAGGAATGCATGCGGAACTGATGCCCGAAAACCACATATCTCATATTACAAACTTTGCTCATTTTCATCTGAAGAATCCTGTATTTTACGAAAATAAAATGCAGTGTATTCTGTAGACAGTTCACACTACAGTCACGGTGCACATGGTGGAGGGAGTGAGTATTTAACCTGTGATGTAGGTTGTTTCGTTTCTATTACTCTGCCACAAATGGGAATCAGAGTTTGATGTTGGAATGCTTCAGATGGGACAAGGAAAAAACTAATTAAAATTTGACATTCTCTCTTTTAAAATATGAAAGGATTGTGGAGCTAACCCTTCACTGACATCCAAAACTCATCCTCGATTTCCATGGAACGTGATATGAATAGAAAGAGAAACACACATTTCAAATTTCAGCTTTTCTTCCCCGGAGAATTATGGTAGACAACTCCAGGCTAGTTCTCTTAAGACTTGGGACTAAATCTCTGACATCTATCTGTGATTTGCAGCTGGCAACTGCTGGAGTGTCTGAATTATTCAGCATCCTTTGCAGGAGCAGCCAACCTTTGTCCTCCCAGTATAATGAGGGCCATATGTTACATGGTCACCTTAGCTCGTGTATCTGCCCACCTGCATTTCGTCTGAATTTCACCACGCTTAAGAGTGCTGTTCATAGTCCTGGTCTCCATATTATAAAAAGGAGCACTTGAAATTGCAAAAAAAATCCCCAATAATGAAGGATTTATTTATCAAGGAAGTTTGAATAGGCTTGGGATTCTTTTCTCAAGAAGGCTGTAAAAGGTTGTTAAAATTATAAAGGGGTTCAATATGGTTGACTACAATGCTTCCACAACTAGGAGTCCCAAACATAAGATAGTAATTAAGAAATTCAGGAGATCCTCTCATTCAGTGGTTAGAATGTGGGACTTGCTAGTTCAGGTGAATAGCATAGATCCATTTAAAGGAAAGTTGGATAGGTATATGAAGGGGAAAGGGCAAGAGGGATATGTTGATAGAGTGGAAGGAGACAAGGGCCAAGCTCATAAACATCAACTTAGAGTAGTTTTTTATTCATAGGATGTGGGTTTCACTGGCTGCACCAGCATTTATTGTCCATCCCTAGTTGCCCTTGAGAAGGTGGTGGTGAGCTGCCTACTTGAAACACTGCAGCCCATGTGCTATAGGTACACCCACAGTGCTGTTAGGAAGCGAATTCCAAAATTTTGACCCAGCAACAGTGAAGAAACAGCAATATATTTCCAAGTCAGGATGGTGAGTGACTTTGAGGGGAACTTGCAGGTGGTGATGTTCCCATCTATCTGCTGCCCTTATCCTAGATGGTAGTGGTCGTTGGTTGGAAGGTGCTGTTGAAGGAGCCTTGGTGAATTCCTGCAGTGCATCATGTAGATGGTACACACTGCTGCTAATGTGCATCGGTGGTGGAGGGAGTGAATGTTTGTGGATGCGGTGGCAATCAAGTGGGCTGCTTTGTCCTGAATGGTGTAAGCTTCTTGAGTGTTGTGGGAGCTGCACTCATTACACTCCTGACTTGTGCCTTGTGGATGGTGGACAGGCTTTGGGGAGTCAGGAGGTGAGTTACGCATTGCAAGATTTGTAGCCTCAAAACTGTTTTTTAGCCACAGTATTTATGTAGCTAGTCCAGTTCAGTTTCTGGTCAATGGTAATCCCCAGGATGTTGATAGTGGGGGATTCAGTGATGGTAATGACATTGAACGTCAAGGGACGATAGTTAAATTATCTCTTGTTGGAGATGGTCATTGCCTGGCACTTGTGTGGTGCGAATGTTACCACTTGTATGCCCAAACCTGGATATTGTCCAGTCCTGCTGCATTTGGACATGGACTGCTTCAGTATCTGAGGAGTCGCAAATGGTGCTGAACATTGTGCAATCATCAGTGAACATCCCCACTTCTGACCTTATGATGGAAGGAAGGTAATTGAAGAAGCAGCTGAAGCTGGTTGGGTTGGAGACACTACCCTGAGGAACTCCTGGAGTGATGTCCTGGAGCTGAGATGACTGACCTCCAACAACTGCAACCATCTTCCTTTGTGCTAGGCATGACTTCAACCAGTGGAGAGTTTTCCCCCGATCCCCATTAACCCCAGTTTTGCTTGGGCTCCTTGATGCCACACTCTGTCAAATGCTGCCTTGATGTCAAGGGCAGTCAATCTCACCTCATCTCGGGAGTTCAGCTCTTTTGTCCATGTTTGAACCAAGGCTGTGCCTTCAGCTGTTTCTTGATATCACATGGAGTGAATCGAATTGGCTGAAGACTGGCATCTGTGATGCTGGGGACCTCCGGAGGAAGCTGATATAGATCATCCACTCGGCACTTCTGGCTGAAGATTGTAGGAAATGCCTCAGTCTTATCTTTTGCACTGATGTGCTGCGCTCCCCCATCATTGAGGATGGGGATGTTTGTGGAGCCACGCTGCTCCAGTGAGTTGTTTAATTGTATACCGCCATCCACAACCTGGATTTGGCAAGACTGCAGAGCTTAGAGCTGACCTGTCGGTAGTGGGAGTGCTTAGCTCTATTTATCATTTGGTGCTTATGCTGTTTAGCACACAAGTAGTCCTGTGTAATAGCTTCACCAGGTAGACACCTCATTTTTAGGTATGCCTGGTGCTGCTTCTGGCATACCCTCCTGCACTCTTCATAGAACCATAGAATCCCCTGGCTTGATGGCATTGATAGAGTGGGGAATATGCAGGGCCATGAAGTTACAGATTGTGTTCGAGTACAGTTCTGCTGCTGCCGATGGCCCACAGCACCTCATGGATGCCCAGTTTTGAGTTACTAGATCTGTTTGAAATATGACCGTTTTAGCACGGTGATGGTGCCATACAACACGATGGAGGGCATCCTCAATGTGAAGGAGGGACTTCATCTCCACAAGGACTGTGCGGTGGTCACTCCTACCGATACTATCATGGACAGATGCACCTGTGGCAAGCAGGTTGGTGAGAATCAGGCCAAGTATGTTTTTCCCTCATGTAGGTTTCCTCACCACCTGCCGCAGACCCTATGTGCAGCTATGCCCTTTAGGACTCTGCCAGCTCAGTCTGTGGTGGTGTTACCGAGCCACTCTTGGTGATGTACATTGAAGTCTCCCACCCAGAGAACATTCTGCTCCCTTGCCACCCTCAGTGTTTCCTCCAAGTGATGTTCAACATGGAGGAGCACTGATTCATCAGATGAGAGAGGGTGGTAGGTGGAAATCAGCAGGAGATTTACGTGCCCATGTTTGACCTGATTCCATGAGGCTTCATGGGTTCCAGATTTGATGGAGTTCTTCCAGATCAACCCCCTCCCGACTGTATACCATTGTGCCGCCACCTTTGCTGGGTCTGTCCTGTCGATGGGACAGGACATATCCGGGGATGGTGATGCTGGTGTTCGGGACATTATCTGTGAGGAATGATTAAGACACACCCACAGACTAAGCCTCTATTTTAAAAGAATATTTTCCAATAATATTATATACATTAATTAATAGCTTCACGACATGAACTATAAATTCTATGTTATCGGTGTTTCCCAACATTTGGCCTGTCTGAGAGATAGCTGTCCCAATTTTGGCACTAGTCCCCAGATGTTGGTAAGGAGGACTTTACAGGGTAGACAGGACTAAGTTTGCCATTGTCGTTTCCGGTGCCCAGGTCGATGCCAGGTGGTCGGTCTGATTTCATTCCTTTTTTGAGACTTTGTAGCGGTTTGATACAATTGTGTGGCCTGCTAGGCAATTTCAGAGGGTATTTAAGAGTCAACCACATTGCTGTGGGTCTGGAGTCACATGTAGGCCAGACCAGGTAAGGATAGCAGATTTCTTTCCCTAAAGATCAAAACCGACTGATCAAATGGCCTGTTTCTGAACCATTATGAACGATGCAGTTGGTAAAGCTGAGTTATTTTAAAATCCCAGTGGGAAACTTTAAACAACTGTCATAACCTATAATTTTAAGTGTTATGTTTGAGATGCGACTCTAAGTTCAGGAATCAGACCACCAGTTCTCGAGGTTTTACATTAAACTAAGTGAAACGTTTTATTAATTTACACAGGTTAAAATATATATATATATGTATATACACATGGCTACAAATTACTACTATCATAGCTTTTAACAAATTTCCAAACTAATCTCCATTAAGGCAACAGCAACCCATAGACTTAATCAAACACCAGGCAAAACATTTTCACCTTAAAAATTTAAAATGAGGTTCTTGTTATTTTGATTCCTGTGGAGCCAGTTGGAAGCTTGCAGCTGCCTTTTGATCTTACGTTGCCTCTGGAAACTACTGAAGTTATACCTACCAGCCCCATTGAATGTTAATTCTCATTGTATCAACAACCTCTGAACTAAACCTCTCTAACAATGAAACCCCTTTCATAGTACCAATTTTATTAGTAATATAAACATATTGCTTGGTAGCTGCTAAAAGGGCATCAGTTTTCATCTCACTTCTTGAATGCTCTATTCAAAAAATGCAAATGCACGCTATCTCTCTTACATATCAGAACTACTACACATCAAAGCACTCAGACTAGCTAATTTTAATCCAATTAAGACACATCCAGAGACTAAGCCTCTATTTTAAAAGAATATTTTCCAATAATATTATATACATTAATTAATAGCTTTACGACCTGAACTATAAATTCTATGTAATCGGTATTTCCCAACATTTGATCTGGAAATACATTCTGGCAAGCAACAGCGATGCCTTGGTATCTCAACTGGGTGTCTTTCTGATCCAAGGCAGATTTCCATGTTATCTCCAAAGATGGATGCTGCTCACTCTGGGGGAAGACTTGCACACATGTACTTAATGGATGCATTGATATCTCCATTGCTCAGCCTGTATTGAAATTCCTTTACACCACTCCAGCCCATCTTTCAGCGTCCTGTCAACTTAACGTGTAACTTTACATGTGGGCATGTTATTCTTCATTTGCAAGAGGTAGACTATGTGTATTTATTAATTTTTTTTTGTATTGAGTTGTTGAGCGGGTCATTACTTTCTATGTCTAATGTACTGAAAACTTCTATCTCAAGGATATTTCCAAAGGCAAATCCATTTTGAGAGTCTACATTAAAGGCAGTATTTTACCGCACTTGTAGGCCTTTACAGGGTTGAGGTTTCTTGCCCACGCACCCCCCACATTTTAGAAATTATAGATTCCTTTTCTTGTGTCAATCCCCAAAGCTGAGAGTTTGCTTACCTTTGTCTTTTCCTCCTGTCATTTAATGGCTGTGCCCCTCACCTTCCTGCTGAGAGAACTTGGCCCACAGGACTGGGAGAACTTCCTTACTCCTCCCTTCCCACTTTTCCTTTACACTCTTTTCCATGCTCTGTTTCTCCCCTCCCACCCCGTCCCCCACTTCCCACCTCCGCATATTCAGTCATACTTTTTAATTGATGGTGGACCAGAGTGGAGTGTTGGATTGATGTGAGCCTGTGTTTAAATACCTGAGCAGGGTTTGTTCTGGACCTGGTGATTTCTTCACATCACTAATTTTGTTTTTAAGAACGACTGTTGAAGGTCACGTCAGGAGCACAGTGTTTCATGTCCAAACATGGAGAGAGGTTCAGAGTAGATCTGACCTTGGGGCAGAGCAAGGCAGCCAGCTGTCTCCCTGATTCTCCCTCATCTCTAACACCACCACACAAAAGGCCTGATGGGCCTGTTATTTTTATGACTGTTATGACTGACTTGATTATACTTGGGCCCAGCATAAGTCTTTTCTGCATGCTTTACTGTTGTATTTAACCTAATAGGTAGAAGTTATATTTTCTCAGTGCAGGAGATTGATGGAGGTTTTTAAGATGATTTGAAGGATTTGATAGTGTAGATGGAGAAAAATGAATTCCTCTCATAGAGGAACCCAGAACAATGAGGCTAACCATAAAATTAGAACTAGAGTGCTCAGGGGTGAAATTGGTTAGATCTTCTCGCAAAGGATAGTGGAAATCTGAAATCCTCCCCTCCAAAAGACTACAAATGCTGAGGAGAATTGGAGTTCTGAAGACTGAAGAGTGTCCTGCAGTCAGCATCGCTGTGAAGCAGTCTGGGAAGAGTGTCCTGCAGTCAGCATCTCTGTGAAGCAGTCTGGGAAGAGTGTCCTGCAGTCAGCATCGCGGTGAAGCAGTCACTTCAAAAAGTGACATCAGCACAAAGGTGAGAGCAGATTGGTGAGTAGTGGGTGTTTTTCTCCGGGTTTTTTCTTCAGTTTAAAATAGATTAAGTTAAGGGAAGGTAAGGATTCTAAAGTAAGTTTAAAGTACATAATTTAACTTTTACTGTATTTAACTTAAAGTAAGAGTTTTTTTTTCAACTAGAGGCATGGCAGGACAGCTCAGTCCTGTGTTATGTACCACTTGCAACATGTGGGAAGTCATAGATGCTCCTTGCACTCTGACTGACCACGTGTGCAGGAAGCGCCACCAGCTGCAGCTGCTTGAGTGGCAGCTGAAGGCATTGGGGTGCATCCGTGAAGCTGAGAGTTTCGTGGGTAGCACGTTTTTAGATGTAGTCACACCATAGCTTACGGAAGTGCAGACAGAGGGAATGAGTGACCATCAGTCAGAAGGAAGGTCAGGCAGGTAGTCAGGCAATTCCCCAGGGTGCATCTTGCTCGAGAACGATTTTCCTGTGTTGGAAAATAGTGAGAGTGACGGTTCCTCTGGGGAGTGCCGCCACACTCATGGCACTGAGCGTGGCTCAGCTGCACAGGGGAGGAAGAAAAAGAGTGTAAGAGCAATAGTGGTAGGAGACTCGATAGTAAGGGGAACAGACATGCGTTTCTGCAGCCGTAGACGTGACTCCAGGATGGTATGTTGCCTCCCTGGTGCCAGGGTCAAGGATGTCACAGAACAGCTGCAGGGCATTTTAAAGGGGAAGGGCAAACAGACAGTGATCGTGGTGCATATTGGTACCAACAACATAGGTAGAAAGAGGGATGAGGTCCTGCAAGCAGAATTTAGAGAGCTAGGAAACAAATTTAAAAATAGGACCTCAAAGATAGTAATCTCTGGATTACTTCCGGTGCCATGTGCTAGTGAGTATAGATATAGGGGGCTAGTCCAAATGAATGCGTGGCTGGAGAGATGGTGCAGGAGGGAGGGCTTTAGATTTCTGGGCCATTGAGACCGTTTCTGGGGGTGGTGGGACCTGTACAAGGCAGACGGGTTGCACCTGAACCGGAAAGGGACCGACATCCTTGCGGGGAGGTTTGCCAGTGCTGTTGGGGAGGGTTTAAACCAACTGGTAGGGGGATGGCATCCTGGGAGGAGGTTCAGCAGGGGTAGATGCACAGCCAAAATTAGAAGAGAGAGCAAGTGAGTCTGGAAGGCATAGAAGTTATAGACCAGTTAATGCACAAGGGAGTTTGGCAAGGTTGGATGGTATTTATTTTAATGCAAGGAGTCTGACAAATTAAGCAGATGAATTAACACATGGAAGTATGATGTCATTGCTGTTACAGAGACATGGTTGAGAGAGGGGAAGGATTGGCAGCCCAATATCCCAGCATATAGAGTCTTCAGACGATACAGGGAAGGAGGTAAAAGAGAAGGGGGTATCGCAATTTGATCAAGGAATCAATTACAGCAGTAGGAAGGGATGACATCTCAGAAGGCTCCTCAAATGAAGTCGTATGCTTAGAACTGAAAAACAGAAAAGGAGCAATCACATTGCTGGGAGTGTACTATAGGCCCCCAAACAGTCAGAGAGAAATAGAGCAGATACGTAGGCACATTTTAGAGAAGTGTAAAAAAAAAAATAGGTTAGTCTTGTTATTGTGTCCATGGACAGTCTAGACATGACCCAGCCAGAACTGGACATATTTTTGTGCCTTGTTGTTGAATTTGGCAAGATCTGCAACAGTGCAGGGTTCTTCTAGCAATAGGCATTGCAGGAGACGTTGCATTGTCTGTGGCTCAGTTCCACATTCACAAGTTGTCGGGCTGGTTGGATATCCCCATTTGCTTAGTGACACCTTTGAACGACCTACACCAGTCCTAAGTTTGTTAAGGCACTTACAGGTTGCCCAGTTGCAATTAGCTCCTGGGGGAAGGCTTTCATCCGGTAGAATTTCCATTGATGGGGGTTGTTCGAGACTGGCGAGCTGGTCTTTCCACAAGGCGATGCAGGCTTCAGCTGGGGTTGATTGTAATGGAACAACACTTTTCATGAAGCTCTTCCTTGACTTTAGGCGGCTAGGTGTAGGTGTATGACCATGTAGAGGGTGCCTCTCATCTGATGTTTGACAGAGTTGCTCTTTCTTGCTGGCTACCAATCTTCTTATATCGGGGGCGCGATACCCTCCAGGATATATAGGCTGTCGGTGTTTGTTAAACAACCTGTGATAAGTCAGCAGCTTGCATTCAGAACGGCATCCATCATCTTAGCATGAGTAGATCTTTCCCTTGAGGGCAGGCGTATTCGGCAGTGGAATAGCAAAGAGCAAGTGCACTGGTTCGCAATGTTTTCGAGTTTGCTCCCCATTTTGTGTTAGTGAGCTTATTCAGGATGTTGTTTCGTGCGCTTACTTTTCCCTTTATCTTTTCGATGTGGTTCTTGAAGGTGAGGCATCTGTCAAGGGTGAATCCTAAGTAGATAGCGTGCTCGCAATGCATCAGTGTTGCTCCACAACAGGTTACTTTAAGGTGGCGTTTGGCTTCACGGTTTCTGAGGTGGAATGCACAAACTTGCGTCTTTGATGGGTTTGCGCATAGATGGTTTTCTTCATAGTCCCTCCAAGGCCTCAGAAAGCGTTTTCTCCACGGTGTTAAATCAGTGCTTTGGGCAGTGACACATAAGTCATCAGCATATATAAAACAGCGTGTGACACCGTCTATAGGTTGGTCATTTGTGTAGATGTTGTACAGCAGCGGTACAAGCATGCTTCCCTGAGGAAGACCATTCTCCTGAATACGCCATCTGCTGAGCTTCCCACCTAGTTCAACATAGAACCGGCGATTCTGAAGCATGCTTTCTAACAGCTCTGTTAAATGAATAACTTTTTGTCATCTCTAGGATTTTGCAGAAGAGACGTCAATGGTTCACTGTATTGTATGCTGCTGACAGGTCTACAAAAACAGCACCTGTTACCATCCCTTGCTCAAAACCATCTTCGATATGTTGTGTGAGGTTGAGCAGTTGGCTTGTTGTTGATTTGCCGGTGCGGAAACCTGCTTGCTCTGGAATGATCTTCTCGTCTACAGTTGGTGCTATCCTATTGAGTATCAGGCGTTCAAACAGCTTATTGGTGTGGCTAAACAGTGAAATTGGCCGAAAACTCAGGATCTGAGAGATCTTTTCTGGGCTTTAATATTGCTATTACGTGTGCCTTCTGCCAATTATTAGGTAGCTTGTGTGTTGCCAGGCAGTGGTTGAACAATTGTAGGAGCCATTTCTTTGCTTGCTGTCCAAAATGCTTTATCTGCTCCGTTGCTATGTTGTCAAGCCCAGTTGCTTCCCGTGTTTTAGACTAGATATACCAGTTTCCAGCTCTTCCATGGTGAATGGTCCAGTGAAGCCAGAGTCATCACTGTACTCCTTCCTTTCTAGTTGTGCTCTTGGTTGTTTCTTGTTGATTTTTCCATTTAGGAGCAACTGGTGTGCAACTTGGTTTGCAGACACATTTGGATGTTGGGCAGCTTTCTTGGGATCACCTCCAAGTTTGCGTATGAGAGACCATTCCTTCTTGCTATTTTTTTGTAAGATCTGTTGTCTCTATCAAGGTATCCCAGGTATTTTGATGCTCTTGAGAGATACTTAACATCACCTTCTCACCAGTAGATATTGTTTCCTTTGAGAAGGGGTCAGATTCGAACATTGAGACCTACTCCCAGTAGAGTTCAACATTCTCCTTGGTGAGACCAGAGATGTAGTGTGCTCTACCATCTTGGGGGATCTTCCTTCTGGCTGTTTTCTGGACAGCTTTTGCAAACAGGTTGTAGTGCTCAGGTAATGGTTTAATGCGTTTAACCTTGCAGTCAAGTGCGTGTATGAACCCGTTCCAATCGGCCTTCTTGAAGTTAAAGCGCCTTTTGAATGGTACGATGGTCAGTAACATTGCTGCATTTACCTGGATACCAGTAGGACGGTGTTGTGTCTGTGGTATTGGGTCTGTGACAAGCTTCTTGCAGAGGCCAGCGATGTTGTTGCTGACAGTGGCAAGATCTGGATTATAACTGCACTTCCTGCGGGCACTGTGGAAGGAGGCTGGCACTTTAGGATCATGGATGAGACTAAGCTGGTTAGCGTCCATCCATTCTTCGACTGCTTCTCCATCATTGTTAGACTCCTTGTACCCCCATTGGGTACTGTGGCTATTAAAGTCTCCAATGATGATCTGTGGTTTACTGTGCAGGTTGGGTACAGGGTTAGAGAAGCTGAAATCTCTGCCAGGTGGCTTGTACACTGAGGCCACTACTACTTTGCTCAGCTCTACAGTTAGAATTTCGATGTTGTCCTCCTCTGTTTTAGAAGTGGCTTCTACAACTGAACCACCTCTAACAAATACAGCAGTGCCATATTGTCGATGAAGTCTTTTAATAACCAGGAACATTCCTGGTATTTTTGGGTGGTTGTTCTCACTTCCTCTATGTGTCTCCTGCAGACAGAGGACATCACACTGCAACTCATTGCATAATGTAACGAGGATGTTTTGTTTAGCTACAGAGAACCCTTTAACATTAGCAGATATAACAGTCAATGCTGGTCTTGAAAAAGACCCGTGTTTCTGACATCAACGACTTCCATCTTCAGGCACGATGTTGTTACTTGATCAAATCAGCAGTACGAAAATGTTGTATACACTACTTGCTGTGCGTGGTGGTGGTAGAATTGGTTGAAACAGGGCTGCGACGTGAACGCTTCTACCTTGGCCCCAGTAGGGTAGTAATAGTGGGGGATTTCAACTTACCCAACATTAACTGGGTTAGTCATAGTGTGATAGGTTTAGAGGGAGCGGAGTTCTTAAAATGCATCCAGGAGAGCTTTTTAAGCCAGTACGTAGAAGGCCCTACAAGAGAGGGGCCGGTCCTGGGCTTAATTTTAGGGAATGAAGCAGGGCAAGTGGTAGAGGTATCAGTGGGGGAGTATTTTGCAGATAGTGATCATAACTCCGTTAGATTCAAGGTTGTTATGAAAGAGGACAAGGATGGGCCTGAAATCAGAGTTCTAAATTGGAGGAAGGCCGATTTTAATGAGATCAGATATGATTTGGCCAGAGTGGACTGGGAGCAGCTACTTTTAGGTAAATCTGCGTCAGAACAGTGGGACTCATTCAAGAAGGAAATAGGGAGAGTACAGGGCCAACATATTCCAGTAAAGACAAAGGGTGGGATCAACAAATCCAGGGAACCCTGGATGTCGACGGATATACAGGATTGGATAAAGAGAAAAGGGGAGGCTTATGGCAGATACCAAGGGCTCAAAACAGCAGAAGCCCTAGAGGAGTATAGAATGTGTAGGGGGAACTTAAAAAGAAAATTAGGAGAGCAAAAAGGGGGCATGAAAAAACATTGACAGGTAAAATGAAGGAAAATTCAGTCATTTTACAAGTACTTTAAGAGTAAGAGGATAACTAGGGAAAGAGTAGGGCCCATTAGGACCATAGTGGTAATTTGTGTGTGGAGCCAGAAGACATAGGTAGGGTTCTAAATGAAAACTTTGTGTCGGTGTTCACAAGTGAGAGGGACGACATGGGTATGGAAATCAAGCAGAAGGACTGTGATATAATAAAGAAATTAGCATAGAAAGGGAGGAGGTTCTAAGTGGCCATACAGGCTTAAAAGTAGATAAATCTCCAGTCCTGGATGAAATGTATCCCGGGCTGTTGAGTGAGGCAAGGGAGGAGATAGCAGGAGCGCTGGCAATAATTTTCAATAACTCTCTGGCCACAGGAGGGGTGCCAGAGGACTGGAGGGCAGCCAATGTGGTACCATTATTCAAGAAGGGAGGAGGGGATAAACCAGGGAACTACAGGCCAGTCAGTCTAAACTCTGTGGTGGGGAAACTAATTGGAAGCAATTCTGAGGGACAGAATTAATCTACACTTGGAGAGGCAGGGATTAATCAAGGACAGTCAGCAGGGTTTTGTTATGGGGAGGCCATGTCATCACCCAGAGGGTGGCGGATATCTGGAACTCACTACCTGAAAGAGTGGATGTGCACTTGCAATGCCATGGCATACAAGGCTATGGGCCTAGTGCTGGAAAATGGGATTAGAATAGTTTGACTGGCGCAGACTCAATGGGCCGAAAGGCCTTTTTCTGTGCTGTAGACCTCTATAACTCTATGAAATCCAAGTTCTTTTTTGTTGGGTATAGGCACTAAGTGATATGGAGCAATGACGGGTAAATGGAGTTGAGTTACAGATCAGCCATGATATGATTGAATGGTGAAGCAGGTCCAGTGGGCTGAATGGCCTCCTGTTCCTGTGTTCCCCTCTGTTAGTCAATTAACTAAACTTCAGTATCACTGCCGATCAAACCTTGTGATTTTATAGTGAACGTGGCCATTCATGATATGGCCCTTAGCCACGAACAACACACTAAACCCCACTAACTATGATATTGCAATTGCATGCAGGAAGCATAGCTCGGTATTGCATGCAGATTGAGGTTTTGGGTGTAATTAGTTTATTGTCCCAGTTTGGTGTGCAACCAAGGATGATAAGTAAGTTCTGACGGTCATGCTTCCTGACCAATTTGATTTGTATCAAAACCCCCAATCCTAGTGTTAAAAAGAGCATGCTAATTTTCTTACGACATAAGAACTCGGCAGTACAAATGCTAGTTGTCCACTTAATGTTGAAGGGTGGCTTGTGTGCTCAGTCTGGTCTCTTGGCATACTTCAGTTTCTGTTATGCTGTTTTTGCCATTGCCAGTGGTGCATCAGTGCAACAACAGTAATGTGGTTCAGTCCCTCTCCATCACACGCTCTGCAGTGTAAATCCAGCCCAGTACAAGTGCCCAGAAAAGCTCACAGCTTAACACAAAATCTTTTTAACATTATGAGCTGTTTTGTTGCTGAGCTTAATGTTTCCTGCAATGAGGTGCAACCATCACTATAATTTATGTCTGTTTGCTGCATAACACATATAGTGGCTGATGTTTTGGGTTTCAAATGACAAAATTGTGAAAAATTTTGATAGAGTAGCTGGGTGAAGCTGTTTTCACTGGCAGGGGTGTCAGTTATCAGAGGGCATAGATTTAATAATTGCCTAAAGAACCAAGGAAAGATGAGAATTTTTTTTCTGCAGTGAATTGTGAAATGGAATGCACAGCCTAGAGGGGTGGTGAAAGCAGATTCAAACTAACTTTCAAAAGGGAATTGGATATATGCATGAGAAGGAAAGCTTTGCAGGTTTATGGGGAAAGATGGAGGTGGGAGAATGGGGAGACTAATTGAACAGCTCCTTCAAAGACCCAGTACGGGCACTTTGAGCCGAAGGGCCCCTTATGCTGTACCTGCAGTATTAACAGAAGCATTTGGAGCCACACCAGCTCCTAACTCAAAATGACTATTGTGAAACCATTCTTTGCTCTGCCTCAGTTGCACTCTGCCAGTCCACATCCCTCTGACTGATAACCCAAGATTTAACTTGTTCTGATCCATCCTCATAGATGCCTGGAACAAATATATACATTCTCCATTTCCCTCAGCAGCAACACTTGACTGCGCGTACTTCTGTGCAGTATGAATGAATCATCTTCTATCTCTTTCCACACAGACCTGACAAGAAAATAATAGGTGAGAAACGAACTGCTAAACAAGCCATTTCCGCCTACTCCAGCATGATGCCACCTCCAAACACATCTTCCCTTCACCGCCCCAGCAGCATTCCGCAGGGATCGTTCCCTCCACCTCCAGGACACCCTGGTCCACTCCTCCATCACCCCCTACACCTCAACCCCCTCCCACAGCACCTTCCCATGCAACCGCAGAACGTGTAACACCTGCCCCTTTACTTCCCCTCTCCTCACCGTCCCAGGGCCCGAACATTCCTTTCAAGTGAAGCAGCACTTCACTTGCACTTCCCTCAATTTAGTCTACTGCATTCGTTGCTCCCAATGTGGTTTCCTCTACATTGGAGAGACCAAATGCAGACTGGGTGACCGCTTTGCAGAACACCTTCAGTCTGTCCGTAAGCATTACCCAGACATCCCTGTCGCTTGCCATTTCAACACTCCACCCTGCTCTCATGCCCACATGTCCATCCTTGGCCTGCTGCATTGTTCCAGTGAAGCTGAAAGCAAACTGGAGGAACAGCATCTCATCTTCCGACTAGGCACTTTACAGCCTTCCGGACTGAATATTGAGTTCAACAATTTTAGATCATGAACACTCTCCTCCATCCCCACCCCCTTTCCGATTTCTCCCCCCCCACCCCTTTTTTTTTCAATAAATTATATAGATTTTTCTTTTCCCACCTACTTCCATTATTTTTAAATGTATTTCCATCCATTGTTTTATCTCTACCTTTTAGCCTTTTTTGATTCCTTCACCCCACCCCACCCCCTCTAGGGCTATCTGTACCTTGCTTGTCCTGCTTTCTACCCTGAATTAGCACATTCCTTAGATAATATCACCACCTTCAACACCTTTGTCCTTTTGTCTGTGACATCTTTTGGTTATCTCCACCTGGCCCTCTATCCCACTCTACTCCGCGCCCCCGCCTTAAACCAGCTTATATTTCACCTCTCTTCTATTTTTACTTAGTTCTGTTGAAGGGTCATTCAGACTCGAAACGTTAACTGCGTTCCTCTTCGCAGATGCTGCCAGACCTGCTGAGTGTTTCCAGGTATTTTTGTTTCTGTTTTGGATTTCCAGCATCCGCAGTTTTTTGCTTTTACGCTAAACAAGAAAGCTTTGAAAATGCACTTCAAAATAATTGATTAGATAGGATGTCCGCAGAATGCAATTATGTTCTGAGCTAAAGTCCCTTTTTGTAGCAGCTCCCTCAAGCCAAAAAAGGACAGATCCGTGATATCTGCACTTGTGATCTCAGTTGAACAATGGCTGTAAAATTCTAATTGGAACAATTGCCCTGCAGCTAAAGAAGCTGTCAACATCAATTCCTCCTGGAAAAGATTGGCATGCTTTAAACAGAAATCTTATCTTTAGCACTCAGGCAGTCAGTCTTTTAACTGGTTTCCAACACAACCAATCTCAGCACACACTCCTTTGTACAGCTCCTACCATTTGAAGCATCCCAGTCATTTACATTGACCAATAAGAGATAACCATTGACAATTTAGTGGGTACGTGCAAATGGTGTCAGCCTTAACTCTTGCTTCTGAGTCAGAAGGTCATGGATTCAAGTCCCGCTCCAGAGACTTGAGCACGTAATTCAGGTCAGTGCTGTACTGTCTGACCTCTCAGCACTATTTAAGAGAAGTATTAGAGTTCTCCCTGGCCTTCTGGGCAATCTTTATCTGACAGCTATTATCTAAAACAGATGATCTGGCCATGTCACGTTGCTCCCAGTCAGGAAACACCACAATTTTTAAATTCTCCTTGTTTTCACATCACTCTATGGCCTCAGCCCTCCTCACCTTTGTCATCCTCAGAGATTTCTGTGCTTCTCCAATTCTAGCTTCTTGCGTATTCCCAACTTTAATCAACTTTGACAACCAATCCTTCATCTGCCTGGGCTCTAAGCTCTCGAATTCCCTTGCTAAGCCTGGTCTTTTGAGGAGCCTTGTTGCAAAGAAATTGGCTACTTCGTTTCCCTATATTATAATTGTGACTACACTTCAAAAGTACCTCATTGGTTGCAAAGCACTTTGGAGCACCCTAAGATTGTGAAAGGCACTATACAAATGCAATTTCTTTCTCCCTTGGATTCGCATCAATTTCACCTTTTTAGTACTGAGTTTATTTCAGACAAACAGCTGGAGGCCAGTGATTTATCTTTGATGTTGACACAGCAGATTATGGGTGCTCCAAACCTCTTGCATCCAATGGTTTTCTTTTACAAGAATGTTATGAAACAAAATTTGACACCAAGGCTATTAAGGACCTATTAAGATGGGAGGTGGATTTTAAGCCGTATTTTAAAGATGACCAGGCTTAGCAAGGGAATTCGAGAGCTTAGAGCCCAGGCAGATGAAGGATTGGTTGTCAATGTTGATTAAAGTTGGGAATAGGCAAGAAGCTAGAATTGGAGAAGCACAGAAATCTCTGAGGATGACAAAGGTGAGGAGGGCTGAGGCCATAGAGTGATGTGAAAACAAGGAGAATTTTAAAATTGAGGTGTTTCCTGACTGGGAGCCAATGTAGGTAAGCAAGCACAGGGATGATGGGTTTCTGGACTGGGTGTGAGTTGGAATGAGTTTTGAATGAGATCAAAGTTTACAGAGGGTAGAAGAAAGGAGGATGGCCAGGAGAGCATTGAAATAATCAGGTGCAGAGGTAACAAAGACGGGTGTGGGGGTTTCGACAGCAGATGAGCTGAGGCAGGGGCAAAGATGGTAGATGTCACGGAGAAACAAATTATATGTTTTGTCTATTTTTCTAGCAAATCTGCCACAGCATTGCTCACTGCTTGAGAATTGGCAATTTTGTTACAGTAAAGTTCATGTGAACAAATCATAACAGGAAATAAGTGTGACACCTACAGGGAGTAGGCAGGATACATAAACCTCTTAATATATGATGGATATTTTCATGGCCTTAATGAATATTGGGGAACACTATTATGTGTTTGCTGCTGTTCCACAGGTTAAGAGGGTGATAAGGTTCACAGAAATGGAGTGAAATAATTATTCAGATATGTGAATTAATAACCAATTCTATAGCCATTATACATTATGCGCCAATAATGTTAAAGGTTGATTCAGTACTTGGCTTTGTGTAGCACATTTAGCTTTGTCCTTGAATGCTGATTATGTTATAGAATCTCTCAATACAGAAGGAGACCATTCAGCCCATAATGCGTGTGCCAGCTCTTTGTAAGAGCTGGCTAGCTAATTAATCCCACTCTCCTGCTTTTTCCTCATGGCCTTGCAAAAATTTCCATTTCAAGTATGTATGAGGTTCTTTTTCGCAAGTTACTACTGAGTTTTCTTCCGGCAATGCATTCCACATCACCATGATTCGCTCCTTTAAAACGTTTCACTTCATTCTTTAGCCAGTTATGTTAAATCTGTACCCTCTGCTTACCACCCTTCCTGCCTGTGGAAATAGTTTCTCTTCATTTATTCTATCAAAAACCTTCATAATTTTGCAGTCATCTATTAAATCTGCCCCTAAATTTCTCTGCTGTAAGGAGAAATAAATGTTTCTCTATCTTTCCACATAACTGAAGTTTTTTAGTATATATACTGCATCCATCACCAGCTTTCCTTTTTAAAGTTAGTTTAGTATCTAACGTTTTAAGGAAGTTATTAATCTGTATAAATTGTTCAGCACACAAAATGTTAAATCTCTGTAGGTGGGTGGCCATATCCTCTGAGCTGATGGGATCAAAAAGATAATGTGAAGAGAGCATTCTAAATTGATTATGCTATTCTCTTTTGGCTAAAACTAGATTCCTGTTAAAGCAAAGGGATTTGAATGGAACATTATAAATTACCTTGCTTTGTCTAGTCAGGATGTAGATTTGTATCTCCCTATCCTAATTAATATTTAGCAATTATAATCTCCTTCACTTTTGTGCATTGTGTATAAAATACATGGTGGGTGTTTGGAGAACAAAACTGGAGCTCTCCTTGGCCAAAAGAAGCATTGGCTTTTTCTTAGGTTCTTATAATGATTAAATTAATCCCAACATAGTCCATTGAAGTATTCTGGTCCACCCAGCCTAGCTTCCAACTACATCCCAAACTCCTGACTATTTTGACATCACTCTCTCATCAATAGTTATTCCAAATGTTTATCAGTCTTTGAGTAAACATTTCTTGGTATCTGTTTGGAACTTTGCCTTTCATGAATTTGAAAATACAACCCCCTGTCCTTATCTTGATAAAATTTTGTGTATTCCGCCTTATCTATAATTTTTATTTTCTTTCATGGGATTGGGCATTGCTGGAAAGCCAATTGCCCATTCCTAAACTGTCTTTGAGAAAGTGGTGATGAGCCACTTCTTGAATCACTGACGTCCATGTGGTGTCAATACAGGTGAGTTCCAGGATTTGACCCAGGGACAATGAAAATAGGAACTAGGAGCAAGTTGGCCCTTCAAGCCTGCTCTGCCATTCAGTAAGATCATAGCTGATCTGATTGTAACCTCCCGCTTACCCGCAATTTCCTTTCAGCCCTTGTAATTGGATCTATCTTGCTCTGCCTTAAAAACATTTAAAGACTCTACTTTCACTGCCTTATGAGGAAGAGAGTTCCAAAGACTCATGACTCTCTGAGAGAAAAGAATTTCTCCTCATCTCTGTCATAAATGAGTGACCCCTTATTTTTAAACTGTGACCTCTAGTTCTAGATTCCCCCACAAGAGGAAACATTCTCTCCACATCCATTCTGGCAAGACCCCTCAGGATCTTAAAGGTTTCGTTCAAATCACCTCTTACTCTTCTAAACTCCAGTGGATACAAGCCTAACCAAGGAATGGCGATATATTTCCAAATCAGGATGGTGTGTTACTTGAAGGGAAACTTCCAGGTGGCCGTGCTCCTGTGCGTCTGCTGCCCTTTTCTAGGTGGTAAAAGCCATGGGTTCGGAAGGTGCTGTTGAAGGAGCCTTGGCAAATTGATGCAGTGCATCTTGTAGATGGTGTACACTGCTGCCACTGTGCGCTGGTGTTGAAGGGAGCGAATGTTTAAATTGGTGGATTGGATGCCAATCAAGCCAGCTGCCTTGTCCTCCATGGTTTCATGATTCTTGAGTATTGTTGGAACTACATTCGTCCAAGCAAGTCAGTATTTCATCAAACTCCTGAATTATGTCTTGTAAATAATGGACAGGTTTTGAGGAGTCAGGATATTAGTTGCTGACCAGGTTCCCAGCCTCTCACCTGCTCTTGTAACTACAGTATTTATATGGATGGTCCAGTTAAGCTTCTAGTCAGTGATAAGCCCTAGAATGCTGATTGTGAGGGTAATGCAGTCGAATGTCAATGGGAGATGGTTAGATTTCCTTTTACTGGAGATGATTATTGCCTGGTGCTTTGCCACACAAGCCATGTACCATCCTGACTTGGAACTATATTGCCATTCCTTCATTGGCGCTGAGTCAAAATCCTGGAACTCCCTCCTTAACTGTTCTGTGGGTGTATCAAGACCACATGGCCTGCAGTGGTTCAAGAAGGCAGCTCACCACCACCTTCTCAAGGGCAATTGGGGATGGACTGGCCTAGCCAGCAACACCCACATCCTGTGAAAGAATAAAAAATTTGATTATAACTGTACCTGAATGACAGTATCCCTCACTACCACCTCTCTAGGCTGTCGAGCTTGTGTTTCTCAAATTTCCCTTCCACCCTACCCCTTTTTACCTACAATCTTTCCACATACCTTAATATGCAGAGCCTCAAGCTCTGGAACTCACTCCCTGATCTCTCCACCTCTCTCTGCTTTTGAGATGCTCCTCAAAACTTATATTTTTGACTAGGCTTTTGATCACTTGTCCTAATAGTAGACGGGGATGCCCTGTTTCCCCTAGCAGAAAGGTCTATTACCAGGGGGCACATATTTAAGGTGACTGGTAAAGGGATTAGGGCGGACATGAGGAAAAACATCTTCACCCAGAGGGTGGTGGGTGTTTGGAATTCACTACCTGGTTGGTGATGGAGGTAGAAACCCTCATCATTTAAAAGGCACCTGGATCTGCACCTAAAGTGTTGTATCCTGCAAGGCTATGTACCAGGTGCTGGAAGGTGGGATTAAAATGGGCAGCTAGTTTTTTTTATATTTTCGTTTTCGACCAGTGCAGGCATGATGGGCTGAATGGCCTTTCTGTTCTATGGTTCCAATGCCTCTTAATGTGGATCGGTGCCAAATTTTGTTTGATAACACTTCTATGAGCCTTTGACTCTTTTATTGTGTTAAAGATACTATATAAATGCAAATTTTTGTTTCTGTTCCCCACACTTGCTTGAACGTGTTTGTATTCTTTCAGCAATAGCAATAATTCAATATTACAAGGGATGGCTAACCTGTGCATTATAAAATCTTGGTATAACCTGTAGACTTCTATACTGGTGTTCCAGCTATACATCTCATAATTCTTTGCCTTTTTAACTGCTTTCTCCATTTTGTCTGGACACTAAATGTTTTGATAGTTCCAAGTCTGCCTGTGCTAATTCTGTATATTCGTTAGCTGTTGCTCATTCCTTATCCCAAAGTGCCCCAATTAGCATGTTAGGATTGGTTTTAATTAGCCATTTTTTCCTCTTTTCAATAACTGAATTAAATCCCTTCCAAAACTGTGACTGCAACCTCTGCGCTAATGCACTCCCTGTTTTAGTGTTCATGCATTTTATAAGTCCTCAGCATTTGGTTTCCTTCTCCAAGTCACTTTTGTATTTGACAACACAGAGGCCAATATATTGATGTGGTAAGTCGTATTGGAGAGAGTGATTTTGATAATTCTGACAGCTTTATCTTGCCATTTCCATTGCATTGGTGAACTCACGTTAACTCAAAACAGTCTTGTCTCTCTGCCAGAGATTTGTGCACACTGCTAGTTTACTGCTCAGTAACCCTAATTTACTTTCCCAATAATTGGCTACATCATTAGTTTATGTACTCTGTACACTGCTATCTGTATCTTGAAATTCTGATGATCCATTCTGAGATATGTGTGTGTGTGTGATCTAGTCAGAATTGTCTCCATTTATCTGTGGCATGCTCGATGTAAAGGTGACTTTCTTTCAAAATGGGCAAAGCAAATAGACATATGCAGACCAATTTGAATTTTGTTATGCTGATGACTGTAAAATGAACCACTAAAGGCCCAGTAAGGTTTTAAACCAGCCCATAACCACATTTGCTAATGATGCAGATGTTTGCCATTACATTTGATTGGAAACTGCTGTGCTTTCAGTCCAATCCGTTTATCTTATATGTGGCTCAAGATTAATGATGAGATAACTTTTGGTCATTCCCAGGATTTAGTTGATTAGGATGCTGATTTTACCATTACATCTCAGGCAAATTGCGCCTCAGCAAATGTTGACTTGAAGCAAATGTCACAGAGGAACAAACATGGTTCGTGTTGCAGTGCTCTGGAGTTTAGATAAATTATTTGTGCTACAGAGAAACAAATCTATCTTCCTTTAAAGTGGAAATACAAAAGTTCTATTGGAGAGATTGATTTCTGATAATTCTTCCAGCTTTATCTTGCCATTTCCATTGCATTGGTGAATCCACATTAACTCAAGTAAACAGTCGGTGGGGGGGTCCTCAGCGCAGACCAGTTCTGGCAACGCCTTAAAAATTATTAGTACTTTAAAGCGATCTCAAAAGATCAAATTAAGTGTTATGAGTAAGTTTTCCAAATAGTATAAAGTTGGGTGGCCAGCTGCACTTGTGGCTGTGCCTTTCTTTCTGTGTGTGTGTGTGTGTGTGTGTGTGTGTGTCTGTCTGTCTGAGTGTATGCATGTTTGTGTCTGCATTAACAATTTAAAATAAACATCTCTTGTAAACTGGACTTCGAATAAATTCAGGGGCTTATGCCAGATAAGATCAGATATTGCTATCCATTTTAAAAGTGTGTTGCACGTTCCCTTTCAAAAGTCCTAACTTGCTGTAAATTCTCTGCTTTACTATGCACGGCAGTAATTTACTTTGCACACAGTATTCCAATAAAGACAAAAGATCCAAAGCACTATTAGAAAGCTGGAGAGTTGGAAGTGCCTTCAGCTAAAGGAAACCTGAGCTGAATGCTGATCAACTGATTCCTCCTCATAGTTCACACCCCTAAGAATCCAGTTCTGAGGCTGTCAGACTGTGTTTAGGAAGGGAAAAGGAACCATTGCACAGTCCATTTAATAACATCTGTTTAGTAGTAACAGTTCATGCCAATTTAGTGAGGCAAAGATAGCCACATGTAGAGAAAGGAGAATTCAGTCTCGCAGGGAACTTGATAACTGATGCGAGTTTCTGCCCCATTTTGTTTCTGCTCCTCACTGAAAGTTTCAAACTGTATTAAGTGAGCAGTAGGATCCTTTCAGCTTTAGTTTTGCAACACTTTGCTTTAATGGACACCATTGACCTCTCCATGATAGTTTGTAAAGTAAATACTCTGCCTCTGACTAAGTTGTTCAGTGCAAAACTAGTAGTTTGTAATGGATTGCATGTTTCCTTTTGAAACCAGAGTTTGAGTTGGGTGATTTGTAATGAGCAGCATTCTTGAACACTTGAATTATGCACTTCAGATAAACTGTGTATGGAAGGAGGAATGTTTATGAAGCATTTCCAGCCCTTCTCAACACATGACACTGGTATGTAATCGAACAGATGGAAGGCTATTGGATTAATTCATGAATGGGATACCTCTTGCAGTGATTTGGGTTAGTGTGGGTGAATGTCTATAGGCGAAGAATACGAACCATTGGGAGCTCTGAAAGGTGGTGGAAGGAAAAGGGAAAAATCACAGGATTAACAGGGAAGGGGAAATTAAGGAATTTTTACAGATAAGGTTATGAGTTAAGACAAATGTTCCTTCATTTCAGATTTAATAAAGAACAGCTACTTGCAAAACATTGCCCAATGATATGTAAACCGGACATCCTAGTTATAGTAGCAACATCAACAAGCAGCTCTGGAGAGAATCAGATCAATACAATTGTTGCTGAATATAGCCAGATAGTAAAACATGCACTGAGCGATGCTGGACAAGTTATGTTCTCTTCTCTCTAAGTGACAGCTTGATTCCGTGATGGCGCTTTCTCCTCATCATTAAAAGGCAGTAGGTTCAAGTCCTACTGCAGCGACTTGAGAACATAATCCAGGCTAACACTGCAATGCTGAGGGAGTGCTGCACTGTTGGAGGCTGTCTTTCAAATGAGAAGTTAAACCAAGACCCAGCCTGCCCCCTTGTGGACATAACAAAGTGAATGTTGTAATGTCAGCATTAGATTGGAAATGTGTGCATAGCAGCGTCCTACAAACAGCAGTGCGATTAAAGACCATATCATCATGTTAAAGGTGTTGGTTGAAGTACAAATATTGGTGAGGGTACCAAGGTGAACTCCCCTACTGATCTTCAAAATAGTTCCTTGGGAACTTTTATTTACCTCCACCTGAAGGGACAAAGGGCGTCTTGATCATCTGAAAGATGGCACCTGCAACATGTTTAAAGTAGGTAATGCATGGTGCGACCAGATCTGGAAGGTGGTGTGATGAACAGTCGTCGTATCTCTTCCCTGTTAAAGGAAGATAAAAAGAATGATTTAGGGGGTTGGAGCCGAGTCTAGTCGAAACCAGGAAAATGATTTATAGTTTGTGAAATGTAGAAATTCTTGGCAGCAACAAAGATTGTTGGGAGGCAAGGCCTGTAATTTTCTAAGCAATACTTGTTCTTGGGAACAGAAAAAGTTCTAAAACTACTTTTCTGCTTTACCAAATGAAACATATGCAACAAAGCAGAATTCTGCTGAGCTTTTGCTGTAAAGTCCAGTAAATTATGTCTTGCAATATTTAATTGGTATAACAACCTGGTAGGATTAACACGTCCATTGCAATTATCTTCCAGCTAAAAATTGATTGACAATAGAATTGAGTCCTGACCCCTCCTCTCGTGTGTGCTTTTACACATGTGTATGTGCTTGCTCACAACCACAAAATGCACACTTTTGTGAACATGCACACATGACAGACACATGTGTCTGCACTTTATACTGGGCAGTGACTACAGGCTGAATAATACTGGAGAGAGAATTTGTCTTGATTTTCACCCAAGAAATACAGTATCAAATAGGAAATCTTAAATAACAAGGGTATTTATACGGAACAGTGCTGAGCCCAAATTAGATTGTTTGGAGGAGCAATTGTAACTTAGCCCTGCTGTCGGGAAAACTACCAAAATTGGCTGCAATGCTGGCTTTACTCCCTTTCACTGGAGAGTAATGTTGGATGGAATGTGCAACATTCTAACCAATCCCCTGGGATTTCTGCCTAGCCAGTAGTGTTCATGTTGCCTACTTTTATGCTTGCAAAAAGCAACTGCTGTTCCACTTGCTAGAATAGTCATTCATCTTTGCCCCTTCTCGTCCCATTACTTTGTGCATTGACCTGAGAGTCAGACTTGAAGTATTTTACAAATGAAGAACTTGGAAGAGTGGACCAGTGGGCACAGTTGAGATTTTGTTCTGAAGACGATCCGGCTTCTCTACATCTCTCACCTGGTATGCAGCATATGTTGTCTTCATCTGGAGAAGGAAGACTTTTTAAAAAGTTTAATGTTAACCCTGACAGCTCCACAGCTGGGTCTGGGTACAGTAAAAAAAAAAAACTTGCAGATGTGATGTGCTTTACAGCTGAAGTTGTTCATCTCTATGCCACGGGCAGAATCTCGAGTTTTTGTGTGACAATAGAACAGATATTTAAATCCAGTCTTCATGCAAATGAAGCCCTGATAAACATTTTTTCACAACTCCTTCCAGAATGAAGGGTGAGAGTTGAGATAAGGAAGAAAGCAAATAAAATTGTTTTGAAATTATTATTACACTAAGAAAAGGGGTGTAATAATTAAGGAAAAGTTCCCTAGAACAGCAACAGTTAAGGTTAGATTTAATAGAGGAGTCCAATAGAGGAGGTTTTAGTAGAGTTGATGGAGAGAAACTGGCGGAGGGTCAATGGCTAGAGACAAAGATTTTAAATAATTGGGGGGAAAAGCCAGAGGGATAGTGAGGAGAACTTGTATCTCAGTGAGTTATGGTGATCTGGAATGTGCTGATTGAAATTGTGGTGGAAGTAGATTCAGTGGTAACTTTCAAAAGGGAACTGGATAAATACGTTGAGAAGGAAAGATTTTCAGAGCTCTGGCAAAAGAGCAGGTTAAGAGTGGTACTAATTGGGTAGCTCTTTCAAAGAGATGGCACAGGCATGATGGTCCAAATGGCCTCAATCTGTGCCTTCCATACAGTGTTATTTTGTAACGTAAAGGAATGGAATAGGACAGAGAATAGGAGAAAAATTAGAGAAGGCAATGAGAGAGTGCTTTCTTTATTTCTTGAATTTTAGGGTTAATTCAGTAAAACTGGTGTTTGATTGGGTTTATTGCCTTGGCAAAGTGATGCACAAGTTAGTGGCTTAAACTGCTGCCTAGCCCTTGGCTACTGTTATTCCTTAGCATTTGAAGAGTTAAATTTAATATAAACCAGCCAAGCAACTCCCACGCAGTCTGACCATTTTTGACAATGAGTGATTACTTTACTTGGAGTCTGCAGTACAAGGCAGTGAGTAATGTTTTCTCCAGAAAGTAGGAAAAAGGCTCATGCTGTGGTATTGTATTCTGCTCTGGGTGTCTGCCTTGGAAGTGGATCATTCACAGTTCTCTGTAGCTCATTAGTAAATGACTCTCTGTTTCACAAGGACAAAGTCTTGTACAGGCAACTGGATTTATTTTTACATTGTGATCCACCAAAATCTCATGAAGTAGGCAATAAAATTTGCTCAATCTGTCAGATGCTGTACTAATTATGTGGCCTTTATAGCTTGTATCCTGTATCTCCATTAATGATCAAAGCATAATGAACTGCAGATGGTATTGAGCTAGTGCCTTGTTTCAGCCTGAATCTCTCAACGTAATAAACACAGCACTCTTCACCAAGCGAATGAGGAATGATCTGGCTCAGTTAAGAAAAATAGCTTGAATTTGTCTAGTGGTACCCTGTTGTTTCATGGGGACTTTTCCTTTTAAACATTGTTCTTCTTGACAATTGCTGTGAAAACATTCCTGTGACTGGGGCCCACATTTTATTTAGTTTGCCTACATCACATACAAGGTGTCAACCGGAGCTCAGTTGGTGAAAATTCTATGCCAGGAAGTTGTGGTTCAAGTCTCAATCCAGAGACTTGAGTGCACAATCTAGGCTGGCAGTCTCGTGCAGTACTGAGGGAGTGCTGCACTGTTAGGGGGTGCCATCTTCCAGATTAGATGTTAAAACAAGGTCCCATTTGCTCTCTCAGGTAGATATGAAAGATCCCAAGGTGCTATGTCAAAGAAAAGCTCACCAGGGGGTCATTCCCATCTCACACTCACATAATGGTATAATTTGATATCACTATCATTATTCACATTTTACATTCCATATCACCAGCCATTCTAACAGTATTGTTTACATGATTTTTGCCTACTGAACTGAAAACAAACTGGAGTTGAACTCTCCTGTTATCTTCGTCAATATTTATCCCTCAAATTGATTACCTAGTCATGATCACAGTGGTGTTTGTGAGAGCTTGCTGTGCTTGAATCGGCTGTCAGGTATCCTACAGTACAACAGTGCTGCGAAAGCATTTATTTGGCTGTAAAGTGCTTTGGTAGATCCAGAGGTTGTGAACAGTGCTATGTAAATACAAGCTCTTTCATCTTTCATTGGTCAGAATCCTTAATCAGCTCTTTTTTTATTCATTCATGATTTGGGGGCGTCACTGGCTAGGCTAGCATTTATTGCCCATCCCTAACTGCCCTTGTGAAGGTGGTGGTGAGCTGCCTTCTTGAACTGCTGCAGTCCATGTGCTACACCTATGGTGCTGTTAAAGAGGGAGCTCCAGGATTTTGACGCAGCGGCAGCAAAGGAACAGCAGCGATATATTTCCAAGTCAAGGTGATGAGTGGCTTGGAGGGGAAATTCCAGGTGATGTTCCCATGTGTCTGCAACCCTTGTCCTTCTAGATGGTAGTCGTCATGGGTTTGGAAGGTGCTGTCTGAAGGTGCGTTCCTACAATGCATCTTGTAGATGGTACACATTGCTGCTGCTGAGAGTCAGTGGTGGATGGCGTGCCAGTGAAGCAGGATGCTTTGTCCTGGATGGTGGCAAGCTTCTTGGAGCTGCACTTACCAGGCAAGTGGAGAGTATTCTATCATACTCCTGACTTGTGCCCTTGCAGGGCTTTGGGGAATCAGGAGGTGAGTTACTTGCCGCAGGATTCCTAGCCTCTGACTTGCTCTTGTAGCCACACTATTTATGTGGCTAGTCCAGTTCAGTTTCTGGTCAATGATGTTGATAATGGGGGATTCAGCAATGGTAATGCCATTGAACCTCAAGAGGCAATGATTGGATTCTCTCTTGTTGGAGATGATCATTGCCTGGCACTTGTGTGGCGCGAATGTTACTTGCCACTTGTCAACCTAAGCCTGGATATTGTCCAGGTCTTGCTGCATTTGGGCATGGACTGCTTCAGTATCTGAGGGGTCACGAATAATACTGAACGTTGTGCAATCATCAGCGAACATCCCCACTTCTGACTTTATGATGGAAGCAGCTGAAGACGTTTGAGCCTAGGACACTACCCTGAGGAACTCTTTCAGTGATGTCCTGGAATTGAGATAATTGGCCTCCAACAGCCACAACTATCTTCCTTTGTGCTAGGTATGACCCCCAACCAGCAGAGAATTTTCCCTCTGATTCCCATTGTCTCCAGTTTTGCTTGGGCTCCTTGATGCCACACTTGATGAAATGCTGCCTTGATGTCAAGGGCAGTCACTCTCACCTCAGCTCTTTTGTCTGTATTTGAACCAAGGCTGTAATGAGGTCAGGAGCTGAGTGGTCCTGGCAGAACCCAAACTGAGCGTCAATGAGCTTGTTTTGGCTAAGAGAGTGCCACTTGATAGCACTGTCGATGACCCCTTCCGTCAATGAGTTTGTTTTGGCTAAGAGAGTGCCACTTGATAGCACTGTCGATGACCCCTTCCATTACTTTGCTGATGATCAAGAGTAGACTGATAGGGCAGTAGTTGACCAGGTTGGATTTGTCCTGCTTTTTGTGTGCAGGACATACCTGGGCAATTTTTCATGTTGCCAGGTAGATGCCAGTGTTGTAGCTGTACTGGAACAACATGGCTAGGGGCGCGGCAAGTTCTGGAGCACAAGTCTTCAGTAATATTGCCGGAATATTGTCAGGGCCCATAGCCTTTGCAGTATCCAGTGCCTTCGGCCGTTTTGTGATATCACATTGGAGTGAATCAAATTGGCTGAAGACTGGCATCTGTGATGTTGGGGACCTCCAGAGAAGACCAAGGTGGATCATCCACTCAGCACTTCTGGCTGAAGATTGTTGCAGCCTTATCTTTTGCACTTATCTTTTGTGCTGCGCTCCCCCATCATTGAGGATGGGGATATTTTTGGAGCCTCCTCCTACTCCAGTGAGTTTTTTAATTGTCCACCATCATTCACGACATGATGTGGCAGGACTGCAGAGCTTAGATCTGATCTGTTGGTAGTGGGATGTCTTAGCTCTGTCTATCACTTGGTGCTTATGCTGTTTGGCACGCAGGTAGTCCTGTTATAGCTTCGCCAGGTTGACACCTCATTTTTAGGTATGCCTGGTGCTGCTCCTGGCATGCCCTCCTGCACTCTTCATTGAACCAGAGTTGACACCCTGGCTTGGTGATAATGGTAGAGTGGGGGATATGCCGGGCCATGAGGTTGCAGATTGTGGTTGAATACAATTCTGCTGCTGCTGATGGCCCACAGCGCCTCTTGGATACCCAGTCTTGAGTTACTAGATCTGTTTGAAATCTGTCGCATTTAGCACAGTGGTCATGCTGCACAACACGATAGAGGGCATCCTCAATGTGAAGGCGGGACTTCACCTCCACAATCACTGTGCAGTGGTCACTCTTACTGATACTGTCATGGACAGATGCATCTGTGGCAGGCAGGTTGGTGAGGATGCGGTCAAGTATGTTTTTCCTTGTTGGTTCCCTCACCATCTGCCACAGACCCAGCCTAGCAGCTATGTCCTCTAGGACTCGGCCAGCTCAGTCTGTGGTGGTGCTACTGTGCTATTCTTGGTGATATATATATTAAATTCACACACTTAAAATAAATAAATAAAACTTGGATTACAAAAGGGGTAAAAATGGAGGAGAGGGTTCATGGCCTGAAGTTGTTGGACTCAATGTTAAGTCCAGAAGGCTGTAAAGGGCTTAATCAGAAGATGAGGTGATGTTCCTCCAGTTTGCGTTGGGCTTCACATGAACAGTGCAGCAGGCCAAGGACAGGTGCAGAGGGTAGTGGGTGTCTGGAATTCGCTGCCCAAGTTGGTGGTAGAGGCAGAAACTCTAAAATCTTTTAAAAAGTACCTGGATCTGCACCTTAAGTGCTGTAAGCTGCAGGGCTATGGGCCAGGTTCAGGAAGGTGGGATTAGAAAGGACACCTGGGTGCTCTCGGGCTGGCATGGACAAGATGGGCTGAATGGCCTCCTTCTGTGCTGTAACTTTTCTATGATTCTATGTGGGTATGAGAGAACGATGGTGTGTTGAAATGGCAAGTGACAGGAGGGCCTGAGTCATGCTTGCGGACTAAGCAAAGATGTTCCGCAAAGCGGTCGCCCAGTCTGCGTTTAGTCTCCCCAAAGTAGAGGAGACTCATTGGGAGCAGCGAATACAATAGACCAAATTGAAGAAGATAAAAGGAGTGTTTGGGGCCTTGGACAGTGAAGAGGGAGTAAATAAAGGGCATGTGTTGCACCTTCTGTGATTGCATGGGAAGGGGGTGAGTAGTTGGAGCTGTTGGAGGAGTGGGCCAGGGCGTCACGGAGGGAATGATCCCTACGGAATGCTGGGAAGATGTGTTTGGCGGTGGCATCACGCTGAAGTTGGCGGAAATAGTGGAGGATGATCCTTTGAATGTGGAGGCTGGTGGGGTGAAAAGTGAGGATAAGGGGGACCCTATCTTGGTTCTGGGAGAGAGGAGAAATGGGTGAGGGCAGAGGTGCAGGAGATGGGTCGGAAACAATTGAGGGCCCTGTCAACCACGCTGGGGGGGAACCCTCAGTTAAGGAAAAAAGGAAGAGGTTAAAAGCACCTTTTGGAAGGTAGCATAATCAGAACAGATGCGACGAGGCGGAGGAACTGGGAGAATGGGATGGAGTTCTTACAGGAAGGTGTGAGGAACTGTAGTTGAGATAGCTGTGGGAGTCAGTGGGCTTGTAATTAATATTGGTAAACAATCTATCACCAGAAATGGAGACAGAAAGTTCAGGGAAGGTAAGTGTTGGAGCTGGACCATGTGAAGGTGAGAGAAGGGTGGAAATTGGAAGCAAAACTAATTTTTCCAGGTCCAGACGAGAGCATGAAGCAGCACCGATACAGTCATCAATGTGCCAAAGAAAGAGCTGTGGGAAGGGCCCTGAGTAGGATTGGAACAAGGAATGTTCCACATACCCCACGAAAGACAGGCATAACTGGGACCTATGGAGGTACCCATTGCCACATATTTTATTTGGAGGAAATGAGACAAGTTAAAGGAGAAATTGTTAAGTGAGAGGACAATTTCAGCCAAGCAGAGGGGAATGTAGGTGAATGGGGATTGTTCAGGCCTTTGTTCAAGGAAGAAGCGGAGAGCCCTCGGAACGTCCTGGTGTGGGGGGTGAAGGTGTAGAGGGACTGGATGTCCATTGTGAAGAGGCGGTGATGAGGGTCAGGGAACTGGGAATTGTTTATATGACGTAGGGCGTCAGCAGAATTGCGAATGTAGGTGGGAAGAGACTGGATAAGGGGAGAGAGAATGGAGTCAAGATAGGAAAAAAAATGCAAGTACTTTATTGGTTGTAAAGTGCTTTGGGGCGGCAGGAAAGGCAGTGGACATGTGACCTGAAATTTGGTCAAAGAGGGAGACCTTAAAAGCAAAATACTGCAGATGCTGGAAATCTGAAACAAAAACAGTGCTGGAAAACCTCAGGAGGTATGACTCGAAATGTTAATTCTGTTTCTCTCTCCACAGATGCTGCCAGGCCAGCTGAGTTTTTCCAGCATTTTCTGTTTTTATTAAGGAGGGATGAGGCCATTGAGGGAATTAGAAATTGAGAATTTTATAATCAAGGTGCTGCAGTACTGGGAACCTCTTATAGGTCAGCAAGGACAGGGGTGAACGGCATTTATATAAATGCAAGTTTGTTCATTGCTGCCAGCTATGTAATGATTTCAGCCCATTTTGTAGAATGATACTAGGGATGAGGGAATCATTTTAAGTGGTGAGACTAGAGAAGTTGGGCTAGTTCCCCTCAGAGCAGAGACGTTTACAGGGAGATTTAATGGAGGTGTTCAAAATCATGTGGGGTTTTGATAGCATAAATAGGAAGAAACTGTTTACAGAGGACACAGATTTTAAAAACAGAGATAATGAGAAGAATTTTTCTGTAATGCAATTAAGTTGTTCCAATCTGGAATGCATTGCCTGAGAGGCTGGTGAAAGCTGATTCAGCAATAATTTTCAAAAGGGAATTGAATATATACTTAAAAAGGAAAAATTTGCAGAATTGTGGGAATAGGACAGGGTAGTGAGACTAATTGGATATCTCTTTTGCAGAACCAGCCCAATAGGCCGAATGGCTGCCTCCTGTGCTGTAAGATTCTGTGATTCAGCTCAGAGAACGAATGGATGTTGTTCTGCGAGAAGAGTGCCCTCTCATGACTGCCCTAATTTGATTTTACAGGTTTTTTTTTTGGATTTTGTGTACTGGCCTGTAAACAGGAACTCACAAGATTTGTCCCATGAGCTTTGTAAACTTGGACAAAGTAACACTCACCGCCCCCCCCAACCAAAAAACCCATCCCAGCAGTTCTTACAGAGAGAATTCCTTGGTGCAGATTTCAGTCCCATCATTTGATTTTCATTGGATTAGAATGCCTTGCTCAATGCAAGCAGTGTTCTCTTAACACAGCGATCTGTGTTGCCCATCAATGATGCGCATGCAAGCTGATCAAATGACCTGCAGATTTCAGTTCAGTAGGCAAATGGCATGTAAACAATACCCTTAGAATGGCTGGTAACTTGTACTGTAAAATGGTAATACTGGAAGTAATATCGAGTCACACCATTATGAGTGTGTGATGGGAATGACTCCCTGTATGCCTGGAGTCGCATTACGTATTCAATTATTCTGCTGCCTAGACAGGTTTCTGCAGCACTCACCTCTGATTGATTGAGGCTGCCAAGCTAAAAGCTGCAGGTTTTGCACTTTCCTCCCTGATTCAGTTGGACCTTGAAAGTGCTTCTTCACAGTTGCTAAAGATTGTTTCCCATCAGTCACCTTCCAAGGTTTTTTTTGGGGTGGGGGTGGATTCTGCAGTTAATTAGACCGACACTGAGGCATTTACTGGATTGTTGCAAGGCCCAGCATCCAGTAATGACTTGCGAGATATTTTACGTTCAGGCACAAATAGCTGGTGCTAACATGCTTCTTGTTTCAGCCTGATACTGATTTAAGGTCGAGTGAAGCTATTGGCCAAGTTCTCAGACGTTCCCTGACAAACCATTTGGAGTCGCCTTGTTCCTCACTAGGTTTTCTTCCCTGTTTTCGGCATTGTAATTCTGTTCTGCATTATTTACTGATATAGTAACGCATTGTCTTGGCTTCCTATAATCTGTTCCACATCAAGTCCCAATTGTCCTTCACTCTGCATTCACTAAGCTAACTTGGGCCCCAGTTCCCAAGCTCCTCAAACTTAGAATTCCCGTCCTTGTGTTTAAATTCTTCCATGGTCTTGTCCCTTTTTATCTTGCTGACCTCCAGCCAAATGTTCCTGAAATCTGCAGTTCTCTAGCACCAGTCTCTAGTGCCCCTCACCTCACCATTAGCAGCCATGACTTCTGCCATCCATGCTTCATGGCCTGGAATTCCTTCTCTCTACCCTTGGGACCTGACCTCTTCCCGCTCTGTGTTTAAGAGCCACCTCTGACTAAATTTTGGATCTTTTCCTCATCTCCCCTCCTTGACTCGGCGTCCAGTTTTTTTCTTTATCCCTATGTGGGCATTATCTATCTTAATCGTGCTATATAAATGCAAGTTTTGCTACAGGTTTTTGTATAATCAGGTTAAATCTGTATAAGATGTAAAGTTAACTATCTCAGTACTGTTTGCAAAACATATCTTTATGCAGAAGATTCCCTGTCAAGTTTTGAGATTGCAGCCTATGCACTCATGGGGGAATGTAGAACCTTCGTGCAATATTGGTTAAAATGTAATTGCTGAGCTCTGAAAGGTTTAATTCAGTACAGGGTGGGAAGTGTGTCTGTCAAGGTGAGGGTAAGCGGATTGGGACACTCAGAACATAGTTTTAAACTACAACAACTTGCAACTTAAGTGTAAAACCTTTCAACGTGCCTCAGGAAATATTAAGACCAGAAGACATAGGAGCAGAAATTAGGCCATTCGGCCCATCAAGTCTGCTCCACCATTCAGTCATGGTTGATAAGTTTCTCAACCCCATTCTCCTGCCTTCTCCCCGTAACTTTGATCCCCTTACCAATCAAGAACCTATCTATCTCGGTCTTAAATACACTCAATGACCTGGCCTCCACAGCCTTCTGTGGTAATGAATTCCATAGATTTGCCACTCTCTGACTAAAGAAGTTTCTCCTCATCTGTTCTAAAAGGTCTTCCCTTTACTCTGAGGCTGCGCCCTTGGGTCCTAGTGTCTCCTACTAATGGAAACATCTTCCCCACGTCCACTCTATCCAGGCTTTTCAGTATTGTTTCAATCACATCCCCCCATGTCCTTCTAAACTCCATCGAGTATAGACCCAGAGTCCTCAAACGTTCCTCATATGTTGAGCCTTTCATTTCTGGGATCATTCTCGTGAACCTTCTCTGTACCCTTCCCAGGGCTAGCACATCCTTCCTGAGATACAGGGCTCAAAATTGCTCACAATATTCTAAATGTGGTCTGACCAAAGCCTTATAAAGCCTCAGCAGCACATTCCTGCTTTTATATTCTAGTCCTCTCGAAATAAATGCCAACATTGCATTTGCCTTCCTAACTACCGACTCAACCTGCAAGTTAACCTTAAGAGAATCCTGGACTAGGACTCCCAAGTCCCTTTGCAATCCAGATTTCTGAATTCTCTCCCCATTTAGAAAATAGTCTATGCCTCTATTCCTACCAAAGTGCATGACCTCATACTTTCCCACATTGTATTCCATCTGCTACTCCTTTGCCCATTCTCCTAACCTGTCCAAATCCTTCTGCAGCCTCCCCGCCTCCTCAATACTACCTGTCCCTCCACCTATCTTTGTATCATCTGCAAACTTAGCCAGAATGCCGTCAGTTCCTTCATCTAGATCATTAATGTATAAAGTGAAAAGTTGTGGTCCCAACACTGACCCGTGCGGAACTCAACTAGTTCTTGGCCGCCATCCTGAGAAGGACCCCCTTATCCCCAGTCTCTGCCTCCTGCCAGGCAGCCAATCTTCTATCCATGCTAGTACCTTGCTTCTAACACCATGGGCTCTTATCTTACTGAGCAGCCTCCTGTGCGGCACCTTGTCAAAGGCCTTCTGGAAGTCCAAGTAGATAATATCCATTGGCTCTCCTTTGTCTAACCTGCTCGTTACCTCCTCAAAGAATTCTAACAGATTTGTCAGGCATTACCTCCCCTTGATGAAACCATGCTGACTTTGCCTTACTTTATCATGTACTTCCAAGTATTCTGAAATCTCATCCTTAATAATGGACTCTAAAATCTTACCAATGACCGAGGTCAGGCTAATCGGCCTGTAATTTCCCGTCTTTTGCCTCACTCCCTTCTTAAACAGGGGGGTTACATTAGCGATTTTCCAGTCATCTGGGACCCTCCCTGACTCGAGTGATTCCTGAAAGATCACCACTAACGCCTCCACTATCTCTTCAGCTATCTCCTTCAGAACTATCCATCTAGTCCAGGTGATTTATCAACCTTCAGACCTTTCAGTTTTCCTAGCACCTTCTCCTTGGTAATGGCCACCATACTCACCTTTGCCCCCCGACTCTCTTGAACTTTGGGGATGTTACTCGTGTCTTCCACCGTGAAGACTGACACAAAGTACCTATTCAGTTCCTCAGCCATTTCTTTGTTCCCCACTACTACTTCTCCAGCGTCATTTTCCAGCGGCCCAATGTCCACTTTTGCCTCTCTCTTACCCTTTATATATCTAAAAAAAACTCTTGCAATCTTCTTTTATATTACTGGCTAGTTTACCCTCATATTTAATCTTCTCCCTCCTGATTTTTTTTAGTTGACCTCTGTTGGTCTTTGTAGGCTTCCCAATCCCCTGGATTCCCACTGCTCTTCGCCGCATTGTATGCTTTCTCTTTAGCTTTTATGCTGTCCCTGACTTCCCTTATCAGCCATAGTTGCCTCGTCCTCCCTTTAGTATGCTTCTTCCTAGGGGTGAATTTTTGCTGTGTCTCCCAAATTACTCCCAGAAACTCCTGCCATTGCTGTACCACTGTCTTTCCTGCTAGGCTCATCTCCCAGTCAATTCTGGCCAGCTCCTCCCTCATGCCTCTGTAGTTGCCTTTATTCAACTGTAATACCGTTACATCTGATTCCATCTTTTTCCTCTCAAATTGCACGGTAAATTCTATCATATTATTGTCACTTCCTCCTAAGGGTTCCTTCACCTTAAGCTCCCTTATCAAATCTGCCTCATTACACATCACTAAATCTAGAATTGCCTGTTCCCTAGTGGGCTCCACCACAAGCTGCTCCAAAAAGCCATCTGGTAGACATTCCACAAATTCCTTTTCTTGGGATCCACTACCAACCTGATTTTCCCAGTCTACTTGCATATTGAAATCCCCCATGATCACTGTAACCTTGCCTTTCTTACACGCTTTTTCTATCTTGTGCCCCACATCCTGACTGCTGTTCGGAGGCCTGTACATAACTCCCGTTATGGTTTTTTTACCTTTGCGGTTCCTCAACTCTACCCACATAGATTCTACATCATCTGACCCTACATCGTTTCTTGCTATAGATTTAATTTCATTTCTTACTAACAAAGCAACCCTACCCCCTCTGCCAACCTGCCTATCTTTTCGATAGGATGTATATCCTTGGATATTTAGCTCCCAGTCCTGATCCCCTTGCAGCCATGTCTCCATGATGCCCACCACATCATACTTGCCAATTTCAATCTGCGCCACAAGCTCATTTACCTTATTTCGCACACTGTGTGCATTCACATACAACACCTTCAGTCCTGTATTTCCCGTCCCCCTTCTCATTGTCGTCCCTTTATCTGATATGCTCGAAGTTAGATTCCTAGCCCTTTCCAAACACTCTGTCCTTTTTTGTGTTCTGGAGACTTTAATAGCCTCTCCTGGGCTCTCCTTTCTTTTCAGATTTTTCATAATTTTCCATGAAGTTGAATCCACCCCCCCACATGCTAACCTGCTGCTTTGTTTCCCATTAGTCATACTTCTTGGAGTTTTACCCTTCCCTTCTCCCCCCCTTTCTAGTTTAAAGTCCTGTTGACCACCCTATTTACCCTTTTCACCACAACATTGGTCCCAGATCAGTTCAGGTGGAGCCGGTCCCAACGGTACAGATCCCTCCTGTTCCAATACTGATGCCCGTGCCCCACGAAATGGAACCCCTCTTTCCTGTACCACTCCTTTAGCCACGTGTTTACTTCCCTTATTCTCGTATCCCTATGCCACTTTGCACGTGGCTCGGGTAGTAATCCGGAGATTATTTATAACCCTTGAGGACCTGTTCTTTAATTTAGTTCCTAGTTCATGATAATCCCCAAACAGGTCCTCTTTCCTAGTCTTACCTATGTTGTTTGCCCTGACGTGGACCACAACAACTGGATCCTCCCCCTCCCTCTCCAGTATCCTTTCAAGCCAGTCAGAGATGTCCCTCACCCTGGCACCGGGCAGGCAGCATACCATGCGGGACTCTCA
Organism: Carcharodon carcharias; assembly: GCF_017639515.1. Classification (NCBI taxonomy): domain Eukaryota; kingdom Metazoa; phylum Chordata; class Chondrichthyes; order Lamniformes; family Lamnidae; genus Carcharodon; species Carcharodon carcharias. Next base: position 128,477,469 of record NC_054468.1, on the reverse strand, counting down.
ATCCTGCTTACAAGGGATGCTATCAATTCCCCTAATTGTAGAATCCCCTACAACTACCACTTGTCTTTTTGCTCCCCCTCTTGAATGGCCTCCTGTGCCACAGGGCTGTGGTCAGCTGGCTCATCCTCCCTACAGCCCTGTTCCTCATCCACACAGGGAGCAAGTACCTTGTACCTTTTGGACAAGGTCAAGAGCTGAGGCTACTCTGTTCCTGAACACAGGATCCCTCTACCTGCCTCACTTGCGGTCAGACCCTGCTGACCCTGACCACTGACCGAATTTGAGGTACTTAATCTACCAGGTGTGACCACCTCCTGAAACAAAGCGTCCAGGTAACACTCCCCCTCCCGCGTGTGCTGCAGTGACCGGAGCTCGGACTCCAGCTCGTCGATTCTGAGCTGGAGTTCCTCCAGCAACCAATACTTGCTGCAGATGTGGTCACTGCAACTCGCAATGGGATCTGCCAGCTCCCACATCATGCAGCTACAGCACATCACCTGCCCAGCCATCTCTACTTAGTTAATTAATTTATTAATTAGCTTTGCAGTTTTTTTTTCAAATTTGGTGCAGATTTCCTACCAACCAATCAGGTCACAGCTTTCCTGTGACATCATACTTTTTCAGTTTTGGCTTCAGTTACTCTGTGCCCCGAGGTCACTACTCCGGTGCTCCTCCCTCCGAGTCTGCTCCCTGGCGACAAGGCCACGAATCCCCAAGGTAAGCTAGATTTATACTCACCACTCTGGTGCTCCTCCCTCCAAGTCTGCTCCCTGGAGACAAGGCCGCGAATCCCCGAGGTAAGCTAGATTTATACTCACCGCTCCATTAAGACCCGTGACCAAATAGTTAGTCAACAAGATAAATTTTAACAAGTATTTTAAAAGTGGAAAAAGAAGTAGAGAGATTTGGAGAGGGAATTCCAGAGCCTAGGACTCAATACAGCTGAAGACACAGCTGCCAGTGGCGTGTGTGTGAAAATCTGCAAACTCACAAGAAGCCAGGATTGGAAGAACGCAGAGTTCTATTGGACAGGAAGAGATTAGAAGTAAGGAGGGCTTGAGGCCACAGAGAAATTTGGAAACCAGGATGAGAATTTTAAAATAGACATTGCTGGACTGGGAGCAAATGTAGGCCATCAAACACAGGGATGATGAGTGAATAGAGCTTGGTGGAAGTTAGCATATGGGCAAGTGTTTTGGATGAACTCAAGTTTATGAAGGATACGAGGTGGGAAGCCTTGTCAAACTTGGCCCGAGGTCAGATAGAATGTCTTTGTTGGGAATGGCCTTGTTCACCCTCAGATAAAAGCGGGAGTGGAGCTGGAGTCCGTTTTAGGGAAATGGCAGGTGTAGCGGGCTTAAAGACAATGGGCTGGAATTAACAGGGTGGTGTAGTCCCCACCTCGCTGGCTATAAAGTTGGGGTGCCACCCACAATCCCAACAGTGGCTCCGCAACCTTTTAACACTGGGTGCACCCTTAATTGGTTGGAGGAAAGACTTCTGCTCCTCTTTCTCAGAGTAAAGGTAGCCAGTCAGATAGCCGGCAGCTCTGTAGTCTCAGCAGCACCTCTGGAAGCAGTGGTCAATGCAGAGGCAACAGACAATCTCACCATGTTGAGGAGCTCAGGTAAGATTGGGGTCTGGAGTCACTCCGGAACCAGGTTGGCAGGCCCCAGTGAAGGGAATGAGGGCTGGGATAATGAGGCTGAGGGGTGTTTGTTAAAGGGTGGGGCAGTGACATTACAGGGGGGTGCCTCTGATCAGCCAAGAGGGCCCACAAAGAATGTTCTAACTGCCTTGCCCAACACCAACCCACACAGCCACACCTGCCAGGCTTCCTGCCTGGCCTAGGCCTCCCCCCGCCACAGGCCTAATGCTGGCAGTGGAATGAGGCCATTAATTGGCCAATTTAGGGCTTCAAGAGCCCACTTAATTGCAGTCAAAGAAGGCAATGTGGCGGGCATGGCTTTGCTGGATTTTGCATGCACCCCCACTCTTAAACCCAATGACAGGGAGTGTATAATCCGACCCGATGGTTTCAGTCTCCCTAATATTCAACTGGAGACAATTAGATACAATGTATACCCAGTAAAAGAGTATTTTTTATTCATGTCCCAGTGTTGTGGTGAGGTGGATATAGGTGAATCTCGATTGCTTTGAGACTCACATTACACTTCCCTCTGGCTGTTTGTGAGAAGACAGCCTTATGTTTACAAGCATGACTTTTTCAATCTTTTATCAGTTTAAATTTAATTTACTCCCAAAAGTGCAGTAATCTCAGTCACATGTAGGAAGAATAGTTAATTCCTCCTTTTGCCTGTTTTGTTATTGAGGCCTTTCATCCTTAATGTTTTCAGAAACTAAGTAATACAGTGTTACAGTCAGTCAACCAGGAGCCCAAGCATATTTAAAGAGATAGAAAGTAGAATAACATTAGTACATTTGATTTTATGGTATGGCAACCTAGTGATTTTGACATTGAACTATGAACCCAGAGGCTGTGATTTCTAGACCCACCACAGCAAGTTGTGAAATTGAACTCAATAAATCTTATTTGTGGTTGGCAGGAGGACAGTTTACCGCGAAGCTGTCAAATCATTGTTAAACCCTCTTGGTTCACTACCTCCTTCACGGGTTGCAGACCTGCTGTCCTTACCTGGACTGGCCAACTTATGGCTCTGGTCCCACCCTACATGGTAAACTCTTAATGAGCTCAAGACAACTTAGGTTGGGTAATGACCGTCTGTCCAATACAGTGGATTTGTCCACCCAACCCCCAGCCCTGTAATATATAGGGACATGCGTGCAAGCTGGTCGCAAGTCATTAAGGCCCATAATATGCATGAGTCATACTCCAAATGGTTAGTGCCCATTTAGGGTGTCAGTAAAAGTGACCATGAAGCTGTTAGATTGATGTTTTAAAAAAATCCCCAAATGATTCACTAATGTTCTTCAGGGAAGAAAATCAGCTGTCCTTTTTCTGTTCATTTACAGGTTATGAGCATCGCTGATGTGGCTGCCATTTATGGCCTGTTTGGCATTTATTGCCTATTCCTAATTGTCCTTGTGAAGCCTTCAGGATAACTGAGTGGTTTGCTAGGCCATTTCAGGGGTGGTTAAAAATTAACCACATTGCTGTGGGTCTGGAGTCACATGTAGACTAGACCAGATAAGGATCACTGGTTCCCTTTCCTAAAGGCCATTAGTAAGCCAAAAGGATTTTACGACAATTGATAGTGACATGGTCACTATTACCGATACCAACTTTTTATTCCAGATTTATTTAACTGAATTAAAATGTGGAATTTGAACTCGTGTCTCTGATCATTAGTCAAGGCCTCGAGATTTCTAGTCCAGTCACGTAACTACTGTGCTACCATTCCCATAACCTTATCTAGTCTGGCCTATATTTGACTCCAATCCTACACCAGTGTTGACTGTTAATTGCCCTTTGGAATGGCCTTGCCAGCAACTAGGATCAGGCAATAAATGGTGATACAAATCCCAAAGAAGAATGAAAAATATAATACTGTCAGAGGCTGCGATGCACCATTTTAGTGATATGGAAGGCTAGTAGTGTGGGAGAGTGCCAAAGATTTGTTTGATTTTTTTTAAATTTCTTGAAGCTATGCAATTCTTGTACTTTTTACCTAGTGGCCTTATAACTGTCTGAATTTTAATGGATTTCATGAGTCATTGCTTACTCTGGTATCATCAATCTAATTAAAAGTCTGATTTACAGTGTTATTTTTATATCTCACTACTTAAAATTCAGGTGGGATAGCTGTGCAGCAAGTCTTGTCGGTACTGTAGTGTGAAATGCAGACTAGACTCTGCAGAACGCACCTTCACATTGCCGCCCTTCTTCCTGCTCTGTTTCCCAGGCAGTGGATGCTATGCGAACCGGGCCCAGTGAGTTTATTGCAACCTCTGCTGCCACTCCTGAAGCAGTTAAATTCAGTTCTGGAAAAACTGTGCACCCTATTGTTACTGTAAGAAAGGAAGAACTACAATCTGAAATATATAGAATTTGCAGCCCAGAAACAGGCCAACTGATCCATGCTGGTATTTATGCCCCAAACAAGTCTCCTCCCATGTTCACCCTCAACTTGTGTGTATATCCTTTAATTTCTTTCTCCTTCATGTGTTTATCTAGCTTCCCCTTAAGTGCAACTACACTATTCACCTCAATTGCTCCTGGTAATGAGTTCCTTGTTCTAACCATTCCCTGCGTAAAGATATTTCTCCTGAATTCCTTATTAGATTTATTATTGACTATCTTATATTTATGGCCCCTAGCTTTGGACTCCCCCACCAGTGGGAAAATAGTGATAAAGGCACAGGAGGTGGCCATTCAATCCATGGAATCCAAGTCAGCTGTCCGTAGAGCAAAGTGGTCAGTCCCATTCCAACATTCTATACTCATAACCCTGCAAGTTTATTTCCCCCCACATATCCATCCAATTTCTTTTCGGAATCATTCACCATCTCCTCTCCCACCACCTTCATGGATAGCGAGTTGCAGGTCATTACCGCTCACAGCATAAGGAGAACAATCCCAGCTTCTCTAAACTAACCTTGAGGCTAAAATCCCTCACCCCAGAACCGTTCTGCTAAATCTCTTCTACACCCTTTCAAGGATCCTCACATCATTCCTCAAGTGTGGCAACTAGAACTGGATGCAATATTCTAGTTGTGGCCTAGCCAGGACTTTATAAAGATCCAGCATGACTTCTCTGCTTTTGTACCCCATATCTCTGTTAATGAAGCCCATGCTTCGCTAACTATGCTCTCAACATGTCCTGCCACCTTCAAAGATCTAGGTGGATGAACACTCATTAGAACTGTGTCATTATGTATATATTCTCTCCCTAACGCTTATGTCAGAATACATCACCTCTCACTTCTCTGCATTAAATTAAACTGAAAATGGCAATTCTGAACATGGAACATCTTCTCTACATTTATTCAATCAAACTTGAAAGTAATACAAGCCAAGTTTACGTAGCCTGTCCTCTTAAATAACTCCTTAAGCTGTGTTATCATTTTGGTGAATCTGCACTGCACCCACTCACAAGGCCACTATATCCTTCCTGAGGTCTGTTGCCCAGAACTGACCCGAATCCTCCAGGTGGGGTCTATCCAAGGCTTTATACAACTGGAGCATCACTTCCTCCCCTTTGTCTTCCAGCCCCCTCAAGATAAAGGCAAACATTCCATTAGCCTGTTGTATTTTCACTAAGATCAACATTTCCTTTCAGGAATGTAAATAATAATTGTTGAAATTAGCAGTCTATTTTCTCCCATATTTTATTTTAAGAAGCAAAACCTCAAAAGCAAATTACAAGTTGAAGCAGGGACACCGTTAAACAATTGTAAAAACGTTCAAACGCTTCTTAAAAATCTGATTATTTTGTACTGACTGTTCAGTTTAGTTCTGATAACTCAATGTTCTTTTTGTGTGTTAAAGTATTTAAGTTACCCAATAGCTTGAATTGAGCAGTGCAAAGGATAGCTTCATGAAAATTTATTTTTTGTACAGTCTATCAGAATCTGTGGGTGCATTTTTATATTCTACAACTTGATTTAGATGGCCTACTAAACTCTTTTGCGGAATGAATTGCACTAAACTATTCTGCTTTTGGTGGGTAAATTTTTCTTTTAATTTAATTCCTGTGATGTGGACAAGGACTGCATTTATTGTCCATCCCTAGTTGTCCAGAGGTTTTGATATAACTGCGGGGCTTGCTAGGCCACTTCAGGGGGCATATAAAAGTTACCAGGTAAGTGTGAGGACTTGAGTTATATATAAGCCAGACCAAGTAGATTGGCAGATTTTCTTCCCTAAAGGACATTAGAGAACCATTTTATGATAATCCAACAACTTCCTGGTCATTTTTACTGTTTCTGGATTTTGTAAACTGAATTCAAATTTTTAAACTGCCTTTTTGGGATTTGAACTCGCGTTCTACAGGATTATTCGTTCAGACCTCTGAATTGCTAGTCCAATAACGCAACCATTATATTATCAAAACATTCAATACCCAGCTTTGGACTGCATGTAGTTTGTACTTTAAATTCTGTTCCTGTGGTTTTAATACTGCAGTGTTTGGTATCAGCCATGGCTCAGTGGACAATGCTCTCACCTTTTGGGTCAGGCTGTGGATTCAACCCCAACTCCAAAAACTTGAGCACAAAATCTAGGCTGAGACTTCATTGCAGTACTAAGGGAGTGCTGCATTGTTAGAGGTGTTTTGTAGATGAGGCATTAAAACAAGGCTCTACCTGCCCCGTCTAGTGGATGTTAAAGATACCATGATATTTTAAGAATGGGGAGTTCTCCCCAGTATTACAGCCAATATTATTCCCAAACCAAAATCATTAAGAATGGATTATTAGGTGATTACCTCAATGCTGTTTGTGAGACCTTGCTGTGCACACTTTTTCTCCCATGCTTCCTATGTTACAACAGTAAGTACACTTCAAAACATACTTCAATGGCAGTAATGTGATGAAGGTGCAGACTCGATGGGCCGCTTCTGCACTGTGTGATTGTGATTCTGAGGTTCTGATGTGACAAAAAGCTATAAATGCAAGTTTTTTCTTTGATAGTGCTATCTGTATGTACTTTAAATTTAAATTTGCCAGCATTATATAATACTCCAGGTTTTCGTAATGCTAGCAGTTTGTGACATCAAAAATGTTTAGGATGCTTGCAATCCTGTAAAAGTTCTTTTGTGATTACCTGGCACATCCAGTTAATGGTTGAAAATCGTGGCCATTAATCTTTATAATAAAATCCATATCTGTCATGTGCATTGGGTTATTTTATCTGTGCTGTGACCATCAGGGAGGTTAACTTTCTTCAGCTTAAAAGTATGTTTTATTTCCCCTAGTTGGTTATTTTATAAATGATTCACCAGTCGTGGTTTTGTAAACCCTCCCCTTCCCCATCCCACCCACAAAATAAAGTTCTCTGTGATTCAACTTCCAGGACAATTCCTCACCTACCCCACTGTGAAGTACTAAAAATAGCACCGCATGATGACACAGAAAATAATCACTCACATCAAGAATTTTCCCATAAATGTGGCTATATAGGTTAAATATTGAGGACAAGTTGCAGAGACAAGGCTACTGTTCCCTTGAAAATAGAAGATTAATTTGTGTGATTAAATGATTTGATAGGTAGATGGACAAAAACCATTTTGTCTCATGGTGGAAGCCCAGAGTGAGGGATCGCACTCTTAAAATTAGAGCTAGGCCAGGAGTGATATCAAGAAGCACTCTTTCACACAGTGGGTAGTGAAAATCCAGAACACCCCCCCCCCCCCCCCCCCCCCCCCCCCCCACCCCGCCGAAGCCATGGATGCTGAAGGTCAATTGAAAATTTCAAGACAGATCAATACATTTTCGTTTGGTAAGGGTATCAAGGGATATGGAATTGAGGTACAGATCAGCCATCATCTACCAGTAATTGAATGGCAGAAAAGATTGGAAGGGCTTAATGGTCTGCTCCTGCTCCTGTTCTTGTATGTAAAATTATAGGCGGCTTCAAGACACCAGGAACCTTTCAAAGTATAATAATCAGACTATTGTCTACACAAATCCACATAGACAGAGGTACACATGCACACAGACATGCACATGCACAGTCGCACACAGAGACTGGCAGATACATATGCGCATGCACACAGACAAGTAAACACAGATGCACGTAGAAGGAGTATACTTTTTCATGAAGAATTTTTGAACTATTTGTGAATGGAATCGATTTGAAGATATGATGTTCATCCATTATGGTTGGGAGGAAAGATTTGAGGGTTTCTCAAGGACATAGCACTAGTTCAGAGTGTATGGGGTGCCTGGGAGCTGTTGGTTGGCAGTGTAAGGTGGTGCGACCTTTCTCAAAGCATTGGAGTAGAATTTCTGCAATGATTTTCCTGATCTACCATAATTTTGGGGGATCCCCTCCCCTGAAAAATGGCTTATGTTGTTTGTTTGGGGATCATGCCAGTTACTTCAAGAGAATTGCCTTGAGGGGGAGTAAACTATTTCAGCCCTTGTGTCTTCATCCCATGATTACAGTCTCTTTCTAAGTGCTGTTGAGCGTGTCTTCACAGCATAACTTGCAATTTGTGCAACTAACACCTATCCATGTGCTAGCATGGGACAGATGGGATAAATGATCTCACTCTATGCTATGAATTCTGAGATATATAGTTTCTGTGTCTCTATTTGTCTTGTTCTCTTTGGTTCCTTTCAGATGAGCACCATGCCAGGGCTACCCACACGGCCCTGTTTCTACGACATTGATCTCGATTCGGATACGGAGCAGATTAGAGGATTGTTCTAAAGGCAACAGCTGTCAAACCTCAGGTATTGCTTTCCTGATATGCTTTTGCCCTGTAAAGTACTATTCTAGATCTTTAATGTACTATGAGTAAACTTGGCTTGTATTCCCTTGAGTTTAGAAGATTGAGGGGTGATCTATTTGAGGTATTCAAAGTTATAACAGAATCTAATAGGGTAGATACAGAGAAACTATTTTCTCTTGTGGGGAAATCCAGAACAAGAGGCCACAATTTTATTTTAAAATTTGAGTCGGGTCATTCAGAAGAGAAATCAGGAAACACATTTTCATGCACACTGTAACAGAAATGTGGAACTCTCCCTCAAATGAGGATGCTGGAGGACCATTGAAGTTTTCAGGAATGAAATCATTAGATTTTGTGAGATAAGGGTATAAGGTGAATGGAGTTCAGGTGCAGATCAGCCAGGATCTAACTGAATGGCAAGCTGGAGGACCCGAATAGCTGTTTCCAGTTCCTTAGTTGCAGAAGTGAGAGGCTACTATCTATCCCACTGCATCATCTAATGAGCATGAGCCTATAGCACAAAACTCCCTAGTTCAGTACTAATCATTAGCAGCACTCAGCAAGACTTAAGAATGGTCAGCATAAAACATCAGGGAAAACTTGGGGGGAGGATAGAAACTTGATCTCCAGTTTTACACAGACCAATGTGAATAACACTGTGTTCAACACAGAAAACTTATCAGGATTTATTCCAGATATTTCAGCTCCTGACTATTGGTAGTCCCTTGTCCATTCTGTAGAGTACAGTTTTGATTTGTGTTAGAATCTAATCAACTGCAGTGCAGTACAGAAGTTTGCACATAGTAAAATGTGACATTGGAGCTGTGACAGATACAGAACTGCGTTCAATGTGAAACATGCAGGATATGGATAGAGGGAATTGTAGTGAACTTGTGCATCCTACAGACAAGAGCCTGTTGGCTCCTGTTTTTATATATGCCATCATGTTTTGTCACTTGCCTTGTGAATTTGTGCTTCACTCCATTATGGTTAAAGGGAAAAGATTGGCATGATTTTCAGACCAGTTTTTGCTGTTCAGGTGATCGTTACCCATTGCTATCACTTTGATTCAGCCGAGGTTTTGTAAGAAGATGAAAAGGTTGTGACATTTCAAAATCTTGAGTATGCAAAGCAAGACACCAATAACTAACAGGAAAATGAAAAGGGGAATGAAAAAGAATTTATATAATATATAATGCCTTCAGCATGTTCCAAAGTGCTTCATAGCCAATGAAGTAAGTGTAGTCATTGTTATAATGTAGGAAGTGCGGCAGCCAATTTCGTGCACAGCAAGGTCCCACAAACAGTAACCAGACAATTTAACTTAGTGGTGTTAGTTGAGGAATAAATATCAGCCACAGGTGGCCAGGCAAAGGTCCCCTGCCCTACTTTGAAATAGTTTAATGCTTTATCTGTAGAAAGGCACCTCTGACAGTGCTACACTCCCTCAGTACTGCACTGGGAATGTCAGCCTCAATTGTAAGTATTAGTTTCTGACTTGAGGTGAGGGTGCTACCAACTGAGCCACAGCTAGCACAAAAAGAAAGCAAACAGGAATTGGTATTAACAATTCTACCCTGTTCTTTCTCTCTCCAAACTTTAGGACGGAAAACACATCCGTGTGTCATTAGTGGGGTGCTGGTTAGCTCAATTGGCTAGACAGCTAGCGTGTGGATCAGATTAACGCCAATAGCATGGAATTTGATCTTCAGTCTGGCTGAAGTAGACTTAGAGTCTGCCCTCTTGCCCTACCCAATAGTAAAAAATCACAGCACTTCACCATGGTTTGGCAAATAATTGCCAAGGAACCTGCCTTCAGGCAGAGAACTGAAGAAGGATTAATATAGCAGCAGAAAATGTAGTTACATGCTTTCATTGGTACCGTATTGCAACTTATTGCATCCTTGCTCACAAGAGCAGTCACGGTAGGCCATGTTTTTGCCTGTCAGGTGTAACAGAAATGTGGATTAAAGAGGGCTGTGATGTTGCCGGATGGGCTCATCACTGAACTTGAGCTGCATTGCAGAATGCGTGGTCAAATTGGGGTGAGGAATTCAATGCTAATCAGACCTGATGGTGGCTTTAATGAAGTATTCCGCTTCAGCTTAGTGGTAACACACTCACACGTGAGCCAGAACATGGTGGTTTGAAGCCCCACTGCAAAGTCATGAGCACAAAATATAGGCTGGCACTCCAGTGCAGTCGTTCTGGTTTAGTAAGATGAAAAGGTTATGACAAATTCTGAGGGCTAACTATGCAAAAGTGAGGCAATAATGTGTAACGTGAAACTGAAAAGAAAGAGGCACACCCTGCGACGTTGGCGCTGCCGTCTTCTGGATAAGTCATTTAAACTGAGGCCATGGCACAATTCAGAGAAGAGCATAGAGTTCCTCTGTGTCCTGGCAAATATTTATCCCTGAAACAATACCTAAAATAGAATATCTGGTCATTTATCTTTGTCATTTGTGGGATTGTTTTTGTGCACAAATTGCCTGCCACGTTATCTGCACTATATCAGTGACTACATTTCACAAGTACTTCGTTGGTGAAGTGCTCTGTGACACCCTGGAGCCATTAAATGTACTATAAAAATGCAAGTTCTTTTTTTCTTAACCACCACAGCCATAATGGAAGTGAATAGTGCACCCATTTTTAAATGGAAAACATAAGGTTATATTCCACTGCCTGTGTCACAGTGGAGGAATAGGGTGGCGAGTGTGGGCTGGGAGATAGATGCATGACACCCAAAAGGCCAACCCCAAATAGTGGGTGTCTCTCAATGGATTCAGCTGCTTGACTATGGCGATGGGTGCACACATGAGGTTAAGTTGGTTTGCACTTGTCCAAGTTCTGCTAATTGAAAGTGCTGCACTGGTATTTCCATAGCCCTCTGGCCAGAGGATGCAGAAGACTACTCGGTGTCTCAAGCTAATCCAAGAGTCAATGGAATTGGTGTGAGACTGGAATAACATATAGGCCAGACTGGGTAAGAGCCGTGCCATCAGCTGTCTCAGCCCTAAGCTCTGGAATACCCTCCCTAAACCCCTCAGTCCTCTACCTCTTTCAGCTTTAAGACACTCCTTAAAACCTCCCTTTTTAGCCACCTGTCCTAATGCCTTTTTGTGTTGTTCAGTGCCAACATGTTGTCTGATAACACCTATGTCTTACTATGTTATAGGTGCTATATAAATGCAGGTTATTTTTGTTTTTTCCTCTATCCCCAATTACATCTAGCAGACCATAGTAGAGGGTTTGAGAGTCAGGTAAGATTCATTCTCCATAAACCAAGTCTTTGTTATGGAAACAACCCAGAATGCACTGGAAGAATAAGATGCTGTGTGCAAGTGCCTGGGAGAGTCTGTGACTTTGCTGTCTTGGAAATAACCCTGTTTTAAGGTTACCTTCTGCCATGTATGATCTCCTCTCCAGAAGGATGGAAAGGCAACCTGCTTCCCAGCCTTTGCCAATGTGGTTCTACACTTTGCTACACAAGAATGGCAGGAGCTAACTCGTTACACTGATTTTTTTCTTCCCACCAGAAAGGGTAGCCAGAATTCAATTTGTGCAAACATTGACAACCCAGTGTAAATCGGGACTCATTGCTGAAGGCATCAAAGCACGAAGCCAATTATGTAATAAAATTGTGCATTAACCAACAAAAAAAAAATTAGACACGGAAGAGGAGAAAAGGAATAGTTTTAACCAAAAAAAATCATGAAATTGTATCTGATAACTTTGTTTTCGTTGTGCATTTCAGATTGTCCAGAAATATCCTGTCCTATTTCCTGATTTGAACGAACTTAATCTCCGTTTGCCTGTTAGAGAAACTGTGGGAAGACAGTGAACTGGAGGTACCCTAGACCCCTCCTGAGATATTTTGGGGAGAATAACCAGTTCATGTGCCTCTTGGTTCCCCCAGTAGATCTATTTTTATGTTGTTTGCTAGATTAAATCCAAAATTTGAAACACACCCAATGGATGCTATTGAGTTTTATACAATTTTCTTCAGCAGTTGTTGGAAGTATTTAACTTTTTAAAATGTGGTTACACATGATAGCATTAAATTACTTATTTAAACTTGCATTGTAGTCTGAATAGCTAAGTACTTTTTCATATTTCGGTATTCTTTATTGAGATGTATGAAATTGAAATGTGTACACAGCGCCTTATTGCATCTGCCAAACATACCAACCCATTCTGTTGAGGGGTCATGAGGACTTGAAATGTCAACTGTGCTCTCCTCTGCCGATGCTGCCAGACCTGCTGAGTTTTTCCAGGTATTTCTGTTTCTGTTTTTGCCCTGGGCAGAGTTGCCTTGAAGGGCAACAGCTGTTGTGGCAGCCATCTTGCACACAGGAAGATCCTGCAGACGTCATGAGGTAATAGGCCAGTGAATCTGATTTTGGAAGTGACGGTCACCTTGGACCCTCCCAAAATATTACATTCCTAAACATGGGACAAACTAAAAATGGCACATGGTTCCGAGACCCAAGCAGAGCTACAATATTTGTCCATCACGAAGACTAATGAATTTGCAGTACTTTTAACCTTTTTCAAACCACTGCATTATTCCTTGGCATAATTTAAGATGCCAAAGAACAGCTCATACATATTTCCCATTCTAAGTATAATTAAAATATATCAAAACCCTGCTTGCCTTTTATTGATTTTAAGAGCTTTTCTTTTGACTTTATCAGCCCGGCATCTCGAGAGTGTTATTAGATAATTATCCCTTGGGTTCCTTAAATTTAAAAAAATTAAGGAAGATTTCAGATCCTGCTATTATTTATTACAAGTGATTATAAAGGAATACCTGAAGGAAGAATTATACTAATGATGGTTTGATTCCTGTCATGCCTTTCCTTAAGCAGTACATTTAAATTTGTGCTGGTACCTCTTGATGCATTTTTTAATCCCTCATTAACTGGCTTCTGGAGCAGTGACTGCATCTTTCATGTTTGTTCCCTCATGTGGCTGTGCCCACCATGAAGAACACTCCCACCAGCACTTTCAGGTGCTGGAGTGCACTGAAAATGAAGAGGGTATCATGGGAAGCATGTTGATGAATTTTCTGATAAATTAGGTGCCTCTTACTCCTTTTACTTGAGCCAGTGAGGTAGGTTCATTTGTGCGGGTCTTTGATATGAGCTTAATTGTTACATTGCGAATGTTTACAATTTGTTCTCTGGTGGCCACATTCCAGTGATCACTCTAATGTATCTGTATTTTTTCTGTTTGTTTTTGCATTCCATGTTTGCAAGCTAATAAAAATCATGCAACTATTGCTTTGATCTGACTTCACATTATCTCTGTCTGTGTGTGTGTGTGCACGTGCATGCACGCACATGTATTAGATTAAATATACAGCATAAAAACAGGCCATTCAGCCCATCTGGTCAAAGCTGGTATTTATGTTCCACACAAGTCTCCTCCCACCATATTTCATCTCAATTTATAAGCATATCCTTTTATTCCTTTCTCGTATTTATCTAGCTTCCTCTTAAATGTAGCTATGCTACTCACCTCAATTATTTTCTATTCTCATTTATAGTTCCATATTCTCACTACACTTTGGGTGAAAAAGTTTCTCCCAAATAGCTAATTGAATTTCTTTATCCAAGAGAATGAAGAAATTCTAGCTTTGGATTCCTCACAAGTGGGAGATACCTCCATGTCTACAATCTTCATAATTTTAAAGATTTGAGGTCATTGCTAAACTTTCCCTTTTCTGGAGAAATGGACCCCAGCCTGTTCAGTCCTTCCTGATTGTTATAACCGCTCAGTCCTGGTATCATATATATTTTTTGGACCTTCTCCAACCATGGCTCAGTTGATAACATTTTTTGCCTCTGAATCAGCAGATTGTGGATTCAAGCTCCACTCCAGGGGTTAAGCACAAAAATCAAATCTGGCACTCAAGTGCAGTACTTAACGAGTGCTGCACTGTCAGAAGTGTTATCTGTCTGATGAGACATAAAACCAAGGCCCCTGCTGACCTCTTGTGTGGATGTAAAAGATTCCATAGCACTCTTTTGAAAAAGACCTGGGAAGTTATCCTCAGTGTCCTGGCCAATAACTATTCCTCTATCAACATCAAATAAAAGGATTATCTGAACATTATCATGTTACAGTTTGTGGAAGCTTCTGTGCGCATGTTGGCTGCCTCTTTACGACATTACCCTTCAGAAGTACTTCATTGGCAGTAGAACACTTTGGAATGCCCTGTCATTGTGAAAGGTGCCACGTACATGCAATTTTTTTTTCTTTCAGTGCCCCTATATCCTCCGCGTAATGTGGAGGCCAAAACTCTGCACAATACACACAAGTTTGGCCTAACCAAGCTTCTTTACAAATTTATTATAACTTCTTTGTTTTTCAATTCTACACCTCTACAGATGAGGCCCTGTGCAGTGTGTGCATTCCTATGGCCTTATTAACCTGTGGTGCTATTTCTAATGATTTGTGGATAAGGACCCAAGGCCCCTTTGCTCCCCAACTCCATTTAGACACTTACTATCCAAGGAGTATGTGGTGTCCTTATTCTCCTTACAAAATACACCACCTTATACTATTCATATTGAAATTTATTTGCGAGTGAGCGTATGTATGTTTGTATATTTGTGTGTACATAGAATATATCTCTTGACTTGTTCACTGTTGCTAAACTGCTGGTCTGACATTCAGTAATAGATGAGTAGAAATTTCCTACAATTAAATATTTGGGAAAACTGAAGCCATTGTTTTTGGTCCCTGCTCCGAATTTCATTCCCTAGTTACCGACTCCATCTCTCTCCTTGGCAACAGTCTGAGATTAAGGCAGTCTGTTCACAACCGTTTGATCCCAAGATGAGCTTTAGTCTTCATTCATACCATCACTAAGACGGCCTATAACTTCACCCAATTTTGTCCCTAACTCATCTGCTAATACACTCATTCTTGCCTTTGTTACTTCTAGACTTGACTATTCCAACACATTTCTGGTGGGTCTCCCACATTCAACCCTCTGTAAACTTGAGAACATCCAAAACTTTGCTGTCCATGTTTTAACTCACACCAACTCCCTTTCCCCTTTCACCCCTGTACTTGCTGATCTACATTGGCACCATGTCAAGCAACATCTTGATTTTAAAATTTTCGCCCTTCTTTTCAGATCCCTTCATGGCCTTACCCTCCCCATCTCTAATTTCTTCCAGCTCTACAGTCCACTGAGATATTTAAGCTCCCCTAATTCTGGCCCCCTGCACATCCCCTATTTAATCAAAGGCCGAGCCTTTAGTTGCCTTGGTCCAAACAGCTGGAATCCCTCCCCACTTCTCTTTGCCTCTCTAGTTCATCTTCCTCCTTTAAGACACTGCTTAAAACCTATGCTTTTGACCAAGCTCGCTGTCATATTTGGTTTTATAATCCTCATTTGTGCCTTGGAGGTGGTCACTAAGTGGGTTAAAGCATCTATCTAGTAAACAGCAGATCCTGAGCTTGAATCTCAGCAGGGGCTTCCTCGCTGTCTCTTCCAATGCTCCTGTTAAGTGCCTTGGGACGTTTCATTAGCTTAAAGGCACTACACAAATATAAGTTGTTGTATATGTTGCATAACTATCCATTGATCACCTGGATAGTTCTCACCGCAAGCCACTTTCCCTTTTATATCCAGTAAGTCTTGGATATCTAAACAAAGCCAATGCTTAAAACTTGCGGTAGCACCTGACAAAATTTCACATTTGGGGTATTTGGACACAGAACATAATTGCACTCGTAAAATAGGAGGACCTGAAGCAGTTCCTTTTTAGTCTGTTCATTAGCTCCAGTAGAAAGTCTGATTGTGGGTAGGGGGAGGATGGGGTGCAAAATGAACAATTGAACTGATTCCTCAGTTTCTTACCCATGAGGGTTGGGGTCCCTAGGTGTTGCCTCACCTGGGTTCCAGATTACCCAGCAAGTCCATAAACCTGCCTGGACAAGCATTCCTGCTGGGATACTGCGCTGCTGTAGATTGATAAACCACAGAACCTTGCAGCACAGAAAGAAATTATTTGACCCAATGTCCTTGTGCCAGTTCTTTGAAGAAGTGATGTAATTTAGTCTCATACCCTAGCTTTTTCACCATTGCCGTGCATCCCAGCACTCCTGCTGGACACAATCCATGGGTGTGAAGCCAAGCTCCCTGGATTCAGGTAGGTAGGATGTGTGTCTATGGGCAGAGAGGGTATGTGTGCAGTCCAATTTAAACTGAAAATATTTCTGCTTTGATGTTAGGATTGGAACAGAGTAACTCCAGTTTAATATGAGCACTGGATCAGAGTGACTCAAGTTTGACATTAGGAATGGATCAGAGTGACTCCACTTTGACATTAGACTGGAATAGACCATTCCGGTTTGACCTAGGAACAAATCAGAGCGACTCTAGTTTGATTTTAGGATTGAATCAGAGAGACACCAGATGACATTAAGACCGAAACAGAGTGACTCTGGTTTGATATGATGACTGGATCAGAGTGATTCCACTTTGACATCAGGACTGGAACAGAGTGACACCGGTTTGACATTAGGACTGAAATAGAGAAACTCCGGTTTGACATTAGGACCAGAGCAGAGTGACTCCAGTTTTACATAGGACTAGAACAGCGCGGCACCAATTTGACATTTGGACTGGAACAGAGAATCTCTGGTTTGACTTTAGGAGTGAATCAGAAAGACTGGTTTGCCATGAGGACTGGCTTAGAGTGACTTCTGTTTGGCATTAGGATGGGAACAGAGTGACTCTGATTTGACATTAGGACTGGAGCAGAGCGACTCTGGTTTGTCAATATAACTGAATGAGAGTGACTCCACTTGGACATGAGGACTGGAGCAGAGTGACTCTGGTTTGACATGAGGACTGGATCACCGTGACTCCACTTTGACGGTTCGGACTGGAACAGAGTGACTCTGGTTTGACATTAGGACGGGAACAGATCAACTCCGGTTTGACATTAGGACTGGAGCAGAGCGACTCTGGTTTGTCAATATGACTGAATGAGAGTGACTCCACTTGGACATGAGGACTGGAGCAGAGTGACTCTGGTTTGACATGAGGACTCGATCACCGTGACTCCACTTTGACGGTTCGGACTGGAACGGAGTGACTCTGGTTTGACATTAGGACTGGAACAGATCAACTCCGGTTTGACATTAGGACTGGAACAGAGCGACTCCTGGTTGTTATTAGGACTGGAGGGAGTGACTCTGGTTTGACTTTTGAACCGGATCAGAGCGACACCAGTTTGCCATTAGGAGAGGAACAGAGTGACTCCGGTTTGATATTAGGACTGGGACTGAGTGACTCCAATTTGCCATTTGGACTGGAACAGTATGATTCTGATTTGACATTAGGAGTTGAATAGAGCAACTCCCGCTTGACACTAGGATTGGATCAGACTGACAACGGATTAACTTTAGTAGTGGATTAGAGTGACTCCAGTTTGACTTTAGGAATCGATCAGTGACTCCGGTTTCACTTTAAGACTGGATCAGAGAGACACCAGTTTGACATGAGGACTGGTACAGAGCGATTCAGATTTCACGTTATTACTGGATCAGAATGACTCCACATTAACATCAGGCCTGTAATAGCATGACTCCAGTTTGACATTAGGGCTGGACTGGAGTTGCTCCAGTTTGACCTTAGGACTGAATCAGAGTGACTCTGGTTTGACTTTAGGACTGAATCAGAGAGACACCAGGTGACATTAGGACTGGATCAGAGTGACTCCAGTTTGACATCAGGACTGGAACAGAGAAACTCGGTTTGATATTAGGACTGGAACAGAGTGACATTAGGACTAGAACAGAGCGACCCCAGTTTAAAAATCGGACTGGAACAGAGTGGCTCCAGTTTGATATTAGGCCTGGAACAGAGAATCTCTGGTTTGACTTTGGGACTGAATCAGAGAGACATTGCTGTGCCATGAGGTCTGGCTTCGAGTGACTTCTGTTTAGCATTAGGATGGGAACAGAGCGACTGCTTTGACATTAGGACTGAAGCAGAGTGACTTGGTTTGACATTGGAACTGGAACAGAGTGATTCCGGCTTGACATGAGGAATGAATCAGAGCGACCCTGGTTTGACGTTATGACTCAATCAGAGTGACTCCACTTGGACATGAGGACTGGAGCAGAGTGACTCTGGTTTGACATTAGGACTGGATCACCATGACTCCAGTTTGACATCAGGATTGGAACAGAGCGATACTGGTTTGATGTTTGGACTGGAACAGAGCAACTCCGGTTTGACATTAAGACTGGAACAGAGCAACTCCACTTTTGACATTAGGAATGGAACAGAGCGACTCCAGGTTGTCATTAGGACTGGAGGGAATGACTCTGGTTTGACTTTTGAACCGGTTCAGAGTGACACAAGCTTGCCATTAGGAGAGGAACAGAGTGACTCCAGTTTGCCATTTGGACTGGAACAGAGTGACACTGGTTTGACATTAGAAGTCGAATAGAACAACTCCTGTTTGACACTAGCACTGGTTCAGACTGACAATAGATTAAATTTAGGAGTGGATCAGAGTGACTCCAGTTTGACTTTAGGAATCGATCAGAGTGACTCCAGTTTCACTTTAAGACTGGATTGGAGAGACACCGGTTTGACATGAGGACTGGTACAGAGCGATTCCGGTTTCACATTAGTACTGGATCAGAATGACTCCACATTGACATCAGGCCTGGAATAGTATGACTCCAGTTTGACATTAGGGCTGGACCTGAGTTACTCCAGTTTGACATTAGAACTGGAACAGACTGATTCCAATTTGACATTAGGAAAGAATCAAAGCGACTCTGGTTTGATATAACTGGATCCGAGAGACTCCACTTTGACATGAGGACTGGAGGAGAGTGACTCTGGTTTGATATTAGCACTGGATCACCGTGACTCCAGTTTGACATCAGGACTGGAACAGAGCAACACTGGTTTGATATTAAGACTGGAGGGATTGACTATGGTTTAACTTTTGAACCAATCAGAGTGATACCAGTTTGACATTTGGAGAGAAACAGTAATTCTGGTTTGATATTGGGACTGGACCGAGTGACTCCAATTTGACATTTGGACTGGAACAAAAAGATTCTGATTTGACATGAGACGAATAATGCCTCCTGTTTGACATTAGGATTGGATCAGACTGACTCCGGATTAACATTAGGAGTGGATCAGAGTGACTCCAGTTTGACTAGGAATCGATCAGAGTGACTCCAGTTTGGCATCAAGACTGGATCAGAGACACACCAGTTTGACATGAGGACTGGTACAGAGCAATTTCGGTTTCACATTAGTACTGGATCAGAATGACTCCACATTGACATCAGGCCTGTAATAGCACAACTCCAATTTGACATTAGGGCTGGACCTGAGTTACTCCAGTTTGACATTAGGACTGGAACAGAACATCTCTGGTTAGGCATTAAGACTGGAACAGAGCGACACCGCTTTGATATTATGATGGGAAAAGAGCACCAGTTTTACATTAGGAGTGGAGCCGAGTAGCTCCAGTTTCACTTTTGGGCCACCACAGATCGACAGGGTTTGATATTAGGAATGGAAAGGAGGGACTCCGGTTTGACTTTTGGACTGGATCAGAGTGACTCCAGTTTTACATGAGGACTGGAATAGAGTGACTCCAGTTTTACATTACAACTGGAACATAATGAGACCGGTTTCACATTAGGACTGGAACAGAGTGACTCCAGTTTTACATTAGGACTGGAACAGAGTGATTTTGGCCTGACTTTAGGACTGGAACAGAGCAACACCGGCTTGACATTAGTAGTGGAACTGAGTGACTCCGGTTTGACATTCGGACTGGATCAGGATGACTCTGGTTTGACATTAGGATTGAATCAGGGATGCACCAATTTAACATTCGGACTGGAATAGAGTGACTCCAGTTTGATGTTAGGACTGGATCACAGTGACTCTAGTTTGACATGAAGACTGGAAACACAGTCACTCTGGTTTGACATTTGGACTGGAAGAGAGTGAAAACGTTTTGCAGTTACGAGTGGAACAGAGCAACTCTGGTTTGACAGAGAGTCTGGAACAGAGCGACTCCGGTTTGGTGTAGAGTCTGGAACAGAGCAACTCTGGGCTGTCATTAGGACTGGAGCAGAGTGACTCCAGTTTGACTTTTGAACCAGATCAGAATGACAACAGTTTGACACTAGGAGTGGAACAGAGTGACTCCAGTTTGACATTATGACTGGAACATGAAGAGTGCAGTTTGACATTAGGACTGGAACAGAGTGCCTCCAGTTTAACGTGAGGGCTGGAACAGAGTGACCCTGGTTTAACATTAGGGGTGGAGCCGAGTGACTCCGGTTTGACATTTGGACTGGAACAGAACGACACCAGATTGATAGGAGGAATGGAAAGGAGTGACTCCAGTTTGGCTTTCGGACTGGGTCAGAGAGACACCAGTTTGACGTGAGGACTAGCTTAGAGTGACTTCCGTTTGACATTAGGACGGGAACAGAGCGACTCCAGTTTCACATCGGTACTGGATCAGAGTGACTCCACATTGACATCAGGCTTGAAACAGTGTGACTCCAATTTGACTTTAGGACTGGAACAGAGTGACTCCGTTTTGATGTTAGGACTGGAACAGAGCGACTCCGGTTTGACTTTTGAACCAGATCAGAGCGACAGCAGTTTGACATTAGGACTGGAACGGAGTGACTCCGGTTTGTCATTAGGACCGGAACAGAGTGACTCCGGTTTGTCATTAGGACTGGAACAGAGTGACTTCGATTTGTCATTAGGACTGGAACAGAGAGAATCAGATTTGAGTTTTGAAATGGATCAGAGCGACTCCAGTTTGACATTAGGACAGGAATGGAGTAACTCCAGTTTGTCATTAGCACTGCAACGTAGTGACTCCGGATTGATATTAGAACTGGATCAGAGTGACTCCAGTTTGACATTGGGAATGGAACAGAACAACTCCAGTTCGACATGAGGACTGAATCAATGTGAATCTGGTTTGGCATTAAGACTGGAACAGAGTGAATCCAGTTTGACATTAGGACTGGGTCAGAGTGACTCCGGTTTAACATTAGGACTGGAACAGAGTTACTCCCGCGTGACTTTACGACTGGCTCAGAGTGAATCTCATTTGACATTAGAACTGGAACAGAGTGACTCTGGTTTGACGTTTGGATGGATCAGAGTGACTCTGGTTTGACATTAGGGCTGGGCCAGAGTGCCCCCAGTTTGACTTTAGGAGCGGAATAGACTGGCACCGGTTTTAGATTAGGACCGGAACAGAGCGACTCTGGTTTGACATTAGGACTGGAACAGAGTGACTCTGGTTTTTCATTAGGACTGAAACAGAGTGACTCCCTTTTGACTTTAGGATTGTATCAGAGCGACACTGGTTTGACATTCGGACTGAAAAGACTCCAGTTTGACATTAGGATTGGAACAGAATGACTGCAGATTGACATTAGGGCTGGATCGGAGTTACTCCAGTCTGACAATAGAAGTGGACCAGATTGACTCCAGTTTGCCATTAGGACTGGAAGGGACTGATTCTCGTTTGACTTCAGGACTAGAGCAGAGTGACTCCAGTCTGACACTTGGACTGGATCAGAGTGACTCCAGTTTGTCATTTG
The DNA here is from genome assembly GCF_017639515.1 of Carcharodon carcharias. Lineage (NCBI taxonomy): Eukaryota > Metazoa > Chordata > Chondrichthyes > Lamniformes > Lamnidae > Carcharodon > Carcharodon carcharias. The sequence continues at coordinate 128,455,441 of NC_054468.1, read as the reverse complement.
GAATAGAACAGAGCGGCTCCTGTTTGACATTAGGACTGGATCAGAGTGATTCCAGTTTGACATTTGGACTGGAAAAGAGCAACTCCGATGTGATATTAGGACCGGCATTGCTACAATGGGCTGAATCAACTTGTAGTTAAATGCCCATGAAATCATCAATTTCCGTAACTGCTAAAAGATTAAAACCCTCTCTCACATGAGCATTTCTAACCCCCATCTGAACTACTGGAAACTAGAGAAATGACACAGCTTGGAGAGATCTTTACATTTCAGTTCAGGAGCAAAATGCTGTGGATGCTGGGAATCTGAAATAACTTGGCACTTTAATTTAAAACACAGCGTTAGTAATTTCTTGCCTTGGGACGAAGATGTCTGAAGACTGCATCCTAATTTCCTCCTAAAAATCACATCAGAGTTCCATTTGTCACAGGATGCTACCTTACCTTCCTGTTTTCTTTTTAACCTTGTTGTTTGGCACCATGGTTGTCCATTCTTTGCTTTGGTGCTATTTGGCCCATCAAGTGTTGATGTGACTGAATGTATTCCTGGATCAAAGTATGTTTTTTTGGTTGGGAATGGCCCTAAGTTAAGGGTTTGTTTGCTAATTTGCATCAGCTTGCTCTAGTGTCCAAGGTGGGCTGTTATTTTCCGCTTTTCCCTTGAGTTGTTGCCTGGTTCTTCTGTTAAGAGAATGTGCTTGTGCGTATGGTCTAACGGTGCCACTGTCAAAGAATGCGGCCTAGGCTGCTGATGCTAGTCGCTGAACAACAGATGGACGTAGGGCATCACTTACATAAGAACATTAGAAATAGCTGGGGTGGGCCTTTTGGCCCTTTGAGCCTGTTCTGCCATTCAACAAGATCACTGCTGATCTTCTACCTCAACCCCACCTCCCCATACTGTCACCATACCTCTTAATTCCCTTAGCGCCCAAAAATCTATTGACCTTTGGCCTGCATACACTTGAAATCTGAGCATCTGTGGCTCTCTGCCACACATTTTCTTTGCCTTTTACACGTGGATTTAAGCCATCACTGGGTCAACAACAGCTATCAGGAGTTCCTCCCAAGCAACTTGCTGAGAAGCACAATTCTCCGTGTGAGGACATTACTGCCATTTGCTTGGTCACCCCATACCCTACGGAATCATATGGTGGTATGGTATGACTGCTCGATAACCTAGGCAATGAGCTCTGGATCTCTCAACATTCTTATGCTCTGGCTCTGACTAACACCTTCCAAGAGCTGCCATCCCAGGATTATGAGCTTCCTCAACAGCTGTATAACTAAGAGGGTAGCATGCATGCGAGCCCAATGCCACATGAGCAGCTCACTCATTATCTATTGCTAAGTCCAGGTCCTTGTGTGCCCGCTGGGAGACTGAAGCCCTTTCTGGGTTATGTAACAATTTGGTTTAAGAGTCAGCTCCTGAGCTGGGGTCAGCTCCTGAGGCAGACAGTGACCCATTGTTTAGAACCCAACATTTGAGCTGCAGTCGTTGCTGATGACCCACCTCAGGGAAACATTTGAAATCAGTGCCTGCTGTATTCACATCCTTTCCAAACACCACTTAACATAAATTTTTGTGTGTATAACCAGAGGCTACAAACGGCCGATAGCCAAACTAACAAAGGAACTCTCAATATATTTCTATGATATTTCTCTTCCGTCTTTTAATGAACATTCAACCTTTTAACACATCCCACTAAAATAATAGGTGCTAAGTTTCGTGGAACAGGTGTTGGCCATTTGGCTCCTTGAGCCTCCTCTGCTATTCCATTAAACCATGGCTGATCCATATCCCTTAATTCCCTTAACCAATAAAAATCCATCAATCTCAGTTTTAAAATTTTCAGTTGACCCTCAGCCTCAATAATTTTGTAGGGAAAAGAGCTCCATGTTTCGACAATCCTTTGTATTAAGATTTGCTTCCTGACCTCAACTGGCTGTGGAGGTGGGTATAGTGGTACTGTCACTTGACTGGTATTCCAAAAACTCAGGCTAATGCTTTGGGGACCTGGTTCAAATCCTACCATGGCAGATGGTGAAATTTGAATTCAATAAAAATCTGGAATTAAAAGTCTGATGATGACCATGAAACCATTGTCGATTGTTGTAAAAACCCATCTGGTTCGCTAATGTCCTTTAGGGAAGGAAATCTGCTGTTCTAACCTGGTCTGGCCTACATGTGACTCCAGACCCACAGCAATGTGGTTGACTTTTAACTGCCCTTTGAGCAAGGGCAATTAGTGATGGGCAATATATGCCGGTGACGTCCACATCCCATGAATGAATTTTAAAAAACCCTGATTTTAAGATAATTCCCCTTGTTCTGGACATCTTCATCAGAGGAAATAGTTTCTCCCCATCCATCCTGCAATGCCTCAATTTAATCCCCCTAACCATTTATACTCAAGGGAATACAAGCCTAGTCTCCGCAACCTGCCTTCATAATTTAATCCTGGTATCATGCTGGTGAATTTGAACACTGACACCCCTTTTCAAATCCAGTATGTCCTTCCTGAGTTGCATTGCCAGAACTAAATGCAGTATTCCAGCTAGGGTCTGATCAGAGATTTGCACAACTTTTGAACCACCGGAGGCAACATCAGCCATTTCCATGTTTGTAATGTTGTAGCGGACATGTTACCACAACAACTCAGGTTAGTTAAGGAAAAAGTGTGACCTATCAGAGATGAAAGATGGAAACTTGTGTGTAGATGCAGAGGCTGTGGGAAGGGTTTTAAATGAATATTTTGTCTCCATGTTTACAAAGGAAAGGGAGGATGTTGATAGAGGAGGCCAGGAGGAACACTGCGAGATATTGGACAGGATAGTCATAAAGAAAGAGGAGTACTCGAAGGGTTGAAATGCTTGAAAGTTGATAAGTCACCAGTGCCAGATGGATTGTTTCTGAGGCTGCTGAAGGAAGTCAGGGAGGAGATAGCAGATGCTCTGAGGATGATTTTCCAATCTTCACTAGATACAGGGGACGTACATACCAGAGGACTGGAGAAATGCAAACGTAGTTCCATTGTTTACAAAGAGATCAAAGGAAATGCCAAACAATTATAGGCCAGTTAGTCTTAGATCGGTGGTGAGCAAATTAGTAGAATCAATCCTGAGAGATAGGATTAACTGTCATGTGGAAAGTCATGGACTAGTCAGGGATGGTCAGCATGGATTTCTAAAAGGAAGGTCTTGTTTCACAAATTTGATTGAATTCTTTTTGGAAGTGACAAGAAGGGTTGATGAAGGTAGTGCAGTGAATGTTGTGTACATGGATTTAGCAAGGCACTTGACAAGGTCCCACATGGCAGATTGGTCAGGAAAGTAAAAGCCCATGGGATTCAGGGTAACATGGCATAAACTGCTGGATAAAAGGTTGGCTTTGTAACAGGAAACAAAGGGTAATGTTCGATGGATCCCTTGCAAATGGAAAGTTGTCTCAAGTGGTGTTCCACAGGGCTCGGTGTTGGGACCCTTGCTTTTTGTGTTATATATTAATGATTTGGACGTGAACGTGGGGGGCATGATTGGAAAATTTGCAGATGACACAAAGATTGGCCGAGTAGTGGATAGTGTAGAGGATAGCCATAATCTCCAAAACAATATAGATGGGTTGGTGGAGTGGGCGGTAAAGTGGCAGATGGATTTTAACATAGAGAAGTGTGAGGTCATACATTTAGGGAGGTCAAACAGTTACAGGGGTTACACAATAAATGGGAATATACTAAGAGGGGCAGATGAAGTGAGAGATCTTGGCGTACAAGTACACAGGTTCCTGAAGGCAGCAGTTCAAGTAGACAAGGTTGTAAAGAAGGCATATGGAATGCTCTCCTTCAATGGCAGAGGTATAGAATATAAAGGTAAGGATATAATGTTGGAATTGTATAAAACACTGGTGAGGCCACAACTGGAGTATTGTGTGCAGTTCTGGTCACCACATTACAGGAAGGACGTAATAGCTCTGGAGAGAGTTCAGAGGAGGTTTACAAGAATGTTGCCAGCGTTAGAAAAGTGTAGCTATGAGGAGAGATTGGATAGGTTGGGGTTATTTTCCTTAGAACAAAGAAGGCTGAGAGGTGACTTGATTGAGGTGTACAAAATTATGAGGAGAATAGATAGAGTGGACCAGGATAAAATTGTTTCCCTTGGTGGAGAATTCTAGAACAAGGGAACAGAGATTCAAGATAAGTGGCAGGAGGTATAGGGGGGACATGAGGAAGAACTTTTTCACGCAGAGGGTAGTGGGTGTCTGGAATTCACTGCCCAAGTTGGTGGTAGAGGCAGAAACGCTAAACTCTTTTAAAAAGTACCTGGATCTGTACCTTAAGTACTCTAAGCTGCAGGGCTATGGGCTGGGAGCAGGAAGGTGAGATTAGAAAGGGCACCTGGGTGTCCTCGGGCTGGCATGAACAAGATGGGCCGAATGGCCTCCTTCTGTGCTGTAACTTTTCTATGGTTCTTACACAGGTTGTCAGCCTTCTAACTCTTTAAGTTTGTGCAGATCTCTGAATCTCTATCTTTGCTTTCCCACAAAACTTCAACATTTTCCTTCAGAGAACCCCCTCCCGCATCATGACAAACATCGTAAACTAGATTCCAGGGTTTAATTGCTGTCCAATTAGAAGTGCTGCCAATGATTGCTACTCTTAGCTTTCTATTAAATAACCAATTCATTGTCTGGTTTACAATTTCCTCTTTAATCCTAAGAGATTTTTGCCTTTGCCACAGACCTCGTTCTGAATTCTCCTTCCATCAAGCAGCAGTGCTGTGGCAAGCTGAACTAATTCCATCAGCTTCCTGACCTGCCCTTCACAGGCCCGTGCTGACTTAAAACGATTTCCTTTGCTCTTGGTGAATTGCCTTTGAACAGTTGTCCCGGCCAAAATACTCCAGCGTTTCCTCATGCTAGTGGACGAACAGGCACTGTCAGTCCTAGGAAACTTGTTTCTTGAAGCCTGGAGCAAGGGCTACAATTTTCTGGGATGAATCTTGCAGTCATGGAGCATTTCAGCCCCAATTCCCTATCCTCCAGAAGGAAAGAAACAGTTTGGCCCAGCAGTTTCTATTGGTGTTCCATTTTATGGTATACAGGACCAGTTCAGACCAATATTCTTATTTCCCAGTTTTTACTGTTTCTTCCTTCTGGACTCGTTTAACAAAGCAGCTTTGAATGGTGCCCATATGGTAATGCTCCAGAATGAATACTCCAACATGGGTTTCAGCGGCTGACCCTCAAATAAATAATGTTTATCCCACAAAACCTTGTTACTGCTTTCCTTTCCATCCTGCTCTCTTACCTCTCTTATCTTTCAGGAAATCTGCTTGCCGCTTCACACCGGCAGCCATTATGTGACAAGTTCCAAGAACCAGGAGGGCCGTCCGTGAGCAAGCGAAGAGGGGAAACCAAGAGCAGGGAATAGAGGAATCTGAAGGTGGGGGAGTGATTCGCAAAAGGGAAACCAGTGATAGGAGAAACTTTCAATAACAAATTGTAACCCACTGGAAATGCACTGATAGCTCCTAATAATACTGGTAACACTCAAATTCCCCTCATAACCAACAGTAAGACAATAACTCACTGGAAGTCTATATATGACTAGTAGAAATAGGTGTAACAACAGCCTCCGATTGCTTGTTGGAATTTCTTTTGAACGCAGTTTCTGTGTGAGGGTGACAAATCTGAACTGGAAACCTCTGCTCTTGGACTTGGTCAAAGCTGGACAGCATGGAGCAGCCTGATCCAAACTGAGGACACAAAAGACAGCAAGGGCATTTCTCACAGGGCACATCGTCTTAAGCACAGGTCAGCACCAAAGTTTGCTGCCCATCCCCTGGATTCCATCACAATAGAGGAGGTATTTCATGGAATTTTAGAAATTTAGGATCAAGAACGAGAGGGCACACACTTAAAGTGATTTGCAGAAGAAGCAAATGTGACATGAGAAAAAACTTTTCCACACAATGAGTGGTTCGGGTCTGGGATGCACTGCCTGGAAGTACGGTGGAGGCAGGTTCAATCGAGGCATTCAAGAGGGCATTAGATGATTATTTGAATAGAAACAAGGTGCAGGGGTACGGGGAAAAGGCAGGGCAATGGCACTAGGTCATAATTTGGAGAGCCAGTGCAGACACGATGAGCCGAATGGCCTCCTGTGCCGTTAAGATTCTATGATCCCGTGATTACTGCACAGGAGTCCATTCAGCCCCCAGTGCTGTGTTGTCAGCTGTAATCTCAGCCCGCCCAGATCATTTTAAATTCCTCCTGTTCAGATATTCCACTCCCTTTTGATCCGCCGCTCTCCCCCACCATTTCAGATCCCCTAAATCAACCCAATTTCACTTCCCCAATTTCAGGTCCCTAAATTCATATTCCCCCCACCTCTTTTCATCATGCCCTGATTTCAGATCCCCCCAAATTCAGAACAAAAACAGAATTACCTGGAAAAACTCAGCAGGTCTGGCAGCATCAGCAGAGAAGAAAAGAGTCGACGTTTCGAGTCCTCAACATCGACTCTTTACTTCTCCGCCGATGCTGCCAGACCTGCTGAGTTTTTCCAGGTAATTCTGTTTTTGTTTTGGATTTCCAGCATCCGCAGCTTTTTTGTTTTTACCCCCCAAATTCAGTCCTGATTTCTGACCCCGATTTGAAATTCTCCTGATTTCAGACTTTGATCCCAATTTCTACCCTTCCAATTTCAGATCTCGTCACTTCAGAATCGCCCTTTATTGGCAACCCTTGGGTTCAGACTTTGCCAAATTCAACCCCCTGATTTCAGCCCCACCAATTTATCCCCAGTAAGTTCATCCCATTACCAGCAACTCCCCTCTCAGTGCTTCACCCAGCCCTGGTGGAAATTCTAGATCCCTGTCTCCATCTCTCTTCATTCCCCAACACTGATATTTCAGAGACTCTTCCTGATCCCCAAGCTCCATGATTCCCAACTCCTCCCCCAACCCCCCACTGTACTTCACACACAAATATGGGGTGGAATCTGGTTCTGTCTCATCTTATAGATCCTGGATAAGTGCACTTCAGCTGTACCTTCACCCAGATCAGAATTTTAAAAATTTAGTTCTTAACACTCTTTCTTGGAATGTGGCACCACTAGCAAGGGCTGCCATTTATTGCCCTTTCTTTGTTGCTCTTGAGAAGATGGTGGTTGTCTTGACTTGTGTTCAGGGTCTATATGGAGTTTCTTAAGGGTTTGCCTGTTACCCTAAAACTGCTAACATAGGCTATTTGTAAAAAAACATTCTTGTTTATTTACAGATTTATGTACATCACAGTACTCTAATGAGGGTGTACTTCTGCTTCCCACTCGATCGTTGTTACATAATCATGTGACGCACGCAGCATGAGAACATGCATCATAATTTCATCAGTAGTTACATCAGTATCAGGTGCTCCTGGTGTTAACCCTTTACTCTGCATCTCCTCCCAAATCTTTATCCTAAATATATACTTGCTCCTACGTCTACCCCTGAAGTCTCAGACTTCACAGGGTTAGTATCTGGTGCCTTGACCAATCTCCCTGATCTAGTCCTGATTTCGTTTTGAAGTTGAGGATGAACTGCACTCTGTCATCATTCGATAGGAGTGTCTTACACCTGGGTGGTTGTAGAGTTTCTGTCTGGTTCCTTGTCTCCATCCGGTTATGGAGAGAATGTCCAAGGTTCCATTGGTTCCTTCCCAATGATATCAAGGTCTTCAGTTCCTTCTGATATTTGTCTGGTCCGTCTCAATTCTGTAAGATCTTGGTTGTGGAGCACTTTCTATGATAATACCTCCTTTCTGTTGCTCTTGCATCACGCTGTCTCACCAGGCTGAGGCATTTTCGAGTTTCCTGCTCTGTGCCTGAAGTTGAAATTATGAGCTTGATTGTCTGTTTGTTGGTCCACATATTCCCTAACTCTCTCATGATCATCTGAGGTAATGTTGGGTTGCAGTGTTCATTGTACAGCTGGAAGTTGTGTTTGCAGTCACCTTCCCACCAATGGTTCTGATAGTGAGAGCCCATTTTTTAGTGGCGAGGTTCTGTAGTTAAGAAGGGCTAAGTTAATATCTTCGTTCTTTTTCATCAATTCCTTGACTATTTGAACTCCTCTTTCTGCTTCTCCATTCGACTGAGGATACCTAGGCAAACGAGTTACGTGCATGAAACCATATTCCTTGCAAAGTTAGGAAACAGCTTGTTAGCAAACTGAGGACTGTCGTCTGACAGCACAACGTCTGGGACGCAATGTATCGCAAAGATTCCCTTTGGTGATGTAATGATTGCCTCCGCTGTGGTGCTGTGCAGCCTACTCACTTCGAACCATCTGGAGTAATCATCTGCCAGTTGTTCACTCTGTTGTTGGCTTCACACATAAAGCAATTTGTGATTAACTCTTCAATGGAATGACTGATGCCTGGTTACCAGACTGACTCCTTCTTGGGCTCCTGCTTGGCATTTTGCTATCCCCAAGTGACCTTGATGTATTTTTTGGAGATTAGCAAATCAAAGTGTTTTAGGGGTGACTAGTCTGTCATTAAAAACGAAGAAATCGTCAATGATTGTGAGAAGTTTTCTCTGTTCTAAGAATTGACGAAGCTCTGGGTTGTTTGGATAATAATCCGGCCATCTGTTCTGGCAATACTCTTTCATTTTGATGCACTTGTCCTGCTGTTGTATTTGCTTAATCTCTTGTAATCTCTTTTCCATGGATGATAAGTGTTTAGTAATGAGCAAAGTATCTGCTCCCACTTCCTCAATAAAATTTAAACCTTCCAGTTTGACTGCTCCCACTGGTATTCCTGATAGTGCATCTGTTGTCATCTGGTACTTCCCTTGAACATACTCAGTAACTAAATTGTATCTCATGAGTCTTAGTCTAAAATGTTGAATTCGAGGCAGTGTTTTTTGAAATTTCCTTTAAGTTAAGAAGAGTTACCAAAGGTTTGTGTTCAGTTTCAATTTTAAACCTTAACCCATGACGTAATCCAAGAACTTCTCGTAGGTCCATGTGGCTGCTAATGCTTCATTCTCAATGGTTACCTACCTCTTCGCTGTGTCTGTGAGAGATCTTGAGGTGTAATAAACTGATCTACTTTGTCCATCTTTTTGAACTTGAAATAGCAGTGTGTCCAAGCCTGTAGACGATGCGTCTGCTGCTGCAATTGTTGGCAATTCTGGATTGTAGTGCGTTAGCATTTATGGTGAAAATAGGAGATTTTTGGTCTTGTCAAAAACATTTTGCTAGTCCATGTTCCAGCACCGCTGTCGACTTTGTCTCAACAGCTGTTGTAACGGCTTGTTGATTTCCGCCAAGTTTGATAGGAGCTTGACCACTTGATTGACCATCCCAAGGACTCTTTGTAATTCTGTGAAGTTTTTAGGCTGTGGGGGCTTTCTAACCCCCTTGATTTTCTGTAGGTCGGCAGTAATTCCCAAAGCTTGCACAATGCGGCCTAAGAATTTTATCATAGGCTTTGCAAATTCACATTTGTCATTTAATATTAAACCTGCTCCTTGTAGAACTTTGAGGACTGCTTTCATTCGACAGATATGTTCTTCCCTCAATGAACCTTGTACTGAAATGTCGCCCTTGGCATATTGCTCCACTTTGTCTTCCAGGGTCTGAGACATCGTTCTTTGGAATATCTCAGGTGTAGAAGCAATGCAAAATGGTAACCTTTTAAAATAAAAATGACCAAATGGGCGATAAAAGTAGTTAACAATCTGGATTTGTTGCCCAGAGGCAACTCCAAAAGTCACTGTAAACATCTAATTTTGTGAAGAGGGTGCTTTTTGCTAATTTGGCAAGACTTTCATCCATTGATGTCATCAGGTGGATTTTGTGCTCGACTGGCTTAATTAATTGAGTCAAGTCCAGATTCTAATTGAATGATTAGGCATTGGTACTGTGACCATTCTAGAACACCACTTTGTCAGTATGGTTATTGGAGAGATGACCCCTTATTGTAACATGTGTTTAATCTTGCTCTTGATTTTGTCTAAGAGTGGGTGAGGGACCATCATTGCTGTGAAGAGACATTTAGGCTTAACATCCGCACTTAGGTTTACATGATATTCTGACTTGGGCTTTCCTAAGCTTCAAAATGGGGATGGAAATTCATTTCTGAATATATTACTAGACCCCTTGTCTGCAATTTTCTCAACCTTGTAAATCAGCCTCAATTGCAAGCATGCTTTCCTGCACAGTAATGATGACTCCAGGTTCTGTATAACAATGCATAAGACCATAAGACATAGGAGCAGAAATTAGGCCATTCGGCCCATCAAGTCTGCTCCACCATTCAATCATGACTGATAAGTTTCTCAACCCCATTCTCCCGCCTTCGCCCCGTAACCTTTGATCCCCATACCAATCAAGAACCTATCTATCTCGGTCTTAAATACACTCAATGACCTGGCCCCCACATCCTTCTGTGGCAATGAATTCCATAGGTTCACCGCTCTCTGGCTAAAGAAGTTTTTCCTCATCTCTGTTCTAAGAGGTCTTGCCTTTACTCTGAGGCTGTGCCCTCAGGTCCTAGTCTCTCCTACTAATGGAAACATCTTCCCCACATCCACACTATCCAGGCCTTTCAGTATTCTGTAACTTTCAATCAGCTCCCCCCTCATCCTTCTAAACTCCATTGAGTATAGACCCAGAGTCCTCAACAGTTCCTCATATGTTAAGCCTTTCATTCCTGGGATCGTTCTCGTGAACCTCCTCTGGACCCTCTCCAGGACCAGCACATCCTTCCTGAGATACGGGGCCCAAAATTGCTCACAACATTCTAAATGTGGTCTGACCAGAGACTTATAAAGCCTCAGCAGCACATTCCTGCTTTTATATTCTAGTCCTCTTGAAATAAATGCCAACATTGCATTTTCCTTCCTAACTACTGACTCAACCTGCAAGTTAACCTTAAGAGAATCATGGACTAGGACTGGACTAGGACTCCCAAGTCCCTTTGCACTCCAGATTTCTGAATTCTCTCCCCATTTAGAAAGTAGTCTATGCCTCTATTCTTCCTACCAAAGTGCATGACCTCATACTTTCCCACATTGTATTCCATCTGCCACTTCTTTGCCCATTCTCCTCACCTGTCCAAATCCTTCTGCAGCCTCCCCGCCTCCTCAATACTCCCTGTCCCTCCACCTATCTTTGTATCATCTGCAAACTTAGCCAGGATGCCCTCAGTTCTTTCATCTAGATCATTAATGTATAAAGTGAAAAGATGTGATCCCAACACTGGCCCCTGCGGAACTCCACTAGTCATTGGCCGCCATCCTGAGAAGGATCCCCTGATCCCCACTCTCTGCCTCCTGCCAGGCAGCCAATCTTCTATCCATGCTAGTACCTTGCCACTAACACCATGGGCTCTTATCTTACTGAGCAGCCTCCTGTGCGGCACCTTGTCAAAGGCCTTCTGGAAGTCCATGTAGATAACATCCATTGGCTCTCTTTTGTCTAACCTGCTCGTTACCTCCTCAAAGAATTCTAGCAGATTTGTCAGGCATTACCTCCCCTTGATGAAACCATGCTGACTTTGCCTTACTTTATCATGCACTTCCAAGTATTCTAAAATCTCATCCTTAATAATGGACTCTAAAATCTTACCAACGACTGAGGTCAGGCTAATCGGCCTGTAATTTCCCGTCTTTTGCCTCACTCCCTTCTTAAACAGGGGGGTTACATTAGCGATTTTCCAGTCCTCAGGGACCCTCCCTGACTCCAGTGATTCCTGAAAGATCACCACCAGCGCCTCCACTATCTCTTCAGCTATCTCCTTCAGAACTCTGGGGTGTAATCCATCTGGCCCAGGTGATTTATCCACCTTCAGACCTTTCAGTTTACCCAGCACATTCTCCTTGGTAATGGCCACCATTACAATACAGAGGTTGAATAATTTCCTTATCCTTGTATCTTAATTTTGCCATGGGTTGGCCTTTAACTTTCAGTGTAGTCCCTCTGGGAACTTTCAGCTGGATGGAGAATAGCTGTAACGTGATATTCTTAAGCCACTTTACTTCACCAGATAACACTGAAACTCCTGCCCCAGTATCTAGCTTGAATTCTGTGGGGTATCCATCAACTTCTAATTTAATGCTCCATTAATTATTTTCTGTTTCATTAACGTCTCCTAGAAAGGCTCTTCCACTTCTTGAATTTGACCTGGTCTTGTTATTTTCTCTTTCCTCCTGTGTGCTACTTGTATTTTAGATGGGCAGACATTTTTAAAGTGTCCTAACTTTCCACAGTTGTGGCACTCTGTTTCCCCCTGCTGGGTGTTCTTCCAGCTTGTGCAGGGTTTTCCTGCCACCCTGAGAGCATCTCAAGATGGCGGTTTTTTTACGTGATTCTGTGAATCATAAGGGTTTATCTTGCTGTCATGGGCTTTTGCTTCACTGCACTTTCTCTTTTGTGTCCAACATATTGAATGGCTTCACTCATTTTCCAAGGGACATTACTTTCTCCATGAAAGACCACTTTGTTTAGCTTCCTGAGCATGGGCGGTCTGTCACACTATTTGCACTGGCTTTGTGAGAGTTAAATCGTCCCTCATTTGCAAGAGATCTGACAGGGTTTCATCTAAGACTCCAGCCACTCTGTGATCACATATTAATTCATCTCTGAGGATCCCATAGTCACAATTCTCTACCAGCCAGTAGAGGTCATTTATAAATGAGTCCACGTGTTTGACCGGTTTTTGTTTTCTCTTATCAAATTTTGCTCATTCAATTATTACATTTTTTGAACACTGAAGTACATCAAATGCCTGGAGGATTTCATCATATGAGATTGAAGCCTCATTGACTCCCTGTCTCATTATTACATCATCTGCAATAGCCCGTACTGCATAGAGAGAAGTACTGACCATTTTTATTCATTCATGGGATGTGGGCTTCGCTGGCTGGGCCAGCATTTATTTCCCATTCCTAGTCGCCATTGATAAAGTGTTGGTGAGCTGCCTTCGTGAACCACTCCAGTCCACGTGGTGTAGGTACACCCACAGTGCTGTTAAGAAGGGAGTTCCAGGATTTTGACCCAGTGACAGCCAAGGAACGGTGATATATTTCTAAGTCAGGATGGTGAGTGACTTGGAGGGGAACTTCCAGGCGGTGGTGTTCCCATCTATCTGCTGCCCATGCCCTTCTAGATGGTAGTGATCGTGGGTTTGGAAGGCGCTGTCTAAGGAGGTTTTGTGAATTCCTACAGTGCATCTTGTAGATGGTACACGCTGCTGATACAGTGTGTCAGTGTGAATGTTTGTGGATGCTGTGCCAATCAAGCTTTGTCCTGGACGGTGTCAAGCTTCTTGAGTGTTGTGGGAGCTGCACTCATCTAGGCAAGTGGGAAATATTCCATCTCACTCCTGACTTATGCCTTGTAGATGATGGATAGGCTTTGGGGAGTCAGGAGGTGAGTTACCCATCACAGAATCCTTAGCCTCTGACCTGCTCTTGTAGCCACAGTATTTATGTGGCTAGTCCAGTTCAGTTTCTGGTCAATAATAACCCCCAGGATGTTGATAGTGGGAGATTCAGTGATGGTAATGCCATTGAATGTCAAGGAGCGATGGTTAGATTCTCTCTTCGTCATTGCCTGGCACTTTTGTGGCATGAATGTTACTTGCCAGTTATCAGCCCAAACCTGGATATTGTCCAGTCTTGCTGCACTTGGACATGGACTGCTTCAGTATCTGAGGAGTCACGAATGGTGCTGAACATTGCGCAATCATCAGCGAACATCCCCAATTCTGATCTTACAATGGAAGGAAGGTCATTGATGAAACAGCTGAGGATGTTTGGGCCTTTGGACACTACCCTGAGGAACTCCTGCAGTGATGTCCTGGATTTGAGATGACTAACCTGCAATAACCACAGCCATCTTCATCTGTGCTAGGTATAACTCCAACCAATGGAGAGTTTTCCCCCTGATTCCCACTGACTCCAGTTTTGCTAGGGTTCCTTGTTGCCACACTTGGTCAAATGTGGCCTTGATGACAAGGGCAGTCACCCTCACCTCACCTCTGGAGTTCAGCTCTCTTGTCCATGTTTGAACCAAGGCTGTAATGAGGTCAGAAGCTGAGTGGCCCTGGCAGAGCTCAAACTGAGCATCAGTGAGCAGGTTATTGCTAAGCAAGTGCCGCTTGAAAGCACTGATCAATGTCCAGACAGCAGTAATCCAGATCACAGTTAAATACCCAAACTTCTGAAGCAGCAACAGATCCAGAGCTTAGGGTAAGCATGGAGTCTACTTTGCCACTCCCAGAGCCTGGGATCTGGTGGAAAGTAGAAGTACAACCTCAGATACACTATTGAGATGTATATCCGTTTCCAGGTGAGTTCATGCTTTTCTCCCTATCCTTTTCCAAGGATGCAGAGGTCTCTCAGGTCTGCTGTCTTCTTTCGGAGTTTTCCTGGGTCTTTATGCTCTGTCCACTGCCACCATGTTTTGTCTTGAGTTCAAAGTCTAGATGGAGTTTCTTTTGGTTTTGTCTGTTACCCTAAAAATGCTACCATAGATTATTAATCGTATAAACAAATCTTGTTTATTTACAAATCTATGTACATCTCAATAGTATATCCAAGGTCATACTTCTACTTCCCACCAGATCTCATTTACTTTATCATGTGACCTTGCATCCTAGTTGCGCCAGTAGTTACATCAGTATCAGGTGCTCCTGATGTTAACCCTTTAGTCTACAGTGCGGTAGGCCTTCTTGAACCAGTGCAGTCAAATTGGTAAAGATACTCTCACAGTCCTGTTGGGGAGGCATTCCAGGAATTTGTTCCAGCAACAATGAAAGAGTGGCAATATGTTTCCAAGTCGGTGACATTGTTGCCATGCACTTGCTGCCCTCGTCCTTCTAGGCGTTGGAGGTCATGGGTATTGGAGGTGCTGTTGAAGGAGCCTTGGCGGGTTGATGCAATGCATCTTGTAGATAGTATGCACTGCAACCACAGTACACCAGTAGTAAAACAAAATAAAACTGGCTCCAAATACAGACTGAACTGGCATGTTGGCAAGACATGGTAAAGATTATCAACTAGCCACAGAATGAGACTTAGGCCTCCTAAATATAGTGGGTTCTCATTGTTTATTTAACAAATGCCAAGGGTTGATGGTGGCATAGTGGTAATGTCACTAGACTCATAATCCAGAGGCCCAAGTTCTAGGGACATGGATTCAAATCCAAGGAGCTGGTGAAATTTGAATTCAATTAGTTAAAACAATCTTGAATATCAAACTAGCCTCAAAGATGGTGACCCTGACAGCTATCATCAATTGTTGTTAATACTCATCTGGTTCACTAATGTCCTTTAAGGAAATCTGCTGTCCTTATCTGGTCTGGCCTACATGTGACTCCAGTCTCTCAGCAATATGGTTGGCTCTTAATTGCCCTCTAAAATGGCCCAGCAAGCCAGTCAGTTCAAGGAACATTAGGGATGGGCAACACCCGCTGGCCTTGCCCGTGATTCCCACATCCCATGAAAGAATTTTTAAGAAGTGCTGAACTGAACCTAAATTCACGGCAATGCTTGGGTGCACTTGTATTACTTCTTTGTGTATGGGGAGGGGAATCAGGATTGGGGAGGGCTGGGGTCAGTAGGTGATGTTTGTGTCCAGGGATGGGAAATAAGTGCTGGCCCAACCAGCGAACTACCTCACTGTCCTGCGGTAAGCCTCCATTGTCCCTCCTTGGTGATCCAGTTCTGCATTTGCATTCATGGTTTTCCAGTGTTCCAGCGGAAGGAGGTGTTTTCTTCACATCCTGGCACTCTAGTGCAGAGCGCATATGTATGTCCTGTGGCAGACGAGTCTTTGAGCTTGTGTCACACTCCCTGGAGAAAGCAGATCGGACCCTATGTCCCACAGGAAGCCTGGGTCAGCACACACTTTTTTTTCCAGCCCCTGTTATTTCCTCTCAGAAGCAAACACAGTTAAGTGCTTTTAGCACAGACCAACTCTGTCACAACAAATTAAAAACAAGGCCAAGGATTCAAATTTCTAATTGGAGCTACAGCAAGCTTCACATGAAATGCTCTGTTGACTTCAGCTTCTAATGAAATAATTACGTTTTCCAATTAATCAAGTTGTTAGTTGTCACAAGCTGGTCCCCATGTGACTGTAATTTTTCAGCAAGATTCAGGCCAGTTTTTCCAAAGCTTTAGCCTTCCTTCTGCACATGAATCCCCCAAACATGAGAGTGGAGGAGCTGCCAGTTCCTCAGCTTTTTCCCATTGGTGAACAGGATTCCAAGCTTGCGCTGTTTTATACTCCTGCCAAGGAATGAACATAAGAAATAGGAGCTGGAGTTTCGTGCATCAAGCCTGTTCCACTATTCAGTAAGCGGCTGATGATCTACTTCAGCTCCTTCCTGCACTATTCCCATGCTCTTTGACTCATAGCATCCAAAAATTTATCGATCGCTGTCTTGAATATACTCAATGACTGAGAATCCACAGCTCTCTGAGGGTAGACAATTCCAAAAGATTCACAATCCTTTGAGTAAAGAAATTGCTCCTCATCTCAGCCCTAAATGGCCAACCCTTTATTCTGAGACGGTGACCCTCTGGTGCTGGTATCCCTAATCAAGTGAAAACATCCTCTGAGCTTCTACCCTGTCAAGCCCCTTAAGAATTTTATATTTCGGTGAGATCACCTCCCATTCTTACGGACTCTAGGGGTAGAATTTTCCACTTGGAGTGTGGGCACGTGCCCAACACACTCGAGCATGAAATAGCATGCAATGATATCGGGAGAGTGCTCCGATGTCATCACGCACTCGTCCAATATTTCAGTCAGCGGGCACACATAGCAGTGTGACCACTGACAATTAAGAGCCCTATTAAGGGCATTAAAGTAGCAACTGACAGTGATTTTTTGCTGCCCATCCAACGTTACGGTTGGTGGGTGAGCAAATCGGCCAGGCGGCCTTTGCCTCTTTGAGGAAGCCTCATCCATGGGGCAGGGTGAGGTTTACATGATTCATTTTAAAAAAGATTAAAATGTTTTGAAAAAATTTTCATTAACTGTACGTTCAGGTGTCTCATTCTGAGACACGGACATTGGTTCCAGATTTTACATTCTGTTTTTATTGATTTTAAATTTGTCAGCTCCCTGAGGCAGCTCCCTGTCTTAAGGGAGCTTTCCTTCCATGCTGTCCCACGCCCACGCTAACATCTGTGCTCGCCCTCTTCCCATCTCCACCCCAGCAGCGCTCAGCCTTTCAGTGCACCTTTCAATTGGCCAGCCAGTGTGAAATCGCAGCTGTAGGCCAATAGCAGTCAGCGGTCTATTCCACGGGCGCTCCTGGGCCCCGCTGATTGCCGCCACTTGCCGACCCAAAAATTCTGCCCCTAGGGAATTTAGGATTGTTCCACTCGTTCTCTACTGATGGGATAATCCCATTGTCTCTGGAATCAGTCTGCTGAGTCTTTGCTGCATTCCCGCTAAAGTTGTTATATCTAAAGACTAAAGGCTGACAAGTCCCCTGGATCTGATAGCCTCTATCCTAGAGTCTTAGAGGAAGTGGTTGCAGGGATAGTGGATGCACTAGGTGTACGCTTCCAAAATTTCCCAGATTCTGGAAAGGTCCCAAATGATTGGAAAACCGCAAATGTAACAACACAATTCAAGAAAGGAGGGAGACAGGAAGCAGGAAACTATAGGGCAGTTCGTCTAACATCTGACATTGGGAAAATGCTAGAATCCATTATTAAAGAGGTAGTAACAAGTTATCTAGGAAATCATAGTACAACCAAGCAGAGTCAACATGGTTTTGTGAAAGGGAAATTGTGTTTGACAAATTTATTAGAGTTCTTTGAGGATGTAACAGGCAGGGTGGATAAAGGGGAACCAGTAGATGTTGTGAATTTGGATTTCCAAAAGGCATTTGAGGTGTCACATAAAAGGTTACAGTGCAAGAAAACAGCTCATGATGTTGGAGATAATATATTAGCATGTATAGAGGATTGGCTAGCTAATAGGAAACAGAGCTTTGGATTTCACTTGGGGGAGTATTGCTCGCCCACCTACCTCCTCCCCCCACCCAGCTCCCACCCACTGCTGCAAGAATCGGCCAGCTGCCAATGCACCAAAAAGAAGCCCACCCCCTAGTCATAATGTGCTGCTGGCAGGCTAAACAGGCTGAGTGGGACTTCCAGCCCTCAATGGGAGGAAGCCCCTGATTGGCTGGCAGTTCTATCAGTCCCAGCAGCACCAGAACTAAGTAGTGGATACTACTGGAACTGCAAGCAGGCCCACAATGAAGGCAACTCTGGCGCCCAGCCACACGTAAGTCAGGGGTCATGGACAGGAAGGGATAGGGCAGACTAGGGAGGTTGAGAGGACCTGCTTTGAAGGCCAGGTTAGGGGAAACAAAGGGGGGAGTAACTTCTTGCTGAGTGGGGGATGCCTCGATGCACAAAGGGCATTCCCCAAATGTTATGCCCCTCTTCCTTCCCGCCTTTACAACTTTTTTTTAAAGAATTGTTTACCCACTTCCACCTAACTGCCTACCATTTTATTGTCTGGACAGCATATTTTCTAAGTCAATTGGCTTGCTAGCAACTCAATTGACCCTTAATTATTTATTTTAAAGTGGCAGGCTGGTTGCTGATTTCAGTGCCTTCCTGTCTACTGTTTTATGGTCTTTAGAATGATCAATCTAAACGGAGTTGATGTATTTGGTGACTACTTTTGTGCCTTCAGAATCGGCATGTTTGGCCAGTTCCCCTGGCAGCATGAGGTGGACAGTGCTCTGGATCTCCCTGGCCAAGATGGTGTGGGGCTCGTTGTAGTGAATGAGGTGTGAAGCCTCAGAGGCGATGCGCTCGAAAATGTCGACAATGAAGGAATTCATAACACTCATGGCCCTGGACGAGATCCTGGTGGAAGGGTGGATCTGGGTCAGCACCCTGTTCACGTAAGTGGAATAGCTCTACTTGCGATATTTCCTCCACTCCTTGGGCAGCTTCTTGGTGACTTTAATCAGCCACAGCTTTGACACCTTGTGGAACGCACCGCCCTTAGGTGCAGCCGCCACCTCAGGCATTCCAATCAACTTGGACCAACTCAAGTCAACTCAACCTACTGTGTTATGGGGGAACACCTCAGGGATGGATGGGAAAGTGGTGGGCTTGCCACCCTCATATTCTACATAAGCCCCTCTCCACTCCCAATCCCGTCTGAAAACAAGCCCAGCAAGGTATCGTCAAATCCAGCCCAGGGCGTTGTGTTAAATGGGTCATTTTCAGGTTGGCACACTGTAACTTGTGGAGTGCTGCAGGGATCAGTGTTGGGGCCTCAACTATTTACCATCTATATTAATGATTTGGATGAAGGGATGGAGTACATTGTAGCCAAATTTGCTGATGATGCAAAGATAGACAGGAAAGCAAATCTGTGAGGAGGATACAAAAAATCCCCAAGGGGATATATAGATAGGTTAAGTGAATGGGCAAAAGCTTGGCAGATGGAGTATAATGTGGATAATTGGCAGGAAGAATAGAAAAGCAGAATATTATTTACATGATAATATATACAATAATATTGTAAATGGAGAGAGACTGAAGAATGCTGCAGTACAGAGGGATCTGGGTGTCTTTGTACATGGATCAAAAAGTTCAGCATGCAGGTGCAGCAAACAATTAGAAGGCAAATGGAACGTTGGCCTTTATTGCAAGGGAGATGGCATATTTATTTTCTTTCAAGGGATGTGGGCATCACTGACTAGGCCAGCATTTATTGCCCATCCCTAATTGCCTAATAAATCCCTAATAAAAAAGTATAAATGTGAGTAACTCTTGCTATAGTTGTACAGGGCATTGGTGAGACCGCACCTGGAGTACTGTGTACAGTTTTGGTCTGTATACTTAAGGAGGGATAGACTTACATTGGAAGCAGTTCAGAGAAGGTTCACTCAGCTGACTCCTGGGGGAAGAGATTGTCTTATGAGAAAAAATTGAAAAGATTGGGCCTCTACTTATTTGAGTAGAAGAATGAGAGATGATTTTTTTGAAACGTATAAGATTCTGAGGGGGCTTGGCATGGTAGATGTTGGGAGGGTGTTCCCTCTCGTGGGGAATCTAGAACAAGGAGGCACAGTTTAAAAATAAGGGGTCGCCCATTTAAAATGGGGATGAGGAGAAATTTCTTCTCTCAGTGGGTCGTTACTCTTTGGAACTCTCTTCCACAGAAAGCAGTGGAGGCTGCGTGATTGAATACATTCAAGGCTGAGTTAGACAGATTTTTGATCAAAAGGGATTTGAGGGTTATGGGAGACAGGCAGGAAAGTAGAGTGAAGGCCACAATCTGATCAGCCATGATCTTATTGAATGGTGGAGGGGGCTCAATGGGCTGAATGGCCTCTCCTATTTCTTATGACCTTATGATCCTTCCTTAGATAAGGTGACCTAACCCCCAGCCCACCCCTCCACACCCTCTGCAAACTGCACTACAGACAAGGACAATGGCAGCAACATATAGAATTACATGGCACGGAGACAGGCCATTCATCTCTGTACCTCCTCCAGCCCTACTTCATCTAATCCTATCAGCATATCCTCCTATTCCTTTCTCCCTCACGTACTTATCTAGCTTCCACTCAAATGCATCTATACATAAAGATAGAGGTCTTCAGTGCCCAATTTTAACTTTGTGCAAGTGGATGGGTTTTTGAATGAGTTAAAGTTTTGCCCTCAGTCTTTAAAAAGCAAGCAAAAATATTGCAAAGGAGAAAAAAGATCAATAGTTTGAGACCAGTCCATGTTCTTTTCCAATTCTACCATATTTGTGCATTGGATCATTCCATTATTAGTAGAATTAATGATCAGATTTGCCTTGTTGTATTTATAGATAACACGGAAATAACACAGAAACAGTCTAGTAATTTTATCAAAAGTTTGAAAAATAAAACATACAAAACTTTGTCAGTTCGGTCAGCTTAGTCTTTTGGACATTAAATGGCAATTTATAAAATGTTGGGGGAAGCCAAGTTACCACAAGCGAATAAGGAAAGGGAGAAATTGTTTCCATTGGCAGGAGGTCCGGGAACCAGAGGATGCCAATCTCAGATAACTGGCAAAAGAACTAGAAGGGGGATGAGGAGAATTTATTTTTTCTGATATGAGGATTCAATAATAACTTTCAAGGGAGAATTGGATAAATATCCAGAAAAAGAAAACTTACATAGCCATGGAAAAAGAGCAAGGGAGTGAGACTAATTGGATAGCTCTTTAAAAGACCTTGCAAGCGCATCAAATTAGCTCTTTCTGTGCTCTATGATCCTAGGTGCATGGCAACAGCATCACCTCCGAATTCCTCTTCAAATTACACTCCATCCTGACTTGGACATATATTGCTTCATCGTTGCTGAGTCCAAATGCTGGAACTCTCTCCCTAACAGCACTGTGGGAGTACCTTTGCCATACGGACTGCAGCAGTTCAGGAAGACAGCTCATCACCACCTTCTCCAGGGCAGTTATGGATGGGCAATAAATGCTGGCGTTGCCAGCAATACACATATTCTGAGACAAAATATAGAAACTAAATTAATTTTTCCTCCTACCCATAATTCTGGATAACTCAGTATCACTTTGTGGTTTGATTCTGTACTTTCTCAAGGGCAGTAACACCAATCCTGTGACCTGAACTGTACACAGTAATCTAGAGGAAGTCTGAACAACAGTTTATGGAGTCATTTAGCATCATCACTGGTTCAATATCTTAGAATTTCCTAATGAATGCCATTCTTTGACTGCGCTGATTCAAGAAGACAACCCACCATCACCTAGTCAGGGTCACCGGGGATGGGAAATGAATGCCAGCCTTGTCAGTGCCACCCTATATGCCAACTATGAATTCTTTGAAAAGAACTTGAGAGGTGAGTGTGCCTTTTACAACTGCAGGATGTCCCAAAGTGTGTCAGACATAGAATTATTTATTTGAAATGTTCACTGTTATAATGTAGGAAATGCAGCAGCCAATTTTGCACAGCAAGGCCCCACACACTGTTATGCAGTAATAACCAGACAATCTGTTTTTGTGATATTGGCTGAGGGATAAATATTACCCAGGACACTGAAGAGAACTGCTTACCACACCCTGACCCACCCCACCCCCACCCCACTCCCTCACATCACTTCAGAGGGGGGCATAGACCTGAACTAAGGGGCTGAATTTTATGCTCGACCTCCGTGGCCAGGATAGCAAATGGCAAGGCTGTAAAATTGCAGTGTCACTATATCCATCACTTGTCCACTTCCACCCAACTCCACGGGTGTTTTACCCATGGCTGGGGAGGCGTCAGGTAGCCCATCTGCCCATGGACCAATTGAGATCCTTAATAAAGGCCTCCTCTCACTTCCACTGGGATTTTACCCAAGATGGGAGAGGCTGATGCCAGGTATCCAGGCTGCCAGGTGAAACCTGACGGCAGTGGCTGGGCTAGTGGCGTACCTGTTGGTTGAACACTGTGTGTCCATTGGAGGCACCCCTCCCCCTTCACACCCAATGTTCCCCCACTATGTTTCCCCTCCCCATTGCTCTGTCAATACTGGATCCCCAATTCCCAGGATTGGCCAATGCTCCAGTGGCACTTCAGGGAAAACCGTATGGTCAGCCATTTAATTGGTCGACAGTCCTTGGAAGTGGGACCTCCTCTCAGATGGGTGCAAAAGCCCCAGCTCAAGCCAAATAGTGACCAGTGGCCATAAAATGGCTGTAGGGCAAGCTAGCCAAGCGCAGGTGGGCCTGCCACAGGCTACTGCCAACCCCCACCCCACCCCCACTCACCACCTACAAAGCAGCCTATTAACTCAGTTCTCTGTTTCTCCCTTCACCATTTGACCTGCTGAGTACTTCCAGCACTTTCAGTTTATACAGTATAAACTGTTTAAGGTGTTTTTTGAGGGCTAAATATTGGCCCAGTTCACCAGGAAGAACTCACTTACTCACTTTGAAATAGTGCGAGGGGATCTTTTATATCCATTTGAGAGGGCAGAAGGGATCATGGTTCAACGTTTTATTAAAATGATGGCACCTCTGACAGTGCAGCACTTCCCCAGTACTGCACTGGATTGTCAGTTTAAATTCTGTGCTGAGGTCTCTGGGGTGTGATTTGAACTCACAACTTTCTGACTCAAGAGGCGAGAGTGCTACCACTGAGCAATGGCTGAAGCCAAAGAGGAGAGTTGTAGACTGGAGTAAAAGTCATGAGTTCAAACTGTCATATTTGCGGCAAATGAATGATTCGGGACCTCTGGTCCCAGTCTCTAGCCTTGTCTGTATTACATTAGGTTGCTATGTGATTTTAACATGCCATTCCTGAGGTGCCCAGGGAAGCAGGAGGAACCCGTTTGCACAGGGTCACTCTTTGAGCTGCTTTATTCCTGGATCATTGTCAGAAGCTAGCCAAGTGTTCACAAACTTGCTGCTAATTAAAGACAGTTGAATAAGTAATCTTCAGTACTCTTCTTCAGCCACGCACTCTCCCCTTGTCTGATTGAACAATGCTGTTTTCAGCCTGTTGGGCAGAACAAACCCCAGTGTAATGGCCATCTCTCAGAAACATGCCAAATAAGAGGAAGTAAGTTTAATTATAACTAAACATTGTTTTTGGAAGAGGCCAGAGTGGGGTGGATTTGTTCTTTCACCCTATGCTTCCAATGATCATTTTTACCCTGTATTTTAACTGACTGACCTCACTTCATGTCTGGCTTTGATTTATTTTATAAAAACAACGATTTTATTTCCAAACTTTCTTACATGTTTGGGAATTGACCCTGTGAAAGCTTTTCAATTAATTAGACACAGACACATTCATGCCTCTCAATTCTATAAGCTGTTTAATTGTAGTCTATAATCTTATTGGTAGCACTTGCAATTCTGTGTGAGAAGATCATAGTTTCAAACTCAGTTCCAGGGATATGAGCGTGTAACCCAGGCTAAAATTCCCAGTAATCCCTCAACTAACATTTATCACTCAACCAACATAATTAAAACAGATTATCCAGCCTATGGGGTCTTGCTGTGTGCACATTTGCTGTCAGGTTTCCTACATTATACCAGATCATCATCTTTCTAAGGTGTTGGTTGAGGGATATATATTGGCCAGGAAAAACCCCACTGCTCTTCTTCAAAATAGTGCCATGGGATCTTTTACATCCGCCTGAGGGTGGCTGACAGGAGGTAACTGAAAAAGTTTCTCCTCAGATAAGATGTGAAGAAACTCTACTCTACCTACTTTGGCTTCAAGCACCACAAGAGAATTCTTCTGATGAGCAGCTGACTTTACTTGCTTGTCTAATCCCTGGTTTCCAACTGTTTCATCTCAAATTGAACTATGTACTGTAAATACTCATAAATCCCTCCTATAATCTATATGATGCTTAGTAATCAAGCCTAATTGTCACTGAATTGTCATAATGCAGAATTCGGCCCATCGTGTCTGCACTAGCTCTCTGAGCATTTTAACTTAGTACCAACCACCTGCCATTCCCCTGTAACCCTGCACATTGTTTCTATTTAAATAATCTTCCAATGCCCTCTTTAATGCCTTAATTGAACCTGTCTCCACCACACTTCCAGGCAGTGCAACAAAGGGACAACAACAATGGCCTTAGCATTTATAATGGCATTCATCTTTGTACCATTGTATGAGAGTAATGAGTACCTCCAAAATTAACCTTATCCTTGGTACTTTGCTATTCACTGCTGTCCACATTGAAGAAAGACGTTGGGCTTTATGGCCTGGAATCGCTGCTCATTTGCACTGACACAACTGGCCCGAAATCAACAAAACCAATGCAAAAGACTGTGGAATGTTAAGTGCAAATTATGTTCAGGGTGAAGCAAGGTTCCCCAGGTTTTTGTGCTAGCTTAAAAAAATATTGTGTTGGAACTTGGCTCACCCACATAACTAGACATGTACCTAAAGTGAATTAACCGCCATTGCGACTTGCACTAATCGCATTTGTTTGCAGGCTTTTGAGTAGCATCTAAAGCATTAAGTGGGTGCAAGCCC
Source organism: Carcharodon carcharias (assembly GCF_017639515.1). Classification (NCBI taxonomy): domain Eukaryota; kingdom Metazoa; phylum Chordata; class Chondrichthyes; order Lamniformes; family Lamnidae; genus Carcharodon; species Carcharodon carcharias. Next base: position 128,430,409 of record NC_054468.1, on the reverse strand, counting down.
ACTAATAAAAATATTTTAAAAGCTTTTGAATGTAATTTTTTATTTGCTATGAAACAAATTACTGTGTACTCCATTACAACTAGGAAATGGTTCTACGTATTTTCTACAAGTCACTTTTAGTCATTTAAAATAAAGTTACTCATAGGTGGTGGATTGACACGGTGATTAAAAATGCTTATCTTTTTGTCAGACCTATTTTCAACTGTGTTAATTAAATAGCACCAAGTTATCACTATTAAATGCATCATGGAACATCTTTTAAAACAAAATTGCAATGGTTTGTGACATATTTTGTGTTTGGCAATATTTGGACCAAAGGAATCTGATACACCCATCACTGCAAGTAGGGATGCAGATATTTGTAAAGTTGCAAACCAAGCAGTAGGATTTTTTTTCTAGAGAGTTAGAATTGAAAAATAGAGAAGTTATGCTAAGCTTGTATTGAACCCTGGTTAGACCACACTTGAAGTACTGTGTGGTCACATATCATAAAATGAATGTCGATGTGCTGGAGAGGTTGCAAAAAATTTACAAGGATGATACCAGAAATGTGAGGTTATGCCTTTCAGAAAATGATAATAGCCTTAGGTCTCTTTTCACATGAAAAGAGAAGGCTGAGGGATGGCTTCTTGTTGTGCTGCCTTCATCAACAGCGATAGTAATGGGATAATCGTGCAAGACAGTCCCTGTGCCCATTTTCAGAGACTATCCAAATTTGTCCCCTTGGTCTCTAAACCTTGACAGTCTTCATGTCATTTGAGAGCAGGAAACTTCACAGTTGATCCCACTGGTCCTCGTACAATCCTCACAGATGTACTCCAGCAGGTCCTGCCAATGAATACCATGATCCCTGGTGCATCCTTAATTCAAGCACTTCTATAGACTAATTGAACCATCTTGCTCCAGCTGAGATTAGGTAATTCAGAGGTCAAGTCCGTGATCCTCTCATTCTTGCTTCAATGTAATGTGTGTGATTTGCTTTACTGATCATTCATGTGCTAATGACCCTCTGAGATGGCCAAGTTGACGTCTTAGACTGAAATGCCAGTTAAACATGCCTTTAAAGCAAAACACTATCCTGGTAAAGGAGCTGAACTACGCCCTGTGTGTGGCCACCCAGAGGATCATTAAGGGGTTGATTAATAGTGCGCATTAAGGAGGCTGTCTGACATTTTGTTGGCTTTCACTTGATCTAAAATTCCCTTCTAAGGAGAGAACTAGAGGCCAAAAAGGTAACCTGTGTGTGGAAGTGGAAGATGTGGGCATGGTTCTCAAAGAAAATTTTGCATCGGTCTTCACAAAAGAGGGCTGCAATCCCAATATTGTCTGGTGAGGAGGAGGAGTGTGTAATATTGGATGGGATAAACATAATGAGAGAAGAAATATTAAGGCGTTTTGCATCTTTGAAAGTAGATAAATTGCTGGACCCAGATGATGTGTATCCCAGACTGCTAAGAGAAGCAAGGGAAGAAAACAGTGGAAGTTCTGACCATCATTTTCCAATCCTTTTTGGCTACAGGCACAGTGCTGGAGGACTGCTAACGTACATTTGTTTAAAATGGGGGAGAGTGATAGACCAAGTAACTATACACTGGTAAGCCTAACCTCGGTAGTGGGCAAATTACTTACTGTAAATATGGTTGTCTGGGATGGTAATGCTCTCCACAAATTCCCACATGCTGTAGTTATGGCACATCGTCATGTCAACCTAACCAGATTTATTTATTTGATGAGTTAATTAGCGATTTATGAAAAAGTGAATCATTATTTTAGTTTTATTAACTAATTGGTTCATCTAGTTTAAGTTGTTAATTTAGTAAAGTAATGGCAAGTTACAATTTCTTAATTCCGAGACAAAAGTAAAACACTCATCAGGTACTGGAGGTAAAAAAGAATTGCGAGCAGTCCCTCCCTTCCCTTTCTGCAGTTCTTGGATATCTGAAAGGAGAAAGGCACAAGGGTGGAGTTGCAGTGAGGGGAGTGGGAGAAAGCAAGAGGTGCATCCTTGAACCATCTACAGCTTGTACTTTAGAAGATATTGTGCAATAAGGGAGAAATGGGACGTGAGAAGGAGAATTCGGTATGACGATACCGGCATCTTCACTTGTTTCAGCCCCACTGCTGGCCATGTGGCTTCAGTCATGGATGGCTTGCAATGGCAAGGGGAAAGGATAGCTTAGATGCCAGCTCACTGAAAACGGAGGTCACACACGAGTCCAGCTGGAGAGGTCTCAGATGAAAAGTTTGATGGGGCGGCGTACATAAGAGGGCTGATGGGCATGCACACCGTGATATTTGGTCTATTGGGAAGCCTGCCAGAAAATCTACAGTCACTATCAAGGAACATGGAGGAGTCTTGCACCAACCTTGCACAGGGCTTTGCACAGATCTTGTAGCCTATCCTCTCCAGTGTGGAACTGATGGCCACCTCCATGACAACAATTCCAGAACCAACTATGATGTAGCATCTTTGGCAATCTCTTCTTTGCAGCCACCTATCACTGGCCCTCTATCCAGCTCTACCTGTCCCACCCCCCTCTACCAGCTTATATTTCACCACATTTCTATATTTCTCTAGTTCTGATGAAGAGTCTTATGGACTCAAAACGTTAACTGTGTTCCTCTCCGCAGATGCTGTCAGACCTGCTGAGTTTTTCCAGCTATTTTTGTTTGTGTTTCAGATTTCCAGCAACCACAGTATTTTCCTTTTATCACGATGTAGCATCTGGTGACCAACATCTCAATTTCCATTGCAGCACAAACAGAAGCCACCCAAAATCTGAGTGTTGTTGTGGAAGCTCAGATTGAAATTATGCAACGTAAACTTGCTGCCATGCATGCTTAGACTGCTGCAGATACCAATGTTCAAAGGGTTTTTCAGGATCCCACATCAGTCCACCAATCTGTCTTCCAACACAATGCTACCATTGCTGAGGTACTGCCAGAGAGGAGAGGCAATGGCTCCATGGAGCATGAACCTCCTGTGCCCTCTCAAGGTGGCAGCATTCATCTGCTCAGCACCGCCACTCTGCATTGCTTTTGCTGTTGCCCATCAGTCAGTGAGCCTGAACTGCTGTCACCCATGCCAAAGTGGTGCAGTCCAAAGCCTAACTTCCAGGCCCATAGCTGCTCAAGGTCATCCTGCAAGGCCATCTACAGCCTCCCCCATTGAAAATCAGCAGCCTTCATCAGCCATGCTGCAGCTACTGGAGTAGCAGTGTATAGGAGCACTAGACCAGGCAAAGGCACATGGAAAAGAGGCACTAAGTGTGATTCATTGATTTTTGTGTTACATATTGGATGGTTTACTTAATAAAGTTGGTTTGGAAAGTTTATTATATTGTGGCTTGTACTTCAGCATTGTGGCCAAGCACCAACCATGCACAGGGCTATGCACAGATCATGTAGCGTGTCCTTAGCTGTGTTGATCTGTTACAGAGGGAGGGTAAGGAGTGGGATTGTTGTAGAATTGGGGATTAAGGTTATGTTCACTGGTATCACACAGGCAGCTCAACCAGAAAGGGAACATGTTGGTTGCCTCCTCCCTTCCTGTTCCTCCTCAGTTGCTCACCTACCTGCTCCCTCATGATAGTGAGGTTTATGCAGGATGCAGCAGACAGCGTGAAATTGAGACACATGCTCTAAAGGAGCCTACAGGGCTCCTTCAGAGCAATCCAGGCAACAGAAGTGTTGCCTAATCACCCCAATGAGCTTCTCAATTGCATTCTGTGTGGCAGCATGGCTTTCATTAGACGCATGCTGTCTACTTGCCCATGGGTTGTGCACTGGAGTCATGAGCCAAGTGGTCGGCAGATAGCCCGTGTGATACAGTAATCACCCGCTAATCTTTCATCGTGGTTCAAATGCTGATGTTACAGCAGTCTGGAACAGGTTTTTAAAATTTTTTCACGAGGTGTGGGTGTCTCTGGCTGGGGCAGCATTTATTGCCCATCCTAATAAACAATAAAGGCATCATGACTGCTGTCAGGATATTGGGCATTCTGTATCATGTGCACCATCTGCACACTGAGGGAATGGAACCCTTTGTGCTTGCTGGATATCCTGGCTGCGAGGTTTGCTAGTGTCACTCAGGAGGATTTAAACTAGTATGGCAGAGGAGTGGAAACCAGAGCAATAGGTTAGCAGGTGAAATAATTGACTGGGAACTAGTGAATATGGCCAGTAGGACTAATGGGAAGGGCAGGCAGGGAGAAAGTACTGAACACAGTGGGACTGGGGGTCTGAAATGTATTTGTTTCAATGTGAGAAGTATAACAGGCAAGGCAGATGAGCTTAGACCTTGGATTAGTACTTGAGACTATGATGTTATTGCTATTACAGAGACTTGGTTGAAGGATGGACAGGATTGGCAGATAAACATTCCAGGATTTAGATGTTTCAGGCAGGATAGAGAGGGATGTAGAAGAGGTGGGGGAGTTGCACTGCTGGCTAAGGGGAATATCACAGCTGAACGACAGGAGGACACCTCATTGGGCTCATGCAGCGAGGCAATATGGGTAGAGCTCCAGAATAGGAAGGGTGCAGTCACAATGTTGGGGGTTTACTATAGGCCTCCCAATTGCTGGCGGGAGATTGAGGAGCAGTTATGTAGGCAGATTTTGGAAAGATGTAAAAGCAATAGGGTTGTTGTGGTGGGTGATTTTAACTTTCCCTATATTGTCTGGGAATCACTTAGTGCTAGGGGTTTGGATGGTGCAGAATTTGTAAGGTGCATCCAGGAGGGCTTCCTGAGACAATATGTAGATAGTCCAACTAGGGAAAGGGCAAGATTGGACCTGGTATTAGGGAATGAACCCGGCGAGGTGGTCGAAGTTTCATTTTGCAAAAAGTGACCATAATTCAGTAAGTTTCAAGGTACTGGTGGATAAGGATAACTGGAGTCCTCGGGTTAAGGTGCTTAATTGGGGGAAGGCTAGTTATAACAATATTAGGCAGGAACTGAGGAATCTAGACTTGAAGCGGATATTTGAGGGCAAATCAACAACTGACATGTGGGGGACTTTCAAAAGTCAGTTGATAAGAATTCAGGACTGGCATGTTCCTGTTAGGATGAAGGATAAGCATGGCAAGTTTCAGGAATCTTGGATAACGAAGGATATTGTGAGATTAGTCAAAAAGAACAGGGAAGCATTTGTAAGGGCTAGAAGGCTGGGAATAGATGAAGTCCGTGGAGAATACAAAGAAAGTAGGAAGAAATTTAAGCAAGGAGTCAGGAGGGCTAAAAGGGGTCATGAAAAGTCACTGGCAACCAGGATTAAGGAAAATCCCAAGGCCTTTTATACATATGTAAAAAGCAAGAGAGTAGCCAGGGAAAGGGTAAGCCCACTCAGGGACAGAGGTGGGAATCCGTGTGTGGAGCCAGAAGAAATGGGAGAAATACTAAATGAATACTTATCAGTATTCACCAAAGAGAAGGACTTAGCGGTCGATTTGTCTAGGGAAGAGTGTGTAGAAAGCCTGGATCATGTTGAGATCAAAAAAGAGGTGTTAGGCGTCTTGAAGAATATTAAGGTGGATAAGTCCCCAGGGCCAGATGGGATCTACCCCAAAGTACTGAGGGAGGCAAGGGAGGAGATTGCTGGGGCCTTGACAGAAATCTTTGTATCCTCACTGGCTACGGGTGAGGTCCCAGAGGACTGGAGAATGGCCAGTGTTGTTCCAAGAAAGGTCAGGAATAATCCAGGAAATTACAGGCCGGTGAGCTTTACGTCAATGATAGGGAAATTATTAGAGAAGATTCTTTGTGACAGGATTTACTACCATTTGGAAGCAAATTGGCGTATTAGTGAGAGGCAGCATGGTTTTGTGAAGGGGAGGTCATGTCTCACTAACTTGATCGAGTTTTTCGAGGAAGTGACAAAGATGATCGACGATGGAAGGGCAGTGGATGTTATATACATGGATTTCAGTAAGGCCTTTGACAAGGTCCCTCATGGCAGACTGGTCCAGAAGGTAAAGTTGCACGGGATCAGAGGTAAGCTGGCAAGATGGATACAGAATTGGCTTGGTCATAGAAGACAGAGGGTAGCAATGAAAGGGTGCTTTTCTGAATGGAGAGCTATGACTAGTGGAATTCCGCAGGGATCAGTTCTGGGACCTTTGCTGTTTGTAGTATACATAAATGATTTGGAGGAAAATGTAACTGGGCTAATTAGTAAGTTTGCAGAATACACTAATGTTGGAGGAGTTGCAGATAGCGAAGAGGATTGTCAAAGGATACAACGGGATATAGATTGGTTGGAGACTTGGGCGGAGAAATGGCAGATGGAGTTTAATCTGGACAAATGCGAGATAATGCATTTTGGAAGGTCTAATACAGGCAGGAATTATACAGCAGAACTTTAAGTGCATCGACAGGCAGAGGGATCTGGATGTACAGGTCCACAGGTCACTGAAGATGGCAACGCAGGTGGATAAGATAGTCAGGAAGGCATATGGCATGCTTGCCTTCATTGGCAGAGGTATTGAGTATAAAAGCTGGGAAGTCATGCTGCAGCTGTATAGAACCTTGGTTAGGCCACACTTGGAATACTGTGTGCAATTCTGGTCACCACATTACCAGAAGGATATGGAGGTGTTGGAGAGGGTGCAGAGGAGGTTTACCAGGATGCTACCTGGTCTGGAGGTTATTAGCTATGAGGAGAGTTTGGAGAAACTCGGATTGTTCTCACTAGACCGACGGAGATTGAGGGGGCGACTTGATAGAAGTTTACAAAATTATGAGTGGCATAGACAAAGTAGATAGTCAGAAGCTTTTTCCCAGGGTGGAAGAGTCAATTACTAGGGGACATAGATTTAAGGTGAGAGGAGAAAACTATAGAGAGATGTGCAGGGCAAGTTTTTTACACAGAGGGTAGTGAGTGTCTGGAATTCGCTGCCAGAGGAGGTGGTGGAAGCAGGTAGGATAGTGGTGTTTAACAGGCAGCTTGACAAATACATGAATAGAATGGAAATAGAGGGATATGGACCCTGGAAGTGCAAAATGTTTTAGTTGACGGGCAATATGATCGGCACAGGCTTGGAGGGCCAAAGGGCCTGTTCCTGTGCTGTACTTTTCTTTGTTCTTTCTTTGATATCTGAATTTGGATGCAGTGCCAGCAAAGCAATGTGTGCACAGTCAATGGCACCGTGCACAGTGGAGAAGCCTGCCATCCTGGCAAAGCCACATGCACCCACTAATGTATCCTCCTTTCTTTGAATACAGTGCATGTCACCGTTCTTATACAACACTAGATGGCGAACTGCGAGATGTTGGAGATGTCCCCAACCAAGGCATGAAGCTCATAGTGACGGTCACATTCACAGCCACTGTCAGTCCTTCTTCACCCTTACCTGAGGCTGCAGGTCTGTTTGCAACAAGTGGCAGATTTCAGTGAGCACCTCGTTGGTGAAACTGAAGCACCTAATGCACTGGTTGAAGTAGGAGAATTGTTTCCGGAAGATCCTGGGTGGTTATGGCCTCCTGCTGAAAGCCCTTCCCCTCCTCCCTCTTTGAGCAGCTTGCTCTTTTCTGTGTTGCCTCTGCTCACTCTCCCTGTCATCCTGAAGGCCATGAGGAATGGCAACTACAGCATCTGTGACTGGAAGTAAGTGGTCTGAGCAAATCCCCTGAAGTCAGAATGAAGGCTACAACACGTGTCACACCACTCTCTGTAGACTTCAACAACTTTAAATGACAGAATAAACCACCAAGCACTTTTCCTAACTCAAAAGCAGTCAGTAGAAAGCAACTAAACCTGAGTGGTTGATAATCTCTTTAAACAATGCTGGAGGAGGTCCTTCCACCTGCTGATTGCATGTTAATATCCAGGGGCTGACATTCAATGTCCGGGGCAGAAACTGTTAATGTCCAGGTTGGGGGTGGAGGGGAGAGATACTGTGAAACGTGCATATTTTCTGATTTCTGATAAAGTAAGTGAACTGAAGCTACTCCGTGCGCTGCTCACAATAAAATTCCGTTGCTTTCTGTATCATTCTTTCCCTCATTCAGTTTTTATTCCTTATTCCTCCTCCCATTTTTCCTTTGCTTTCATTATCATCCTTTATAACTATCTTGTAACAAATTGTGTGCAAAAGCTGGGGGTGGGGCTGAAATCGAGAGAAAGAAGGACTGCTTGACATTATGTTTAGTGCAGTGCAGCCAGACATTGATCAGGTTCACTTCAGTCAACATAAAATTGATGAATTGGCAAGTTATGATACAGTCTACAACCCTCAATCTCTTCCTTGAAATATTTAACAACAGCATAGGGAGTGAAGGGAGAGAAGCAAAAATGAAACATATAAAAAAACATTAAAACCTACGTAATATAAAGTCAGGAAAATTGAGGAGAAAAACAAAAATCTAAATGATTTTAAACACCAGATCCTAATCCTTCAGTGAAATGGAATTTCTGACTGCAAAAATAAAGCTGAATAAATTCACTACCCAAGTGAGGTTTACCTCGCATTCTGATGCACTCTAAACGTGTTTAAACCAGGGCTAAACATCTTCTGTGTTTCTTTCCTCCTCGATGCAACAATTTTAGTAAAATAATGTTCCTGTTGGTTGATGAGCTATGGAATACTGCAATCCAGGGGAAGGACTGCTGCAAAGATTACATGGGGCAGAATTTTGGCCTCGTAGTGCAGGCCTGGGAGGGGCTGCGAAGCTGACTGCCGCCCGTGATTGGGCCCCAACATGGGTTTCACGCTGGCTGGCCAATTAACGGCTAGCCAATTAACGGCCAGCCAGCGTGAAACGCACGCTGCAGTGCTCAGCACTGCCGGGAGGAGCGCGAGCATGGGAATGCGCACATGCATAGGGGTACGTGCAGTAAAAGCTCCCTGAGGCACAGAACTGCCTCAGGGAGCTGAAGATTTTTAATAATAAAAACAAAATAATGAAAACATGTCCCCTCATGTGACTGTCACCCGCCCGCCCACGAGTGAAAAGTTCTGGCCATGGAATATACAAATACAGAGACAGGTTATTTGGCCCAGATGATTTCTGCCCTTTATGCTCCACATGAGTATCTACCCACCCTACTTGTTCTAATCCTATTGACATATCCTTCCATTCCTTTCTCTCTCATGTACCTATCTAGTTTCCCCGAAATGTATATAATGCTATTTTATTCTTCTACACAATGTGGTCGTAAATTCGACGATCTAACTACGTGAAGACCTTTCTCATGAATTTCTTATTGGGGCTGTAAAATGCGGCGAGTCATTCTAAGCTCCATTGATTTCGCCAGGTCTGTAAAATCCCACTGCTGTAAAATGTTAGTCTTGCCCAAAGTGGAAATATCTTCTCTATTCAACCTGTCTAAAATTTTAAAGACCCTCTGTCGGGGTCACCTCTTAGACTTCTCTTTTCAACAGAAAATATCCCCAGTCTGTTTAGTCTGTCCTGTTACTAGGACCTCTCCGTTCTTGTATCAACCTTGTAAATCTTTTTTTGCACCTTCTCCAGTGTTTATCTATCCCTTTTGTAACACGAAGGCCAGACTGTGCACAGCACTCCGCAAGATGTATTAATTGAGCTTCATCGGAACTCTTTCAGTTAACTTTTTAGTTAACTTTGAGTTAACAGTTACAGTGCTATGATTCAAATACCCAATGTAAAAAGACAAATACACAAGATAAAATACCTTTGCATGGCTGTTTGCCAGTTTTGCCTAAAACTAGCCTGGGAATCTTAAACAAGGGGGTAGCAGTAAGGGAAATCAAACAGCACTCCTGCATGTGAATGGCATAGGGTTTTTAAGTAAGGACATCCCTTTAACAGAACCTTCTATAACTTCAGAACATCCCAGAGCACTTTACAGCTAATTAAGTATTTTTAGAAGAATAGTTGCTGCTGCAATTTAGGAAACATGGCAGCCAATTCGCACACAGCAAGCTCCCACAAACAGCAATGGCATTACAACTAGATAATCTATTTTGCTGAGGTTGGTTTAGGGATGAATATCATAGAATGCTTACAGCACGGAAGGAAACTAATTGCCTGTTGGATCCATGGTGTCTTTGAATTGAGCTCCCACTTCCTTGTTCCATTTTGCTCACATGCCTTTTGGCCCAGCACCTTATCACTCCTACCACTACAAATCAGATTGGTAAAGATCAGTGATGTGTTGTAAGTCCATGGATAAGCTCCCTAGTTCCTGTTTAAGATAAGCAGGCATCCAAAGTCCACAAAGCAGAAGTCATAGCCTGCATGGACTCATTGAAAGATTTGTTAGAAACTCCATGGAGGCAGCCACTCTCTCCTTGGCAGACATTTTCGCAATTCCCCGTGCCACCAATTCCTTAGTGATTGAGTTGTCTCCTCCTTCATCACATCTATGGTGTCGAGAGTGTATGGCATGTCTGTCAGTACCAAGTTGCTAATGCACCGCAGGGTTCAGTAACTGGAGAAAATTGCTTCCACCACACCTCAGCTAACACCCAATGTACTCCAACCAACTGTCTAACTAGCCCACCAAATTGCAAGAATCTACATGGTGCATGGTACACATCCTGTGACAGTGACTGGCGTGTGGTGTACATCCTGTGACAATGACTGGCGTATGGTGTGCATCCTTTGACAGTGACTGGCACATGGTGTACATCCTGTGACAGTGACTGGCACGTGGTGCACATCCTGTGACAGTGACTGGCGCGTGGTGCACATCCTGTGACAGTGACTGGCGCGTGGTGCACATCCTGTGACAGTGACTGGCGCGTGGTACACATCCTGTGACAGTGACTGGCGCATGGTGCACATCCTGTGACAGTGACTGGCGCGTGGTACACATCCTGTGACAGTGACTGGCGCATGGTGCACATCCTGTGACAGTGACTGGCGTGTGGTACACATCCTGTGACAGTGACTGGCACATGGTGCACATCCTGTGACAGTGACTGGCGCATGGTGTACATCCTGTGACAGTGCGCTCTCAGAAGGAATGTGACCCTCTGAGAAATTGTCCTCATGGATGTCCTGTGACACTAGCTGGAAAACAAAAGAAAGAGGAATGATTTAGTGGTGACACAGTCACAACCATACTCAGTACTCCTATAGATCATTGATGAAATTAAGTCAATATGTATGTCGGAGTTATTTGTAAGCTTGCATCCAGCTATCTGCAAGCTCCCTGTCTCTCTAGGTCTTGCTGAGTGTGATGCAGGTATACCAGTTATCTCCAGATTGTCTTCCCCTGCCTCAAGGAGCTTATGATTTCTATTCTCTATTCAGCCCGTCTAAAATTTTAAAGACCCTCCATCGCGTCACCTCTTAGACTTCTCTTTTCAACAAAAATATCCCCAGTCTGTTTAGTCTGTCCTGTTACTAGGACCTCTCCGTTCTGGTATCAACCTTGTAAATCTTTTTTTGCACCTTCTCCAGTGTTTATCTATCCCTTTTGTAACACGAAGGCCAGACTGTGCACAGCACTCCGCAAGATGTGTTAATTGAGCTTCATCGGAACTCTTTCAGTTAACTTTTTAGTTAACTTTGAGTTAACAATTACAGTGCTATGATTCAAATACCCAATGTAAAAAGACAAATACATAAGATAAAACACTTTTGCATGGCTGTTTGCCAGTTTTGCCTAAAACTAGCCTGGCGCATGGTACACATCCTGTGACAGTGACTGGCGCATGGTACACACCCTGTGACAATGACTGGTGCATGATGCACACCCTGAGACAGTGACTGGTGCATGGTACATATCCTGTGACAGTGACTGGTGCGTAGTGTACATCCTGTGACTGTGACTGGCGCGTGGTACACATCCTGTGACAGTGACTGGTGCATGGTGCACACCGTGTGACAGTGACTGGTGCATGGTGTACATCCTGTGACAGTGACTGGTGCATGGTACACATCCTGTGACAGTGACTGGTGCATGGTACACATCCTGTGACAGTGTCTGGCGCGTGGTGTACATCCTGTGACAGTGACTGGCACATGGTGTACATCCTGTGACAGTGATTGACATGTGATGTACATCCTGTGACAGTGACTGGGGCATGGTGCATATCCTCTGACAGTGACTGGCACATGGTGTACATCCTGTGACAGTGACTGGTGCATGGTACACATCCTGTGACAGTGACTGGCGCGTGGTGCACATCCTGTGACAGTGACTGGTGCGTAGTGCACATCCTGTGACAGTGCGCCCTCAGAAGGAATGAGACCCTCTGAGAAATTGTCTTCATGGATGTCCTGTGACACTTGCTGGAAAAGAAAAGAAAGAGGAATGATTTAATGGTGACACAGTCACAACCATACTCAGTACTCCCATAGTTCATTGATGAAATTAAGTCAATATGTGTGTCAGAGTTATTTGTAATCTTGCCTCCAGCTATCTGCAAGCTCCCTGTCTCTCCAGGTCTTGCTGAGTGTGATGCAGGTATACCAGTTATCTCCAGAATGTCTTCCCCTGCCTCAAGGAGCTTATGATTTGTGTCATGCCACCTCCCTCTCTTGCATTTTTGGTTTTATTTTCCTACATGGGTTGAAGAAACAAGCCAGTGAGTGGGTGAATGTTGGGTTTTCAGCCGATGGAAGCAGTAAATTTGATGAGTGTGGCTGTAGGCAGCATGCGACACAATCCATAATGAATGGGGTGGGTGTTGACAGTGAATGGGTAAATGGAGAGGTGATAAAATGAATTGAACGTGAAGACTGTGTGCTGCTGAATATTGAGTGGGTGTGAGGAGTGATGGGATGGTGTACACTAAGCAGGACAGGGTGAAAGGGGTGTTAGGTGTGACTGGGGACTTAATGAATGTGATTTATGCAGAAAATTCATTCACTTTTCCTGACCTGATTAGGTCATTAGTAGATTTTTGCATTGCATCCTTGACTGGGACACAACACTCCTGTTGCTCAGTTCCTCAGTCACCACCAGCCACACCTTCTTGATGAGAGCAATAGCTTTCTTCTTCCCATTGCTGGGGGGATGTATGTCTCTTCTCCTCCTGACTGCACCCAGCAATATTTCCAGTGACGCACTATTGAATCTAAATGGTATCCTTGTTCTATGCCCAGCATCCATCTTGAATATCTCCAATCATATTTTTCCCTTTAACAATAGCTGAAATCATGCCATGCAAATGCACATCACACCCACTGCGCAGCTTGATGTCACAAAACTTGGAAGTCAAATTAATTGCTGCAGTTGAATTGGGATTGCAGATTCCGACATGCTCAGCTGACTTCCGGATGTCACCTACATAATTTCACACCCCTCCCCCATCATACAGATTAATATTGGGTCATGTGTTGCCAAAGGAGGTAAGGTGATCGGGGTTAACTTCAACCCAAAAGATGATGCAGTAGCAGGGACACTGAACATATATTCAGCTTCAGAACAAGAAAATAAAACTCAAAGGACAATTAACCATAGTGGTATTTAGAGGATTAACTATTGTAGTATTCAGGGGATTGACTGTGGTCATATTCAATAGATTAACTGCAGTATTATTCAGAGGGTCAACTATAGTATTATTGGCTAAATAGAGCATGGGAGACAGCACAGGTTTCCATTGTGAGACTCAAGGAGCTAGGTGTGCAAGAAGGATCATATATCATACCAGCTTTTAATTGCTCAGGTTCAGGAGCACAAGGGGGAGGTGTTAGAAAAGCACCCAAAGATTGGACAGGATTTAAAGTATAGGCAGACTTGAGGCTTTGCCGAGGGTTAAGAGTTGTTGGGATAAAGGAGTGAAGCTCAGTGCCCCATCAAGATTTCCAAAACTTTTCTGAAAGACAAGAATTAGAAGAAAGAGCTGAAGGGTGGGAAACATTACAAAATCGGCAAAGGGATAAGCCGGAAAGCTGTATATCAGTTAACTTCATGCCACCAATAGGAATCATAGAACATTACTGAACACTTTAGAAATGCATAAGTTAATCAGGGACAGCCAACACATGGTCTAATGGCAGAGCAGGATTGAAGGGCCGAATGGCCTACTCATGCCCCTAAGTCCTACGTTCCTATGTTTGGAAAAAGTAGCTGACAGTCTTTTAATTTCACTGAATTTTGTGAGGAAGTTTCTGAAAGGGTACAGAGAGGCTATGCGGTATATTTGAACTGCCATAAAGCTTTTGATAAAGTGCCACATGAGAGATTTTTTAAGATTAGAGGAATGGCTGGAAGATGGAAAGCAGAGGGTAGGAGTAAATGGATGTCTCTTGGGCTGGCGAAATCTAACTAAATGAATACCTCAGAGTTTTATGTTGGGATTTATCTGACTGATTTGAACATATACAGAATAAGATAAAATGAGATAATAATACCAAATTAAGGGGAACAAATACTGAATGTGGATCAATCTGAGCATTAAAAGAGATAATTAAGAGGAAGGCAGCTAATTTTAGGATATCCAAGCTTCCATCTAGGTTTGCAAACCTAACTATCCAACCAGCTTTAAGAATGTTGTCTATTTCTCTAAGACAGTGACAAAAGCTGGACTTTGAAAGGCAACAAGCAATTATAAAACAAAATAAAATAGACTTTCAATTAACCTGAAAGAAAATGTATGTTACTTTGGTCTTATTACAAAGCTGGTTCTTTGTATCTAATGAACTAAATATGCTCCTTCATAAGACATAACAAAGTGTTTTTTGTATTTGTTCACAGAATGTGGACATCACTGGCTCAGCCAGCATATATTGCTCACCACCCTTGTTCAGAGGGCATTTAAGAGTCAACCACATTGCTGTGGGTCTGGACTCACATGTAGGCTAGACCAGGTAAGGACAGCAGATTTCTTTCCTTAAAGGACATTAGTGACCCAGATGGTTTTGAATGACAATTTGCAATGGTTTCACAGTTGGACTTTTAATTGCAGATTTTTATTGGACTCAAATTCCATCATCTGCCATGGTGGGATTCAAACCCAGGTGCCCAGAGGTTTACCCCTAGGTTTCTGGATTATCAGTCTAGTGACAATACCACTATGCCACCACCTCCCCCACTGCAGCACCTAAGCAGGAGTACCCAAGAGAAGAGTTTGAGCTCCTATTCCTCAACAATGACTGAGTCGATAGCATTAAAGGTGATTGTTAATGATGCCACATTCAATGGAGTTTTTGGCTCCCAATGTAACATTGAATATACAGTGTTCATTCAACAGTTTTTTACCTCTTTTTATTCCAACCAGAAGTTTGTCAATTAAGAGGCACTAAGCATCCCTTTTGAACATAGACTCATAGATGTTTACAGCACAGAAGGAGGCCATTCGGCCCTTCGTGTCTGCGCCAGTCAACAAAGATCTGACTACACTAATCCCATCTTCCAGCGCCTGACCCATAGCCCTGGAGACTATGGCAACGCAAGTGAATATCTAAATACTTCTTAAATGTTATGAGAGTTTCTGACTCAACCACCCTTTCAGGCAGAGAGTTCCAGACTCCCACCACCCTCTGGGTGAAAAAATTTCTCCTCAAGTCCCTTCTTCGCCTTCTACCTCTAACCTTAAACCTAAGCCCCCTGATTATTGATCTCTCTACTAATGGAAAAAGTAGCTTCCTGTCCACCCTATCTGTGCCCCTCATAATCTTATACACCTCTATCAGGTCTCTCTCAACATTTGTTGCTCCCAGGAAAACAACCTGAGCCTATCCAATCTTTCCTCATAGTTCAGTTGCCCTTGAGAAGGTGGTGATGAGCTGCCTTCTTGAACTGCTGCAGTCCATGTGGTGTAGGTACACCCACAGTGCTGTTAGGGAGGGAGTTCCAGGATTTTGATCCAGCAACAGTGCAGGAATGGTGATATATTTCCAAGTCAGGATGGTGAGTGGCTTGGAGGGGAACTTGCAGGTGATGGTGTTCCTATGCAACTGTTACCCTTGTTCTTCTAGATAGTAGAGGTTGCAGATTTGGAAGGTGGTATCAAAGAAGCCTTGGTGAGTTGCTCTAGTGCATCTTGTAGATAGGACACACTGCTGCCACTGTTCATCAGTAGTGGAGGGACTGAATGTTTAAAGTGGTGGATGTGGTGCCAATCAAGTGAGCAGCTCTGTCCTGGATGATGTTGAGCTTTTTGAGTGTTGTGGGAGCTGCACTCATCCAGGCAAGTGGGGAGAATTCCATCACACTCCTGATTTGTGCTTTATAGATGTGGACAGACTTTGGGGAGTCAGGAGGTGAGTTACTTGCTGCAGGATTCCTAGCCTCTAACCTGCTCTTGTAGCCACAGTATTTATATGGCTAGTCCAGTTCAGTTTCTGGTCAATGGTAACCCCCAGGATGTTGATAGTGGGGGATTCAGTGATGGTAATGCCATTGAATTTCAAGGTTGATGGTTAGATTCTCTCTTGTTGGCAATGGTCATTGCATGTATGGTGCAAAGGTTGCTTGTCACTTATCAGCTCAAGCCTGAGTTCTGTCCAAGTCTTGCTTCTTATGGACATGGACTGCTTCAGGAATTGCGAATGGTGCTGAACATTGTGCAATCATCAGTGAATGTCCCCACTTCTGACCTTATGATGAAGGTCATTGATGAAGCAACTGAAGATGGTTGGGCCTAGGACACTACCCTGAGGAACTCCTGCAGTGATGTCCTGGGACTCTCACAATTGACCTGCATCAACCACAACCATGTTCCTTTGTGCTAGGCTCCAACTAGTGGAGAGTTTTCCCTTTGATTTCCATTGACTCCAGTTTTGCTAGGGCTCATTGATGGCACATGCAGTCAAATGCTCCATTGATGTCAAGGGCAGTCATTCTCACCTCATCTCTTGAGTCCAGTTCCTTTTTCCATGTTTGGATCAAGGCTGTAATGAGGTCAGAAGCTGAGTGACCCTGGCAGAACCCAAAATGAGCTTCAGTGAGCAAGTTATTGATGTGGAAGTGACTGTGCTTCATAGCATTGCTGACAACTCCTTTCGTCATTTTGCTGACGATGGAGAGGTGAAAATTAGCCGGGCTGGATTTGTCCTGCTTTCTGTGGACAGGGCATACCTAGGAATTTTCCACAAGCCCCAGATGTTATTAAGGAGGACTTTGCAGGGTCAACAGGTCTGGCTTTGTCATTGTCATTTCCAGTGCCTAGGTCAATGCCGGATGGTCCGTCCATCTGGTTTCATTCCTTTCACCATTCATAGCAATTTGACTTAATAGTCAACCATGTTGCTGTGGGTCCAGAGTCACAGCCCAGTTAAGGATGGCAGGTTTCCTTAGCGGACCAGATTTTTTTTTACAGCAGTTGATGAGACTAGCTTTTAATCCCAGATTTTGTTAACTGAATTTAAATTCCACCAGCTGTTGTGGTGTGATTTGAACCTGTGTCCCCAGACCATTAACCTGGGCTAGTGACATTGCCATTATCCCACTGCCTCCCCATAATGAAGATTGTTTTGTTTATAGTTGTTGAAAGTTTAATTTGTATTTTCCTCAGATTAAGTAAATTGGGAATAGCCCAATTCAAATTACCATGGACTTTGGGAAAGAACCAGGTCCAAATGGCTTTTCCTTGTTTCACATTTAACCTGAGAATTACTGAGGGAGTGCTGCACTGTCAGTGTTGCTGTCTTTCAGATGAGAGTCTGCCTGTCTGCCCTCTTGAGTAGACATAAAAGATCCCATGACACCATTTTAAAGAAGAGCAAGGCAGTTCTCCTTCGTTCTCAACATTTAGCCCTCAACCAACATTACTAAAGCAGATTACCTGGTTACAATTACAATGTTGTTTGTGGGATCTTGCAGTGTGCAAATTGGCAGCTGCTTTTCCCACATTGGAACAGCGATTTTGCTTCAGAAAGTACTCATTTTGGTGGTAAAACACTTTGTGGTGGCCTGAGGTCGTGAAATGCAAGTTTCCCCCTGCCCCCTATTTACTCAGTTCCTCTGTCTAATCCATAAAAAACCTTCATTGGATATGCATTTTTCGCACAATGTGTCTTCAGTTTGTACAACGGTGTGTGTGTCAGAAACAGTCACTAAATCTGTGGAAAGGTAGAGCTTTCTGAGTGAAGATGCGAGGAGTGGTGAGGGTTAATACTGTCCTTCGGCAGACACCAACTGTATATGATACAATAAATCACTGCTGGTCGAAGTGGATCTTCCTTCTCACGGTCAGTGGGCTATGTTCCGGGAGGGCGAGGGGGGTGGTTGGCTGCCGCTTCCATTAGCTGAGTTGGTCCCTCCCTGCGCCGCTTCTCATTGGTTCAGGATAGGGTTTGGCCCACGGAGAAGAGGACTGGAGATTGAGGATAGCAGCAGACAGCAAGTTGCAGGTTTTGAGAGTGGACTGGAGAGGGGGAGAGAAAGAGACTGCAGAGAGGAGAGGAAACACCCAGAGCAACCTGACTCAGGAAGGGGAGAAAGAGAGAGACACACAGAGAAAAGAAAGAGAGGGTCCAGTGTCCAGCCTGACCCCAGGGGGAGAGGGGGAGAGGGTCCAGGGTCCAGCCTGACCCCAGGGGGAGAGGGGGAGAGGGTCCAGGGTCCAGCCTGACCCGAGGGGGAGAGGGTCCAGGGTCCAGCCTGACCCCAGGGGGAGAGGGGGACACTTTGAGCAAGCAGACCAGGGGGTCAGTGAGGGGACGGATGGTGAGACGGAGCGGGTTTGCGGGCTGATTGCGGGAACTGAGCGGACACAGCCGGAGGCGGAACCTGTCGGTGTTTGGAACCACTCCGCGTTTCCTCGCCGGTCACCTGAGTGACTCCCTCCAAGCCCGGAGATGGGAGCCGGCATCTCGGCGCAGGAACCCGGCCATCCCAGCCCAGCCGGCAACCCGAGTGAGGAGGAGAAAAACCGGCAGGAGGCGAGCGATCAGGAGAGGCAGCACACTGACGGGCCGGATAGCAGGGTGAGTGCATGGGAGGGAGGGTGACTGTCCTCGGTTTCACCCTGGGGGAGGGGGAGGATGCCCTTCCTCAGCCTCAACCCGGGCTGGCTCTAGGGTACTGCAGGCACTGATCAAGCCAGGAGTCCCAAACCTAGCGGCCCTCCTCAGACCAACTCCTAGGGCAGTAGTAGTTTACCCACCTCCTTATCTCTCCTCTTGCCCCCCTCCTCCTCCGTCTCTTTGTTTCTCCCCTAACCCCATGTCTTTAAATTAAAGTTGTCACAGGAAAGGCTTTGACACTAAACCTGGTATATTCCCACCCCCCAGCAATGTATTGAAAAAACGAATTGTTGCAAATGTCAGTACTTTTGTACCCTGGTTCCTGTATTCCCATATTCCTGTCAACATTCAGAAGCCAGTCAGAGCATTCTCGGTACTGGGGACTGATTAGTAAGATTCTTCTGATCAGACTGAGCTGAATGTGACCTTAACTTTACTAATCATATTTTAGTTCGGTCTTTAAACGGGCAGACACTTTTAACCGCACGCCAGCTGTACTTTCTTAGATTTTGACGCCCTTTGTACTTAACGTCCTTGATTTCAGGACATGCTTTTTTTTGGTCAGAACGAGTTGATATTTTGGTGTTGGCCCGTTCACCCAGGACCATTGTGGTCCTCCTTACACGGGGCAGGGAGGAGAAAATTCACAACTCCCTGGTGAGACCGATGAATAGAGGGGTTTAAGGAGAGGGGTTTTCACAAACACTAGAAAGGGAGGGTTTAATTGGTGCTCTGGCAGCCTATTAGCAATTCTATCCGGACAATCTGTTACCATATTGGGAGTGCATTATAAAGCAAGGAGACACGTGAATGAAAGGGTGGGGTCTGTCGTCAATTGCAACACGTTTGGAGTCTCGAAGCTACACTAGCTAAGAGTAGATGTTGTCAACAAACTTGTACTGTATATATGGCTCTGTTCCTTCATCCCAAGGTAATTAATTATAAAATAAATGCTGAGTCCCCAGTACAGCTTCCTTGGGGGGGGGGGGGGGGGGGGGGTGGAGCAAATCAGGTCTCCCATCCTGCCAATTGGATTTTGTACCCATTATCCCTATGGTCTCCTCTCTCCTAACTGATGCCATGTCATAAATGCCAATTTCAGTGGGCAGAGATTAATTGGCTGGGGACAAGTGGTAGATTAAGCATTAAATTATTTAAATACTTCCCCACTACCAGATAAATTTAAGGGTTAAATATACCCTGACCTTACTCAGTGAATGTGTAAAAGCCCCCACTTGGGAGTTGCGAAGGTGAATGGCATAGATATTTAACAGGAAGCCAAGTACATGAAGGGGAAAGGAATAGAAGGATGTGTGAGATGAAGTAATGCGGGAAGAGGCTGGATTATAAACATTGACACACAGGCCAGTAGGGCAAAAAATGTCTCTGTGCTGCAAATTCTATGTAAATCTGTGACTGTGAATAAAGGTGTAAAGCGAGCATTCCAAGAATAGAGGAAAATATGATTTTAAAGAGGGATATATAATTAGTATGAGGGGGGGTGAAGATGATGTAGAAGAAATTCACCTATCAGAAGCTGAAGTTGCTTCTTCCAACTTTTAAAGAGGAATGTAGGAGTGAGGCTATAGGAGTATCCGAGGAAAGATGGGGAGTGAAACTGTAGGGGTACCTGAAGAAGGCATGTAATATAAAGAAGATTACTATAAGGAGGTTAAGGTAAATAAGGATTGAAAGTTACCAAGATAAAAGCAAAATACTGTGGATACTAGAAATCTGAAACAAAAACAAAAAATGCTGGAAAAACTCAGTAGGTCTAACAGCATCTGTGGCAAAAAAAAGCAGAGTTAATGTTTCAAGCCTCTATGACTTCTTCAGAGCTCTTCTGAAGAGGAGTCATCAGGGCTCAACGTTAACTCTGTTGTTGTTAAAAGTTACCAAGCTCATATCCCAGAATACTGAAGACTGGGATGAGAAAGCAGAGGCTCTAATTATATTACCAAAAGAAAACACTTGGAAATGGGAACTGTGCCAAATGACTTGAGGGTAGAGGAACTGCTTCTCAAGAAAGGTGGACAACTGAATCATGAAATTACAGACCGATTAGTTTTACCTGCTTCGAGTAATCACTTGGTCTATAATTTGGAAAGAGGTTAGTGAACATATATAGAGAGATAAACATAGTTAATGATTAGATCAGTGACATTTCTTTGGAACAGAAAGATGTTAGTCCTTTTATCTCTATTAGATCAACCCTCAATCTTCTGCACTCAAGGAAATACAACCTAACATTTTAAGCCTGGGTCTCATTATGATAAACTGTGTTGCATCCCTTCCAAGACCAATATGTCATTTGAGGTGTGGTGTCCAAAGCTGTGTGCAGTTCAACAGATGGGCTCTGACCAAATTCTGTACAACTGAAGGATTACTTTCTGTACCTGTGGACTAGCCTTTAGTTGATTGCTATACCTGGGCACCCAAATTCCTTTGCTTCTCCACAATTTGTTGATATCAAATTAGGGTACATGTCAAACTGAAGGGGATTGTAGGGGAACATAGGTGACGGAATGGGCCATGCAGAGAGATCGGTGGTGTATGTTTGATGAGGTGTAAGAATAGACTCTTAACCACGAAGGATTGGAGAACTACAGGCATATTCATAGAGTTCTAAAGTTGGTAGTTCAGGTACAAAGTGCCTAAAAGGAATTGGATTTTATATTTTGGGGTGGTGGAGACTTCCAATTATAGAGGCCATTATTCTTTTGATGTGATATTCCAAAACTCCCAACTGACTTGTGATGCTTGGTTCCTACCGTAGGTAATGCAACAGGCAAATTGTGCACAGCAAGGTCCCATAATGGAAAATTGAATGCATTTACTATTTGGACCTTTATTGTGCATCTCAATTTCATGGGCAATTAATTATTTTTAAGCAAAGCTTGATGTGTAGACAAACATGACAGCCATTTTGTGCACGGCAATGTGTCTCAAATTTTGGACAAATGATCAATTAACTGTTTTCTTGTGTTGATAAAGGAGGAATGTTGCCCAGGACACTGGAAGAACTCTGAATCCTCTTCCTGAGTAGTGGCACTTGGTTTAATGTCACCATATGAACTAATTCTCTACATGAAGGTAGCTGTATAAACTGGATATATTCTCCCCCCCCCCCCCCCCCCCCCCCCCCCCAGCGGGGCCCAAAGTAGCACTATTTAATGAACAGGAAGAAGGCTGTTTTTCTCTTCTTTCCATAACAACAGCTTGCATTTATATAGTGTCTTTGGCATTGTGGTATTGGACAAAATTTGACCATGAACCACTTGAGGCAAAATTAGGACTGTGAGCAATAGCTTGGATAAAAGGTTTTAAAGAGTGTCAAAAAGGATGGAGAGAGGTTTGGGGAGGTAATTCCAGATAAGACGCAGCTGACAACAGGAGTGAAGAAAATCACATGTGCAGGAGCCTAGAATTTGCAGCCAGGATTTCTTGGTCTATATTCCCATATTTTCAGAGTCATGGAGCCATTCTAATAGAGTAGCATAGTGTGACTGTGGTGCTTTTGTTGCTTCCTTTATGATACCTGTACCATGTCTGAATCTTAATGTGGTGATGTAAAATTCCATCCATTTGATTGTGCCTCAGTGGCTGGGGTGTTAATCCTGTTCTTTAAAAAGGCTGCTTTCAATATGGTTAATGATTTATTGATGATTTAAAAGTGGTGTTTTTTTCAGATAGTGACCTGCTAGAGGGCTTTAAAGTTGTGAAAGGGCTTGATAAGGTAGATGTAATGATCCACTTCTGGGGGGGAAGAAAAGGAGGGCCCATAATTAGAATAGAATCATAGAATGCTCACAGCACAGAAGGTGGCCATTCGGCCTATTGTGTCTATACCAGCTCTCTGTATGAGTTCGTCAGCTAGTTCCACTCCCCTGCCGATTCCCCATAGGCCTGGATTATGGCTGATCTGCGACCTCACTCCATATATCTACCTTTGCCCTGTATCCCTTGATACCTTTGAAACATATCTATCAATCTCAGATTTAAAATTAACATTTGATTTTGCAAATTTCTGCCACACTTGGTGTGTAGAAGTATTCTCCAATTTCACTCCTGAAAGATCTGGCTGTCTTATAAATATAAGATAGTTACTAATAAACCCAGTAAGGAAAGATGGTTACTAATAAACCCAGTAAGGAATTCGGTCAAAATGTATTTCCTTGAGTGGTTAAAACAGGGAACTGATGCACATGGTGTGCTTGAGGTGAACAGCTTGGATATATTTAAGGAGATGCTAGATAAGAACATAAAAGAAAAGGAATAAAATTATATGTTGGCAGTGTTAGATGAACTAGGTTGGGAGGGGCTCATGTGGAGCATAATTACTGACCAGACCTATTGGGCTGAAACAAAAAACTGCGGATGCTGGAAATCCAAAACAAAAACAGAATTACCTGGAAAAACTCAGCAGGTCTGGCAGCATCGGCGGAGAAGAAAAGAGTTGACATTTCGAGTCCTCATGACCCTTCAACAGAACTAGGTGAATCCAAGGAGAGGGGTGAAATATAAGCTGGTCTAAGGTTGGGGGGGGAGGAGAGAAGTAGAGGGGGTTGGTGTGGTTGTAGGGACAAGAATGCAGTGATAGGAGCAGATCATCAAAAGATGTCACAGACAACAGAACAAAAGAACACAGGTGTTGAAGTTGGTGATATTATCTAAACGAATGTGCTAATTAAGAATGGATGGTAGGGCACTCAAGGTATAGCTCCAGTGGGGGGAGCATAAAAGATTTAAAAATAATGGAAATAGGTGGGAAAAGAAAAATCTATATAAATTATTGGAAAAAACAAAAGGAAGGGGAAGAAACAGAAAGGGGGTGGGGGTGGAGGAGGAGGAGGGAGTTCAAGACCTAAAGTTGTTGAATTCAATTCAATATTCAGTCCGGAAAGCTGTAAAGTGCCTAGTCGGAAGATGAGGTGCTGTTCCTCCAGTTTGCGTTGGGCTTCGCTGGAACGATGCAGCAAGCCAAGGATAGACATGTGGGCAAGAGAACAGGGTGGAGTGTTAAAATGGCAAGCAACAGGGAGGTTTGGGTCATTGTTGCGGACAGACTGCAGGTGTTCTGCAAAGCAGTTGCCCAGTTTACATTTGGTCTCTCCAATGTAGAGGAGACCGCATTGAGAGCAACGAATACAGTAGACTAAGTTAGGGGAAATGCAAGTGAAATGCTGCTTCACTTGAAAGGAGTGTTTGGGCCCTTGGACAGTGAGGAGAGAGGAAGTGAAGGGGCAGGTATTACATCTTTTGCGTGGGCATGGGGAGGTGCCATAGGTGGGGGTTGAGGAGTAGGGGCTGATGGAGGAGTGGACCAGGGTGTCCCGGAGGGAACGATCCCTACGGAATGCCGCCGGGGGGGTGAAGGGAAGATGTGTTTGGTGGTGGCATCATGCTGGAGTTGGCGGAAATGGCTGAGGATGATCCTTTGAATGCGGAGGCTGGTGGGGTGATAAGTGAGGACAAGGGGGACCCTATCATGTTTCTGGGAGGGAGGAGAAGGCGTGAGAGCGGATGCGCGGAAGGTGGGCCGGGCACAGTTAAGGGCCCTGTCAATGACCGTGGGTGGAAAACCTTGGCTAAGGAAGAAGGAGGACATGTCAGAGGAACTGTTTTTGAAGGTAGCATCATCGGAACAGATGCGACGGAGGTGAAGGAATTGAGAGAATGGGATGAAGTCCTTACAGGAAGCGGGGTGTGAGGAGCTGTAGTCGAGGTAGCTGTGGGAGTCGGTAGGCTTGTAATGGATATTGGTGGACAGTCTATCACCAGAGATTGAGACAGAGAGGTCAAGGAAGGGAAGGGAAGTGTCAGAGATGGGCCACGTGAAAATGATGGAGGGGTGGAGATTGGAAGCAAAATCATCGATGTACCAGTCCTACTCTGGCCCCCTTCCACAACTCTTTCTCCAGTACATCGATGATTACTGGAGAAAGAGTTGTGGAAGGGGGCCGGAGTAGGACTGGTACATCGATGATTTTGCTTCCAATCTCCACCCCTCCATCATTTTCACGTGGCCCATCTCTGACACCTCCCTTCCCTTCCTTGACCTCTCTGTCTCAATCTCTGGTGATAGACTGTCCACCAATATCCATTACAAGCCTACCGACTCCCACAGCTACCTCGACTACAGTTCCTCACACCCCGCTTCCTGTAAGGACTCCATCCCATTCTCTCAGTTCCTTCGCCTCCGTCACATCTGTTCTGATGATACTTTCAAAAACAGTTCCTCTGACATGTCCTCCTTCTTCCTTAACCGAGGTTTTCCACCCACGGTCATTGACAGGGCCCTTAACAGTGTCCGGCCCATCTCCCGCGCATCCGCCCTCATGCCTTCTCCTCCCTCCCAGAAACATGATAGGGTCCCCCTTGTCCTCACTTATCACCCCACCAGCCTCCGCACTGAAAGGATCATCCTCCGCCATTTCCGCCAACTCCAGCATGATGCCACCACCAAATACATCTTCCCTTCACCCCCCCCAGCGGCATTCCGTAGGGATCGTTCCCTCCGGGACACCCTGGTCCACTCCTCCATCACCCCCTACTCCTCAACCCCCACCTATGGCACCTCCCCATGCCCATGCAAAAGATGTAACACCTGCCCCTTCACTTCCTCTCTCCTCACCGTCCAAGGGCCCAAACATTCCTTTCAAGTGAAGCAGCATTTCACTTGCATTTCCCCCAACTTAGTCTACTGTATTCGTTGCTCCCAATGCGGTCTCCTCTACATTGGAGAGACCAAACGTAAACTGGGCGACCGCTTTGCAGAACACCTGCGGTCTGTCCGCAAGAATGATCCAAACCTCCCTGTCGCTTGCCATTTTAACACTCCATCCTGCTCTCTTGCCCACATGTCTATCCTTGGCTTGCTGCATCGTTCCAGTGAAGCCCAACGCAAACTGGAGGAACAGCACCTCATCTTCCGACTAGGCACTTTACAGCCTTCCAGACTGAATATTGAATTGAATTCAACAACTTTAGGTCTTGAGCTCCCTCCTCCATCCCCACCCCCTTTCTGTTTCTTCCTCCTTCCTTTTGTTTTTTCCAATAATTTATATAGATTTTTCTTTTCCCACCTATTTCCATTATTTTTAAATCTTTTATGCTCCCCCACTGGAGCTATACCTTGAGTGCCCTACCATCCATTCTTAATTAGCACATTCGTTTAGATAATATCACCAACTTCAACACCTCTGTGTTCTTTTGTCTGTGACATCTTTTGATGATCTGCTCCTATCACTGCTTGATTGTCCCTACAACCACACAACCCCCCTCCACTTCTATCCCCCAACCCAACCCCACCGCTCCCCCCACCTTTAACCAGCTTATATTTCACCCCTCTCCTTGGATTCACCTAGTTCTGTTGAAGGGTCATGAGGACTGGAAACGTCAACTCTTTTCTTCTCCGCCGATGCTGCCAGACCTGCTGAGTTTTTCCAGGTAATTCTGTTTTTCTATTGGTTTGAATGGTATGTTCCTGTGCTGTTAAAAATCTAAGTTAAAAGATTGAAAGGCTGCCTTGTGGGGTGGACCAATAAAGTGCCTCCCTTATCTACTCCACCCCCTGCTTCTCCCCAAAGGACTTTTCTTCAACAGTTTGACTCAACTCCAATGTAGGTGGCTTTGTCCATATTTCAGTCATGCCATACGTGTCAGGGGTGAGCCTGATTCTGAGAGTGGCCACACTTTTTAAAAAAAAAAATAAAACTAACCATTCACAGCCTGAATTCTTTTAGTGAGTGCAGACATTCTCATGACCCTCATCATCATCATCTCCCTTTTCAGCCTTGCTCCCCTGGGAGCAAGGAGAGGAAAGAAGAAATTAAAACACTCATTTCTCTCTCTGGGGATCACAGTATCTTCACTTTACAAATCAGTGCAGTTTGCAGTACAACAGCTGGTATACCTTGGAATCTGTAGACAGTTCCTTACTTGGATTCAGTTAATATATGGAGGTGAGCCTGATCCTTGCACAGTTAACAAATGAAGTGGCTGAAACAGATAGCATTGATGCATTTAAAGGAAGTCTTGATATATACATGTAGGAGAAGGAAAGAGGGCTATGGTGAAAAGAGATAATTAAAGTGGAAGGTGGCTTGTGTCGAGTATGACCATCCGCGTGTAGCTAATGGCCTGTTTTCTAGGATTCTAACTGAGGGAGTAGCTTAAGCATGAACAACTGATGCATCAGTGTGGCTTTAACTGGGGATGTTGAGGGTGGTCTATTTTAACCTCGTCAGCTCACTGCAATTTTTATTCAAAGCTTGTGACATTTTTGTCAATGTTTTCAATTTGATTTAGGTAAGCGTGGTATTTAGTACATCATACATGATGTATATTGAGATTTTCGATCCTGATATCTCTCTTTCAGACTATTTAGTTGTCTGCCAATGTAACCACATACAGGATATGCCTAAATATGGCAGGACTTTGAATTGCACACAACAGTAAGATAATCATCAAATCCTCATATGTCTCTCACATAGTCAGTTTTCTCAATGAAGGGGCAATCAATCCTGACTTGAAACTGTTTCTTGCATAAAGCTTCCCAGGTAAAATAAACTGCATTTCCTAAACGATTGTGTCTTATTTGTGGTTGAATTGGAATTTTGGGGTTTCTGTTGATTTGAGCAAAACCTTCGTAGACTCATGGATGTCTACAGCACAGAAGGTGGCCATTCAGCCCATCGTGTCTGTGCCGGTCAACAAAGATCTGAGTAGACTAATCCCATTTTCCAGCGCTTGGCCCATAGCCCTGGAGGCAATGGCAACGCAAGTGTGTATCTAAATATTACTAAAATGTTATGAGAGTTTCTGACTCAACCACCCTTTCAGGCAGTGAGTTCCAGACTCCCACCACCCTCTGGGTGAAAAAGTTTCTCCTCAACTCCCCTCTCAGCCTTCTACCTCCTTACCTGCAATTTATGCACCCTGGTTATTGACCTCTTCACTAATGGAAAAAGTGCCTTCCTATCCAAAACAAAAATACCTGGAAAAACTCAGCATGTCTGGCAGCATCTGTGGAGAGGAACACAGTTAATGTTTCGAGTCTGAATGACCCTTCAACAGAACGTTCCCTCATAATCTTATACACCTCTGCCAGGTGCCCATTCAACCTTCGCTGCTCCAAGGAAAACAACCCCAGCCTATCCAATCTTTCCTTGTAGCACAGACCTTCCAGCCCAGGCGTCATCCTGGTAAATCTCCTCTGCACCCTCTCCTGTGCAATCACATCCTTCCTATAAAGTGGTGACCAGACCTGCACACTCCTCCAGTTGTGGCCTAACCAGCGTTTCATGCAGTTGCAGCATAACCTCCCTGCTCTTGCATTCTATGCCTTGGTTAATAAAGGCAAGTATCCCATATGCCTTCTTAACCACCTATCTACCTGCCTTGCTACCTTCAGGGAACTATGGATATGCACACCAAAGTCCCTCTGATCTTCGGTACTTTCCAGGGTCCTACCATTCATAGTGTTATCCTTTGTCTTGCTAGCTGTCCCCAAGTGTGTCACCTCACACTTTTCCGGGTTGAATTCCATTTGCCACTGCTCTGTCCACCTGACTAGTCTATTGATATCTTCAGTCCGTTGATATGCTTGTGCAGAAGCTTTGGTTAATGGGACAATTGGAGCCTTCAAGGACAAGATGGATAGATTTTTGTCAGGTAAGGATATTGAAGTGAAGCAGGTAAATCGAGTTGAGGTACAGATTAATTGAATGGTGAAGCAGGCTCAAAAGGGCTGAATGCCATTTTGTTCTGCGGTCCTTTCTCATAACCTTTGGCTTCAGAGATGCTGGAACTATTTTTCTGAACCAATCTAATTCCATTGACCTCCAGCATTTTATTAAAAGTAAGAGTTTGCCTTAGTAATTTCCCTACAGTAAAAAATAAGTCTTGTTTGGAATCTGCTTGGCCCCCATGCTGCAGGCAATATCCAGTGTTTCTTTTAAAATTCATTAGGCTTCCAATAAGTGTTTTATTTTGCCTCCCATCAAATTACATTTGAACAAAATCCACACGCAAGTCAGTCTTGAAGACAGCATCTTCAAAAACTGCAACAAGTTTCAGTCCCGACCAGTCAGCCAGAATTTTGATTGTTACATGTGGCCTCCTGTTCTCTAGAGAATTTGGAACATGTTTGCACTGAATGTTTGTTTAAAAACTAGAAGGAGATGATGAAAGTTTCTGCTGAATGTCTTATTCACAGATATTGTCAAGGGTATGAAGCCTTCTAAATTATTCTGGTCTTGATTTTGTTTACCCCGGTCAGGACTTTCTGGAAATTCTACAGCTTTCCCAACTGTAGCTGCACCAATTTCAAATCTTCACTACCCTTCTCTGCCCTGAATTATGCGTACTCCAACTCTTGTGCACCCCTTCAATGACCATTGGCAACTGTGTTTCCAGCTACATAAAGCTATGATCTGGAATTCGCTCTCTATACCTCGCTGCCCCTCTGTCTTCATTTGACCCAGCTTTTGATCTCAACTTCAAATATTTCCTCCTTTAGCTAGGTGCACAGTTATTCTAAACAATAACCTGCATTTATATAGCACCTTTTGACTGTATTCCCAAGTCACTTTACAGGACTGTCATCAGGCAAAGTTTAACACTGAGACACAAGATTTGTTTTACTCTTTACGGGATGTGGGCATCACTGGCCTAATCCATCCCTAATTGTCTTGTATGGAACATTTCAGAGGGTATTTAAGAGTCAACACATTGCTGTGGATCGGGAATCACCTGTAGGCCAGACCAGATAAGGATGGCAGATTTCCTTCCCTAAAGGACGTTAGTGAACCAGATGGGCCTTAATGGCAGTCAACGATAGTTTCATGATCAAAATTACTGGATAGCTTTATATTCCAGATTTTTTCCATAATTGAGTTTAAATTCAATCAGCTGCTGTGGTGGGATTTGAACCCCTATCCCTAAGTGCATTAGGCTGCGTCTTTGGATTACTAGTCCAGTGACCACTGCGCCATCATCTCCCCTTAAAGGTCCAAGGGTGTGTTTTAAGGAATATCTTAAAAGAGGAGAGGCAATGAATTTTAGGAAGGAAATTCCAGAGTTTAAGGCCTGGCAGCTGCAGGCACAGCCACCCATTTTGTGGTGAACAAAAATTAGGGACACGTAAGAGGTCAGAAATTGTGAAACGCTGAGTTTGTGGAGAATGTATAGGCAGAGGAAGTTAGGGATGTGAAGAGAGGGGAAGTGAGGAAGACCATGGAGGGATTTGAACATGTGGGTGAAAATTTTAAATTCAAAGCTTCTGGTCCACCAACGCCAATGTAGGTAAGAAGAAACAAGGGACTTGGTAACAGCTTAGATTTGGATACCTTTATCTTTTAAATTTCTCTCCAAGTTACTCATCCCTTCTCTGACTCCTTTCAGGGGGTGTAATTGTGTGTGCTGTACCTTACTGCCATACTAGACAAAAATTTATTCACTTGATCATCAGGGAGTCCTTCAGACACTCCAGTTCAATGCACTGGGATACTAAATCTGAATGAAAACCTTGAAATTTGTGCTTTTTCTTAACGCTTGGCCACTTGGAATGTAAACACTGGTTTGTAGCTTCTAAATGGCTGCATGCTTTTTTTGGAATGACTTTTGCACATTGCTTATCCAACCTGTGCACTGTCATGTAGCATTTACAACTTGGCAGGTTAGTTAGATTAACTTGCTTGCAGCCCTAGATAACCCCATTTGCTTTTTGGTAACTATTTAAAACCAGAGACCAGGGCTTCAGTTGCTGAGGCTTGCAACTGCTTTTTGTTATATTCAAAGTTTGAATTTAATATGGGAATATTCCTGAAGTTGGGCAGGCTACAACATGAAACTAACCAACAGAAAATTCTGGAAGAACTCAGGTCTGGCAGCATCTGTGGAGAGAGAAACTGAGTTAATATTTTGGGTCCTTATGACTCTTCCTCTGAAGAAGAGTACATGGACTTGAAACGTTAACTCTGTTTCTCTCTCCACAGATGCTGTCAGACCTACCGAGTTTTTCCTGCATTTGCTGTTTATTTTGGATTTCCAGCATCTACAGTATTTTGCTTTTGCTGAAAAAAAGAGATTTGTCTAAGCTTTTCACCTTGCGCTCATCAGGGCACCTTGCAAGAATGCCAGTGTAAAGGCAAAAACAATTTTATACTGTATGCGAAGAGATTGGTTGGCAAGTGCCGTTGCCATGGAGAATGCACCAGTATGGTCGCTGACAGTTAACTGCCAAACATTTTGTTTAAATTTCATTAAATTGGATTGGCCAGCAGCTCCACCAGTGGCAGCACCAGGAGGCTATCAGTGGCAACTGCTGGGACTGGAGCTGAAGTGAGGGGCCCAAGGCCTAGGATCCTGGAGCAAGTAAGTCTGGGGCTTTGGGCCGGGAGGGTGAGAGGGCATTTAGGGGCAGTGGGAGGGGGAGGGTGGGTTTAAGAGAGAGATCAGATAGGAAGGAAGGGTGGATTCAGTCTAAGGGGTCCGCCCTGCAATCGGCAAAGGGCAACCGCTGAAGCGTGACCACCCTCTGCTCCGCCTGCCCCCTACGTAACCATTTGAGGTTAAAAATCAGGCTTCCAGCTCCTGCCCTGCAGCCTATGCCAAACGTATGATGGCATAGGCAGTGTAATAATAGGATCAATAGGCTTTGATAGCAAGCCAAATTAATCCTTAAATAGTCAGCTCGGGCTTATTGTATCTGAAGAACGGGCCATGGAATACTTGAAATCTAGTGGTTTCATGGAGTGTTTATATAGAAAAGCTTAATAGATTCAGGGTGGTTATGTCCTTAGTGGCAATGTCCTCCAGGATTCCCATGGGAATTTGTTTTGAGATTGCTGCTCCTTGGGACTTCGCTTCAAATGAGAGTGGCATCAACGGAATGTCAAGTTTCTCTTGCAAAAGTGAAATTGAAAATGTGGCTTTATTAGGAAAGAAATGAATGAGGCAGAGGGCAAGAGAGAAATGCTAATTGCAAAAGGGAATGTAAAGCAATATGGAATATTTATATCTAGTCCATTATGCATGGGTAGTGCTGGCTTTGTGAATACTCAGTGAATTGATGTTAGAGGATGGGGATAATTAGAGTTGCACAGATGTTATTGTCTCATTCCCTCCTTGTTTCATATCTCCATTATAAATTCCTATGTCACCATTTATAATTGAAATTGGCCATATAAACTCATCACACTGCAATTAGAGATTTCTACCAATGGAGAAACGAGCTTCACTAAGGCAAGTTTAGAAAAATTTAAGACGCAGAAGGAAGCCATTTAGCCCATGCCTGTGGCTGCCAAAGAATTATCAAGATTAAGCCCACCTTCCAAATCTTGGTCTGTAGCCCTGTAGGTTATCCAAGTATTTTTTTAGATGTGCCAAAGACTTATGCCTCTACCAACCTTTCAGCCAGTGAATTCCAGACTCCGGGTGGAAAAAAAACTCATTCATCTCCCTCTAACCGCTTCACCAATTACTTTAAATCTATGTCCCTGTTTAGTGACCTCTGTTAATGAAAATAGGTCCCTCATATCTATTCTATCCAGCCCCTATGTAATTTTATACACCTCAAATTAAACTCCCCTCAGCCTCTTCTGTTCCAAGGAAAACAACCCCCAGCCTATCCAATCTTTCTTCATAGCTAAAATTCTGCATTCCTGGCAATATCCTCATAAATCTCCATTATATCCTCTCTAGTGTGATTACATCCTCCTCCTAATACAGTGACCTGAAGCGTACATAGTATTTTAGCTGTGACCTAACTAATGAGTCATACGGACTCAAAACATTAACTGTGTTCCTCTCTGCAGACCTGCTGAGTTTTTCCAGGTATTTTTGTTTTTGTTAGTGTTTTACACAGTTCCTTCATAACCTCCTTGCACTTATACTCTATACCTTGGCCAATAAAGGAAAGTATCCCTCCTCAACCATCTTGTCTACCTGTTCTACCTTCAGGGATCGGTGAACATGTATTCCAAGGCCCCTCTGTCCTCTCCACTTCTCAGTATCTTTCCATTTTTTGTGTATGTGGCAGTTTCCATTATAAATATGCATATAAGAATTTCTATTTATAGAGAATACAATGTGCTAATTGGCTCAAAAGATAGGATTTGTAACAATTAAAGTTATACTTAAATGGTGTTGGAGGTGAGAGCACTACCAACTTAAGTCATTGAGTCAGAAGGTTGTGGGTTTGAGCCCTGCTTCAAAGAATTGAACACATCTAGGTTGACACTCCTAGGGCTGGATTATTGGAGGTATCATCTTATGATGAAATTTAAAATGAGACTCCATCTGTGCCTTGAGTGGGTGTCAAATGATCCTACACTTTTTCTGAAGAAAAGCAAGGGTCCTGAACAATATTCACTCCCCCCAACTGATAAAACATTGTTATTGTTGTTTGGACAATCTTGCTGTGTGCAAATTAGCTCTAGTTACTCCTATGGTGTAATAGTGACTGTACTTCAAAAGTAATTCATTAACGGTGAAGTGACTTGGGACACCCTGAGTTCATGAAAGTTGCTATATCAATTCAAGTTTGTTCATTTGCTCTTTATACCTCACTGCTATCAGCAGAAACACTTTGCAGATTTTGGTCCTTGTATCTGCTGACCATTTGCCCATTAAAGCAGAAAGAAGATTTGACTCTTGAGACGGAGTTTAATGACCCCGTTGGGCAGGGCCATAAAATGCAGCAAGCCATTCAAAAGTCCATTGATTTCGGCGGGACCTTAAAATCCTGCTGGCGTAAACTTCTGCCCTTGAAGTCTACAAGAGATTTTCCACAACTGTTGTAAATTTTAATACTGGGCGCAAAGGGCAACGAAAAATGCATGTATGAAACATTTACCATGAGAAGCTTTTAGAGATCAGTGGAGTGCAGTGTTCACTACCCTGATTTTCTCTGCATACTTCTGGCTTTAAAGCTGTAGTGGAGTTGGTGGACTCTGGTTCTCCGCTGGTCAGGCTTTTGGATGCTACACAGATGTAATCTGATATACGTCAGTAAGTAGAACTACCAGAATGTACATTTTGTATACATGACCTGTGGAAAATGCAACAAGTATATGCCCTCTGGAAAGGGGCTCATTTACCAAGTATTATTCAGTATTAACCTCTGGAGTGAACCCACCAGTCATCAACTGGGCTTTATTGCTGCAGTGACCCAGGTTATTACAGTACTGTTGTTTCTGTGACAGACCAGATGGACAAGAGAATCGTAGAATCTTAAAGCACAGCATGAGGCCATTCCTTTGAACCAACTGTCCGATTTAGTTCCTCCGCCTCAGCACTTTTGCCCTCCAAATCCTGAAAATTAGACCTCTTCAAGTACACGTCCAATCGTCTTCTTGAAATTTCCTCCAGAATCTGATTCCACCACTCTTTTCACACAGTGCATTCCAGATCTCAACCCTCTGAAGAATGTTTTCTCCTTTTTTTTTTTCTGACAGTTATTATAAATTTGTGACCTTTGGTTGGTGACCTACTTGCTTTATCAAAACCCCTCAATTTTGAATACCTCTTATTAGATCTCCCTTTTTTTTTGCTCTAATCCCAACTTCCCCAGAGCCTTGACATCCTTCCTGAAGTATGGTTTGATAATTGTGTGCACTGCTCCTGCTCTTGCCTAACCAGCAGTCATTTATAAAGATTTAGCGTGACTTTTATGTTCTTGCATTGTGTCCCTGCTAACAAAGCTGTGTATTTTGTTTGCTTTCTTGCTGCACTCTCGACTTGCCCTGCCATCTTTTAAAGATTTGAGAATCTGTACCTTCAGGTCTCACTGCTCTTGCACATCCTTCAGAATATTACCATTTGGATCAGTAGTTCCTGAATGATTTTCCAATGTGACCCTGTTTTAACATTTGAAAATTAACATGACCCCAGCAAAAACAAGGTAGCAATAAAGCAGTATATAATCATGAAATTTCACGTTGTAGATCAACATGTATGATGCACCATAAGTATGAACATCTGTTTTTAAAGCACTTTGTAAAAATGCTATTATTTTATGTACTTCTGACATTACAGACAAGTTAAATAAACTTTTAATTTTCTACAAAGGATTTCAATTGACACAATATTAATTGTTCCAGAGGCGACTGTTTCACTGGGGATTCTGCTGCACAGTGCAGCTTTAAAATAAAATGGATTTAGTTCACAAAGTAACTAAGGTACCTGAATGTGGGAGGAGTGCAGCTTCAATGTGGGGCCAGGTTTCGAGGAAAGTAGAGTGCTTTCGAACAGGCATAGAACATAACGTGCAACAGTTACTGGCCGCTGAGGTTTCGGCCAAGCTCTCTCGTCCTCAGTGACGGAAGCCTGTGAAACCCCACACCCCCCCCACACACCAAGTATACTGTAATCAGCTCCTTTCCCTTTTTCCCCTACACAGACTATAATCAGGCCCTCTTTTGGCCTAGTACGCTGGGCCTGTGAAGCAGAGTCGCCAGGTGGGGGTAATGATTGTGTAAGAAATTTATCTGTGTTTGCCTTTTTGTTTGCCCAGTGTTTAATTGGTATATCCTGTTCCCTACAGTTCTTTTGTAGCTGGCATGTGGGGAAGATCATATCCACTTTGTACATCTGCCAACACGGAAGCTGCACTGTGCTTCTGGATACACTTGGTCTGCAAGTAGATGGAGTCTCCTAAGCATGACCCTAGCGAAGGCCTTCCTAGTGATGCTAAGGAGTGTGGGATAGCCCTGTAGTTGCGTCATGCATGTCCAATGGAATGGACCCTACCTTCCAACAGCGAGGGAGACAGTCATGAAGGTGTGGCAGCAGATGGGGCTCCCATGTTTGAGCAGTTTGGCTGAAATTCTATCCTTGCCAGGTGCCTTTCTACTTGCTAAGCAACCAATGGCCTTTGAGGGTACTTCGTTTAACTTGGCCATGAAGGGAAGCTGCAGGGTATAATTCATCTATTTGACAGGTTGTGAGACAACCGACTTGATGTGTTTTTTTTTAAAAAAAAGGTCCAACAGGCTGAATGGAATGCAGTGTTGGTGAAAACATATTTTCTCTCTTGTTTGTCAGAGGTCAAGAAATGAGCAGCTGCACGTGGAACACTCCTTATCAGATTAGTTGTCTCTCGGCACACTGACTAGCTTCTGGAATCGAAAGAGCCCAGCATTTAGCTGGGTTCAACTTAATGACTTAATTCAGTCAGTCTTCTGAGCTGGATTCACATGGTTTCAGCTCCGCATGACCCAATGACAATCACATGTTTCAATTTAAGCCTTATGGTCTGGATGAAAAGGCCTATAACTCCTCTAGCGAAACAGTCCAACTATGTTTTGGGACAAAGCTCAATCCACTTCTCTGACATTCTGACTCTTGGAGATGGCTGTGTCTTCTGAGTTCTCTACATTGTCAATTGGGAGTTTTGGTTACTAAGTTAATGTCATCATTTGCGCGATCTCTGAATTGAGCTTTTTAGCTTGTTTCTTGCACTGTTTTCCCCTCTCAAAATGGTTTGCCTTTATCCTAACTTGCACCATATCCCAGAGGTTAGCTCCCAGCTTGGCACAGCCACTGTTTTAAATGCTCATTAGTTTTCATGGGGAAAAGGCAGGAAAGTGGAATTGAGGATTATCAGATGAGCCATGATCTCATTGGATGGCAGAGCAGACTTGATGGGCTGAATGGCCTGCACTTCTGCTCCTGTGTCTTATGGTCTAATCCCTCCACAGCCAAGCTCTTCCCTATTCCTAACCACCTCTACCCCTACAACTGTCCAAGATCGCTGCACTCTGCCAATTCTGGCCTCTTGCATATCCCTGATTTTTTCATTGCTCCACCATTGATTCTACTTTCAGTTTTATAGGACCTAACCTCTGGAGTTTCCTCCAAAACCTTTGTCTTTCTACATCTTTTCCTCTGTAACAGCCTTTTAAAAATCAAGATTTTGGGCACTTGTAATAATATCTTAGGCTCTGTGTCAAATTTTGTTTCATAACTCACTTGTGAAGCATGGATGTTTTGCTACATAAATGCAAGTTGTTGCTTATTTCATTGGTTCCCTGAGTACCTGACTCTGTCCTTGATCGATCTTGGCCTTCCTTCGTGGCTAGATAACATAAGGTGGAATTTTGTGCTGTCAAATTCAATGGACTTTTGAATGGCTTGCTGCATTTTACGGCCCTGCCCCCGCTGTGACAGGGCCATAAAATTCCACCCATAGGTTCAAAGGGGGCTTAATAATCTACTCCTGTTTCTATGTCTGAGCTAAATTCAAAGTTCTCTTTGAACCTGAATATCAATGTAATTTAAGGGAAAAAAATAAAAGCAAAAAACTGCAGAGGCTAGAAATCCAAAACAAAAATAAAAATACCTGGAAAAACTCAGCAAGTCTGGCAGCATCTGTGGAGAGGAACACAGTTCACGTTTCGAGTCCTTATGACTCTTCAACAGAATTTAAGGGAAATTTGGCATGGATGTCACTCTTGGCTCTTTGGTAACACTCTTGCTGCCTCTGACTCAGAAGATCATGGGTGCCACTACCATTCTAGAGCTTGAGTCCAAAATCTACATTGGGATGTCAGTACTGAGCATGCTGCACTGTTTATTGTGATGTTGAACCAAGTTCTGACCAGTTAAGATGGACATGAAAGATTCCATAGCACACTGGGGAACAGGAGGGTATTATGTATCCTGGCTAATAGATATGCCTTAACTGATGTAACACTTTATTTTTCTTGCTGTTTTTGACACCTTGCTGCACTTAAGATTAGTTGTGTTTAAATAAACTAGTTTGTGTATCTGCTTAAAGGGTTTTGAGACGTAGAAATATGCCAAGTTCCACTAAATGCAAGTTTCACTTTTTTCCTAACTCCTGATTTCAATAATTGTTGTCACCTCCCAAATCTGTGCCATCATGTTGAAAGACTTTGGGAAGGGAGGATGGGGGTAGGCTAATTGTTTGTAAGGGCAGACGTGTTAAGGGTGGATTTTTTTTTTGAAGAGTTGGTGTAATGACAATACTGAAGGGGAGAGGACAGTACCTGAGGGGGAGACAGTATCAGCTAACATCAGGGGTAGGAAGAAAAATTGGGTGGCTAGCAGTTTGGTGCATATAGGTTTGAGAGACCAGGACCTGAGGCTCGTGCTCAAGATGGGTTCAGAGGGCATGAGGGGCAATGGGGGAGAAAAGTACAAGTTCAGGGTTGGGGCAGTGGAGGAACCTTGGAGGACATTTGGCCCTGTGGGTTAGGGGAAAGGGAGGAAGCAGCAGGGGCAGCTGAACAGGTGGTCTCCATCTTGACCACCTTCAGTCCTACGACTGAGATTTGTGCACTCCAATTCTGGTCACTTGTATGTTCCCTAATTGTAATAATTTCACCTTTGATGGCTGGCTGTGCCATCAGTTGCCTAGGCCCTAAGCTCTGGAATTACCTGCCTAAACCCCACCATCTTGCTTAAGATGCTTCTTTAAAATTTACGTAGACCAAGCTTTTAGGTAGCTTGGTTTCAACTTTTGTTTGATTACACTGTAGCGAAGCACCTTGGAGTGTTTGCAACACTAAGGTGCTACATAAATGCTAGAAGCAGTCAGCTTTGTAATTTGCTGCTTCGGAAGGTTTCAGAACTAAAATTTGTCTGTCTTCACCATCCATTGGCCCACTAATTAAGCTGCTTTTGGAGGAAGTCCTTAAACGAATAGCTGTCAACCTAGTCCAAGATAGGCCCAATAGTTTATCAGGAAGCCTATTGATCACAAATTCGGGAAAGCCAGTTTTATACTGAAGTTTTGGCCATCCGTTTTCATATATTTGAATATTAGGACAGAGGTTCTATTTGTTAATGTCAAATATCTACAAAATGAAGTTTGTCCTCCATTTAGAATCCCGACTACATTTCCTTGCATAATCTGTTGTGATGAAGCTGACCATCCCATTAGTCTTTGAGTTGCTGTTGCATCCATAAACTAAATTTAATACGGGTACTTGAAGGCTTAAATCTCCTTATTTAAATACCCAGCCTCCATTTTCCACTTATTCTCGTATACAAAATAATGGCTCTCGTTTTCTTGTTGCTGTGTTGGCTACTGTTCTGCCTACTTATTTAATTTCTTTATGCCTTCTTTGACTCTACATTATAGCTCACTACAGTATTCTGTCCTGCTTGGTATATCATCTGGTAGATTTAGATATCTTGAATCTACATTGGAAATAGTGAGAAGTTGGGGCAGCATAGTCTAGTCTCTCTCCTCCATCTGTTTATCTTTGCTAATCTAAGAATGGCCTTTCATCTCAAATGTTCCACATTCCTAACGATTTTATAAGGTTTAGTTATATACAATTTCATCTTCATTTTTAGCTAGCAGTCTTTTGAGTACAGCCTATACAAATGCATCAAAACACCTATATACATCTTGTGCATGATCCTCCTCCCCATTCCCCCACCCTGGTTTAGTGGGTAGAGCTTTTGCTTTTGAGTCAGATGGTCGTGGGTTCAAACCTCACTCCAGAGACTTGAGCACATATTTTAGAGGCTGACATTCTAGTTCAGTATTGAGGGAGCACTGCACTGTCCGAGCTGCCGTTTTTGAGATGAGATGTTAAACGGGGGTCCCCTCAGCTGAATGTGAAAAGATCCCATGGCGGTATTTTGAAGAGCAAGGGAGTGAGTTCCACTTGTGCCCTTGTCAACATTTATTCCTAACATCACACATGCACGTGCACACACACTACCTGTTCATTTGCTGTCTTTGGGAACTTGCTGTGCACAAATTGGCTGTTACCTTTCCAGTGTTAAACAATGGCAACTCTTCATAAATAATTACTTGTCTGTTTAGCATTTCTACGATGACCTTGCTCTGTACTATTGTCAAACCTAAACCTGCTTTAAATTGGATCATTTCCTCTTTTTACTTGCTTTCCTGGTGGTTATGAAGCCCCTTTGGCCATTAACTTTGCTGCCATCTCCAGAGGTACTCCACCACCCACCCTGCCACCACTGCTGCTCCTGACAATAGCAGGTTCATGTAATAATAAGCACAGAAGAAGGCCATTTGGCCCATTATGTCCATGTTGGCTCATTGAAAGAGCTACCTAATTATTCCCACTCCCTTGCCTTTCCCCATAGTTCTGCAAATTTTTCCATTTCAATAATTTATCCAATTCCCTTTCTGAAAGTCGCCACTGAATTTGCTCCCACCCCACTTTTAATCATAGGCAATCCAGATCCCTTTAGCTTTTTTAGCCAATTACCTTTGCTTTCTACAGTTCTCTTGGTTCCACATCATCTTTGCCCCTCTCCCTTTTCCTCCCATCTCACCAGACTTCATACGTGGTGATATTCTTCACTTGCATAAACCTGCACCTATATAATATAAATCTTAAATATACCCAAGTCACTCCAGGACTACTCCATCTGCCTTTTCAGGGAAATATAGTTGTCATTCTGGAATAGATTAGTTTCTTGGATCATAAATCTAATTTCTCCCCTACTGTAACCATTTCCTGCCCTTGTACCTTTGGCTAGCTCACTTTAAGTTTAGATTTTAAGATGACCTTCCTTTCTCCTCTTCAAGGCTAACTATGAATTCACCTTTGGTATGGTCATTATGATGGCCATTGTCAAGATGTTCCCTTATTACTATTGTCACTATATACTTATTACCTCCCAGATCATTTAACTTGTTCCGGCTTGTAACTTGGTCAAATCAATTGTGGCCTGCTTCATTTAGAAGAGATTATTTAATCTCCCTGAATCCTATTTATAGTTCTCTCAGTCTATATTCAGCTCGAGACTTCCCATTCTTATCCCTTCTCTACTTGTGCTTTTGTTCCTATATTGTAATCGTTAGGGTGGACTATTAAATCCTCCCACTAGTGTTCTCTGTCCTTTCTTGTTAATGCCTCATTTTGATCCCTCCTTGAGCCTGAAGGAAATTGGTGATTACATTTTCCACCTTTTTTGCGAATATCATCCACCCTTTACTTCCTCCATTTTTTAAGTAAAAATCTTTTATCCTGGCTACTTGACCCCCCCCAGTCCTCAGGCTCCTCTTTGCCTGACCTACTGCATCACACCTGTCAAGCTGCAATTTTGCTTCTAGTTTCTCTAACATATACTGGACTTGTACAAGAGCTTCCATCTCCACCCTCCTAACATTCTCTCTGTCTCTCTCTCTCTACCACAGTTCCAAACTTCAGTAGGTTCTTCATTGGCTGTTGTAAAGCACTTTGGGACATTCTGAGGTCATCAAAGGCACTATATCAATACAAGTTTTGCTTTTGAAGTTCTGCCTTCAAGTGCAGTTCATATATTGACCCTTCTTTGATCTGATTGTGGCATATTCTGAGGTTCTTTGCAGCCCCTCTTCTTTACGCTTCTGTTCAAATTGCTGCCTTGCACTTGTGCCTAATGCTAAGACGAGCTTGTTTGCTTAATTACATTGATTGGAATGTAGGTACTTTCAAAGGTTTTTTTTAACAAACTTTGAAGTGTTTGACTGTGTGCTGGCTGAGAGGGCCAATGAAACACTCTCACTTGTTAATAACTGGATACTGGGTGGTGGTGTCTGAGATCACCTGGTTTCTGGCTGCCCGTTGCATTTATCAATAAGGTCCTTCTGCATTTGTGTTCTAGCCATTGATGTGAATGTTGAGTCCCCTTTGACCCATACGGATAAACAAGTGAGGCGTCTTGGTCCAGAACTGAGGTTGTAGCTTTGTAATATTTACATGTGCAAATTCAGCACTGTTGATGCCAGTGCTGGGGGATCCTTTGTTAGTGGGTAGGTAATTTCTAGAAAACATTGATTTTTCTCTCCTAGCCCTGACTTATGAAAAAGTGCTAAGATTGGGGGGGTGTTTAATCATGTACAGAAAAACTTGCATTTTTGTAGCACCTTTCACAGCCTAAGCATGTTATGATGTGCTTCAGAGCAAATTAGGCACATTTTTGAAGCTTAGTCACTGTTGTAATGCAGGAAACATAGCAATGTTATGCACAGCAAGATCCCACAGCAGTAGGACAATGACTAGATCAAATTTTCATAACATTGGTTGAGGGATAAATTTTTAGCCAGGACACTGGGAAGAATTTCCCTGCTCTTCGATCTTTTTCATTCACCCAAGAAGGCAGACAGGGCTTTGATTTGACATTGCATCTGAAAATCGACATCTCTGACACTCTGTGGTGCCTGGGGTTGTTGGCCTAGATTAAATGCTGGAATCTCTGGAGTGGGACTTTAACCTGCTCACTGAGCCATGGCTGATGTGGGTTACTAACGATGGGTGTTGTCCAGTGTTCCCTCAGCAGTGCAGCTATGCAGCAACTCTAAAGTTGCAGTCTGTCTCCTGTAATACACTGCATGCTTGGCTGTGGCCATACGCAAGAAATTTGAACATGCAATGCATTTAAATAGCCACACAGCAAAACAAAGTTAGAGGGAACGTTGGTGTTGGCACCATTTGAAATGTTGGGTGGGCGGTGAGAGGGTGGTCTGTGGATAGAGGAGTGCATAGATGTTGTTGGCCTCTGTTTTGAGAGCTTCTATAACAACAATTTGTATTTATGTGGTGCCTTTAACATAATGAAACGTCCAAAGGTGCTTTGCAGGAGTATTGCAAAAGGAAATATGACACCAAGTGACATTAAATATTGGGCCAGAGGGCCAAAGGTTTGAGGAGAAATGTGAGGTAGGGAGGTAGTGAAAGGGTAGGTATTCCAGAGCTAGGGGTCTAGGCAACTGAAAGGCCACCAATGCTAGAGCAATTAAAATTGGGGATGCACTAGAGGCCAGAATTAGGAGTGTGGATATCTTGGAGGGTTGTGGGGCTGGGGGAGATTAGAAATAGGAAGGACTGAGGTCATGGATGGATTTGAAAACCAGGGTGAGAATGTCAGAATCAAGAAGTTGCTTGACTGGGAGAAAATGTAGGTCAGTGTGTACAGAGGTGACAGGAAAACAGGATTTTCAGCGAGTTAGGACATTCTGGGATTGTTGTCCCAGCTTGCCCAGAATGAACAAGAGATGTAAGCAATCTGCTTCATAGAGATGTCAAAAACATGGCTGGTCCAGCAGTGCTTGGAATCACTTGGCGCTGCACAACACAGCAAGACTTTCACTGAGATGACCCCACCCTCAAACTCCCAGCAAGCCTTGCCTTGAATGAGCCAGTTAAATACTCTCTGCAGATTGATATTTTGTGTGAAGTGCTACACATACCAGCTGAGGGACTGAGTGCATGAAGCTTTTTAAAAGGGTGTTTGTGAAGTGTGTGCTTTTAGGAAGAGTCTGGCAGGAAGCTTTCATTCTACACAGGGCTGTGTGCATTCACTGCACTGTATTTAAAAGAAATCATGGAGGCTGACAGTGTTAGGAGGAATGTTCATGTCATCCCATTATCATCAATCTGCAAAATGTCTGTGTAACATACTTCTCTAATTAGAATGGCTCTTAGTTGATGTTTGCTGTTGCCCTTGCTGATCTTGCGACACAAACAGAATATATCTATTGAGTGTGGAATTCTCATCCTCTTGTTTAAATTCTTCCATGGTCCTGTCCCTCCCCCTCTCTTGTGGTTTCCTCTGGCCCCACAACCCTCGGATCTCTGTGTTCCAGTTCTGGCCTCTTTTCATGTCCTCTGCTTGGTGAAGCTCATGTGAAACGCCTTGAAGGTAATTTACTTCATTAAGCGTGCATAAATCCATGCTGTTGTTGAAGTGGGCGCACACTGCTACATAAACGGGCATTGCATGGCTCCCAATCCTGACCCTCCCTCCGGTCAATGTTTAATCCTCAGCTTTGTATTTGAATCCCTTCATCCTCCCTCCTCTCCAACTTGCGATCATCTCCGTGCCCTGCCTATAACACTCCAGTATTCCAACCCTGACCTCTTGTGCATCCTTCGCACTACCGTTGGGCCCATGAATTCAGCCCTGTAGGCCCCAGGGAGAGGGATGTGTAAATGGGGAGATCAGTGAAGTATGTAGCAGAAGCAATGTGGGTATAATGGGATGTTTTTAATCATCTCGTAGCTCGGGAAGGAGAGTATAGCTTAACTGGTAAAGGCAATGAATTTCCAGACTTGTTTTCTAGAACAATGTTTTTGAACAGACGAGGGAACAGGACATCTGAATTAGTGATGAGAATTGAATCAGAATTAAGTAACAATCAGACAGTAAAGGGCATTTTGAAAAGAAGTGGCA
This sequence comes from Carcharodon carcharias, assembly GCF_017639515.1. Classification (NCBI taxonomy): domain Eukaryota; kingdom Metazoa; phylum Chordata; class Chondrichthyes; order Lamniformes; family Lamnidae; genus Carcharodon; species Carcharodon carcharias. The sequence goes on along the minus strand of NC_054468.1, from coordinate 128,386,386 downwards.
CCCCTTGCCTCTGCCCAAAACTTTGTTAAAACTCTGGGTAACCTGCCTCAAAAGCTCCTTTAGCCTGCTGCCTGATTTTTTTTTTCCCCCCTCTGTGCTGTGTTTCCTTTATTGCAGTTGTGACTAAAGCAAAATGTTCTTCATGAGAAGCACTTTGCTTTTTGTTGTTGGGGGATGGGGCAGGGGATGGGTGAGGTTGAAGGCAGAAAGTGACTGGTTGCAACCATTTTAAACAGACACTGCCCTCAGATCACCCTCCTATGAAGGCTCTGTTTTGGGTTGTTAATACAATTGCAATATTGCTTCAAATGCTTTTTTTGGAAGGGTGAGGATGGGATTTTAAAAATTTCTTTCAAATGCGATGCCCTGTTTGTGTTGCGTTAATTATAAGTGCTGCAAATCTTTGACTTGCAAGTCAAAGTTTGGGCTTCTGTGTACAAATGCGCGTAGCCTAGGAGATAAAACAATTAAGCTAGTGACAATTCAGTTCAAAGGGTAAGGTGTAGAGAATCAGATGACAATTTGGACATGACTGGGAGCTAAATATTTCAAGCTGTAGGATCTTGGGTTTGGGGAAAGAGGGGCTATAGTAATATTGATTAAAATACAATTATCACAGAAATCAGGGATTTCAGTAAGATTAAACGGGCAATGGGAGAGTTAAGGGGGTGCAAGACTTGGGTGAGAGTTGTTTACAAAGTACCTGACAGTGGAGAGGGACGTGTAAATGGGGAGATCAGTGAAGTATGTAGCAGAAGCAATGTGGGTATAATGGGATGTTTTTAATCATCTCGTAGCTCGGGAAGGAGAGTATAGCTTAACTGGTAAAGGCAATGAATTTCCAGACTTGTTTTCTAGAACAATGTTTTTGAACAGACGAGGGAACAGGACATCTGAATTAGTGATGAGAATTGAATCAGAATTAAGTAACAATCAGACAGTAAAGGGCATTTTGAAAAGAAGTGGCTTAATGATATGGTTGGATTTGATCATTTGAGGGGAGAAGGGCTTTCAATGTAAGTCAGGCCCTGTCGGTGTATACCTCTAAAAGGCAAAAGCTTTACTTGTGCTGCTAGGTAACCATAACCAACCAATTATGTCAGAGACTGTGTTGAGCTAAAGCCTGCCAAATGGAAGGAAAGTGGAAATTCAGCCGAATGGCAGAGAGCTAGAAAGAGCAACAGAGGGATCCGAAGGAAGTAATGAGGAGCAAAAAGGAGCATGGGAAACAATTTGCAAGGGATATCAAAGCTAATGGCAAAAGTTTTAATAAATATATTGAGAAACAGAGTGATAAGGGGGAATATGGGCTCATTAGACAGCTGCAGTTGAACCCACAATGGATCATAAGGAAATGGCAGACTTGTTATCTAGCACTTTGTATCCATTGTAAGGATGGCTACAGAGGTCTAAATACCACGAGTACGATGGAACCTAAACGTAAATCGAGGTAATGAAGTTAACGGGTTTAATAAGTTTAAAAACTGGAAAATATAATGAGACTTAAGATAATCCAGTCTCCAGGGCCAGATGGTTTCCACCTTGCGATACCAGAAGAAACTGCTGGAGAACGTCCAAATCATGACTTTCCGATGTTTCTACATTCAGGAATTGTGCCCTTTGATTGAAAAATTATAAATGTAACTCTGTTATTTAAGAATTGATGGAGACAGAAACCAGGTAACCACTGACCTGAAAGTTTAGTGTCAATTGTGAGGAAGTTGCTGGAATCTATCACATGGAGTGACTGAATCTTTGGACATGTATGCACTGAACAAAGAGAGAGTTCACTTGGATTTGTGAAGAGTTGGTCATGTCTGACTAAAGCAGTTGAATTCTTTGAGGTCATCAAGATGGTGGTTAAGGGGGAGTGAATGTTGTCTATTTGAACTTCCAGAAGGCTTTGGTGAGTTTCCACAGAGATCGCTAGCAAAAATGAAACTGGAGGTAATCTTGTTAGAAGATAGGAGATTGAGAATAGGTTTTAAAGGATCTTCAATAGATTTTTACTAGGTAAGGGATCAAAGACTGGTAACTTGAGGTACAGATTAGCCATGATCTAATCCAATGGCGGAGTTGGCCTGAGGGGCTGAATGACCACTCCTGTTTCTATATTACTGCTCCTTCCAATATACTACTGAGTTTTCTTATAAACTTGTGACCCCTTTTCCCCTTCTGACTTAAAGCCACCTTAACTGTCTCCTGATAGCTGACCAGACAGCGAAGTGGGATCGAGAAGACTAGTTGAGTACATTGCAGGGCATCTGATTAGTTAAGAGTCCAGTGGTTCTGATAGGGCAGCATTTGAGATAACTAACTGTCAGATTGACATGTAGCAAACTAGTGCATCTGCCTCTCACTCCCACACTAGATGCCAGTAATGTGGAATTGGCTCCTCAGGAGGCTGTTGCTTTTGAGGCTGGAATGTTCCAGAATGGGAGTACACTAGTTTGGTCACTAATTAAATTCCCATCTGTTAGCTCAGCAGTGATATTGGGTTTGAATGAACTCATTCTACTGCTGTTGGTTTTTATCCACTATTATCTGTTTGTAATCTCACTTACATCTGTCTTTAATGAACCCAAATTCCCTTTTCGCAATAAAATCATTGAATATTTCATAAAAGTTTTGCTGTCAGCTTTTCATACCACTTGCAGGCTTTCTCCATTCTCCTTATTGGCCCAGTCCTGCCACTTCAATTGTCTGTATTCCTTTCTGTTATGGGTCAACTCTTGATGTTGCCCATATGGCATTTCCTTGGTGGCTTGTTCTTGTTGAGGCACCTCTGTGCGCAAGGTCATGCAGGGGTTACTGGGTATCAACTGGGGGAGAAAGCTCTAGCCTGACCCCCAACCTTTCATGGGCCTGAGAGATACTGACAGCACTGATTATACCACCTGATCTTTCTGCTCCATCAGTTGGTGCTTTTGTTCACTAGACTGACTGATTAAGTGCACTTGACTTCCCATTTGTTTTTGGAATTATAGCGACCATCCCACCACCAACACCAGGACCCCCCCCCCCCCCCCCCCCCCCCCCCCCCCCCCCCGCCCCACCAAACCCCTGCTTTGGGATATGATACCAAATCAAAAGAGTCACAATACAAAACAATACTCCAGGTTGGAGGGAGCAGCTGTTGAGTTAGATGCATTATTAGTATCATCACCGGATACTGCGTCGCTGTGCAGCTTCTGTTAATGAGCGAAGATAAATCCTCGGACATGGTTCTTTTCTTTATAAATCTGAAGCATGATGACCAAATGATTTGTTTCTGCAGTAAATTGAAATGGCTAAAGCCTTGAAACAGAAACCCAATGATTCCAATAAAACCACTGGATAACTGTTGATTATCGTTACCCTCCTTCAGTGGCGGAGGTAGAAGTAATGCTGGTAACCCTGTTAGTTTTTGAGGTATATTGTTTAGAAATGGACAGATTTCAATGAAACCTGGTAAGCAGATAGAGTATGGATCAAGGAAGAACTGATTAGTTTTCAGTGTAAGTGCGGATCTGGATTTGCTTTGGGGTCCTGGAATTCTGCTAACATTGGAAAATGGGGAGAATTGACTTTGGAATGTAATGGATTGTCTCATCTGCGTTGGTGGAATTTGTCGCAGCTTTCAAAAAGATGAGCAGAGTTTTCACAGCAGTTTGTTGGAGGTGGATTGGCCTGAAGCCGCCTCTGTGAGATGGAAGCTCTTGATAAAAAGATTTCTTTTTTCAGCTTTTGTAGTTAGAGTATCAACCAAGCAGGGAAAAGCCTCAAGGAGAGCTATGTAACTGTAATTACGTTGAGTTAACACAGCACGATGGAGATACGGGCATTACCGAGTGTCCTCGTTTGTTATAGATTTGGTCAAAATCAGGAAGGATTTTGATAAGAATATATAAGACAGAATGTTTTGAGAAGGCTGAGGCATTGAGTTATGACGCGAACAGCAACGTCTGAACGAGTAGAAGAAAATTAAATAAAGCTTTCAAAACAGAATTAGATAAATAATTAGAAAAGGAAAAATTTGCAGAGCAATGACGAGAGAGCGGGGGTGGGGGGGATTAATTGGATAGCTTTGCTAAGACCCGGCAGACATGATGGGCTGATTAGCTTAGTGCTGAATCATCTTATAAATTGGATTTAGTGTGCTTCAAGAGCGGACTTGCCAGTAAGTATTCTGGGAACTCACGGTACATGGACTGTTGTTTAGACTGTCCCTAGGTTGTGATGCCTTTTCTTTTTACTTCTGAAATTGGCATGAGTCCAGCCTAAGTGGATGGGATTAATGTTTTATGTGGCTGTATTTATCATCTTGGTGAAAGGATCAAATGGACTAGAAGTAGGCACTGGGAGAAATAATTTCACCCAAAGAGTAATCGACTCATGGAAAGAGCTGCTAGAAACACTGTCAGCCCTGTGCGCGCCAGCTCTTCAGTTGGGGCTGAGTACTCTAATCCATTACCCTACCATTTTCTCCATACTTTATATACCCTTCCTTTCCAACATGGAGTGTCAGCCATGGCTTGGTGGTAGCGTTCTTGCCTGAGTCAGGTCAAGGGTTAAACTAGCCAAGACACTGAGGGAGTGCTGCACTTTAGTAGATGCTGTCATTTGGGTGAAATATTAAATGGACTCCCCGTCTGCCCCACTAGGTGGGTATAAAAAGATCCCATGGCATTATTTTGAAGTGCAAGGGAACACCTCAGTGTCCTGGCCAATATTTCCCTCTAAACCAGAACTAAAAAAACATACATCTGGTAGTTACCTCATTGCTGCTTGTTGGGACCTTGCTGTGTGCAAATTGCCTACCATATTTCTCACAACAAAACGGTGATTGAGATCTTCTCTGCCCAATCACGTTCAGTGGTGAGATCAGAGACACTCGAGACGGCCCTAGGCATGTTTCCTGGTGAAGTGAATCAGGGAAGCGATTGTCCCCTACTGTCAATGCTACTGCACCCCACTTCCTAATCAATGATGAACTGTCATTGGAACATCGGGAACTTAATTTTAATGTATTTGCATCTCTTTATTGTGGCCACATGCCATAATCACCCCCTCACGTCAAATTTAAAGCCAACGTCGGTGTGATTTACAAGGGCCGTTAAAAGGCATGCACCTGGTGACCTGAGCTTCAAGGGGAACTCTGAGGTGAATGCACGCAACTTTGTGCAGCGCTCGCAGCGATCCCATTGCAAGGAATCATCTCTGCGGATTCAGCAGGGGTCACTGGTAAGTCTCCACAGCAGCAGCTTCATGGCTGTCTTGTGGTGCCAGGGCAAGGGTGACTGTGCAATGCGGTGCGGGGGGGAAGGAGAGAAGGGAACCTCTGGGCAAGGGTGACAGTGCAAGGTGTGGTTGTGGCAGCACAGACTGAAGTTTGAACACAAACACATGTCGGGGTGGGGGGAAGGGAAGAAAATGGCCAGGCAAATGCCAAAACATATCAAAGATGAGCGTACTTCTGCAGCTGAGTGTTTAACGAGCTCAATTGACACGCTTAGAGTCTGGCAAGTCCAGTAATTGTGTCCGCTTGAGCAACATTAATTCCTGATGCTGCGAATGATTGCTCCTCTACTTTTAACCTGTCATGCACCCATTTCAAACTCGAATAAGTGCTATGGTGCTGCAGAACCAGTGGGCCACTGTGTGAGCTTGAGGATCCTGTTGGGAAAAGCGGTCATGGAGCACTGAGGGAGGGGTGCGCTCCTAGTTCCTTGCATTATGTTTAAGTTGACATTGAAAAGTTGCCCTCATGGTCCAAGCAGACCACAAAGCCTTGGAGTACAGGTTAGGACACTGCCTGCACCTGAGATAAGAGTTCAGGATGCAGTTGAGTGGCCAAAGCTGTTGCCACAGTCATATGGTGTGGGGCGTTGCTGAGTGGGGGCATGGTGAGCTGTCATGTGCACTAAACACTGGGTATCCAAGTGGTGGCCTGGATTCTCTGGCATGCATTAGGGGGCTTTGAGAGGTGCAGGTAATGACTTGACCAAGAGAGGTAATTTAGGAGACAATTGTTGACCCTTGTGTCTTTCTCTCTTTGATACTGCATTGAGGAGACCATCAGGAATACGGAGCCTGGTGATCTTACTGTCTGGCTCATTGCTTACAGTTAGGAGAGAAGAAGGAGAAGAATGCGACAGAGGCACCTGGCTCGCTAAAGGGAGGAACGGAACCCTGAGACCAAGGGATGGCACGGCCTCCTCCACACATGGAGGTGAACCCCACAGCTGTTGTTCGTATATGCATCGTTAGACCCAGTGCCTACAGATGGTGCATGTGCTACCTGCAGATGAGTGAGAACCAGAGTTGCCGATGTCTGGCGTGTCAAGGGAACTGGTCATGCACATATGCCGCCTTCTGCAGGATTTGGCACCACAGGGATTTGGAGGGCATCCAGTGGCAGTTTGTTACCGCTGTGCTTAATTTCTACAACAATGGCTCCTTCCAGGGCTTCACTGGGGATCTTTGCATGATCTTGCGAGCCTCCACCAACAGATGTATCCAGGAGGTCACAGGCACCCTTTTTGCCAAGGCACTCAACATTGTTAACGCCAACAGGGATTAGGCAAGCCAGGAAGCAATAGCGCTGGGATTTGCAGAGGCGCCATCAACTGCACCCATGTGGCTCTTAAATCTCAGTGGCAACAAGCAGTCCAGTGTGTGAACCGCAAAGGCTTCCACTCAAATGTTCAGCTGATCTGTACCATAACAAATGGATCATGCAGGTGTATGCAAGACATCCCGGAAGCATCCACAACTTGTACATCCTGAGCAGGTCTCAGACCCCTGATATCTCCCAAGGACCACACAGGATGCAGGGTTGGCTCTTTGGTGATGAGGGATACCTGCAAAGCATGTGGCTGATGCCCGTGTGGCAGTCTCAGACTCCTGCAAAGAAGGTACAATGAGGCTCATGCCGGAGTTTGGTCAAGCACACCAGTGGCATCCTGGAAATGAGATTCTGGCGCCTGGACAGATCTGGTGGAGCAATGCAGTCCACTCCCCAGAGGGTATCATGAACCATTGTGGCTCAGTGCGTGCTACACAACCTGGCGATGCGAAGGGGGGAAGGACCTGGATGATGAGATACAAGAGATTCACATCTCCAATGATGAGGATAATGAGGCCCTGGAAAGCAAGGGTGCAGTGGTGAGGCCAATGTACTGGCCAGATGAGGCTGGTGTACTCGTGAAGCCTTCGTTGCCACAAGATCCCAGGAGAATGATGATGAGATGCAGTGAGGACACTCCTAACATCTTCACATTGCATTTGGGAACATCTGGCTGAGGGCAGCGCACCTATGCTTGAAGATGATATGGCAACACTGCTGAGATACAGCGGGTACATGGGCTTTAACAACCTTGGTCCTTTGGCAGGCTTCATCACCTGTTCTCTTCAGCACCACACCTTCACCTTAGGAATGGTGATGAGATGGTGGGGGGAGGGCAACTCTGCCTCTAAGGTGCTGAGAGCACATTGAGAACATCACAAATCCAGTGATACTTGGGTATGAGATTCTTGCAGCAAACATAAGCCGCATGGAAGCGCATGCATCACTAATCTTGACAGTGACTTTGAAACCAGACAATGACTGCTCCAAAGGTTACACACTGCACAGGGGAGAGGTCCTGGATTGTGATAATAAGTCTTCATTTTGTGCAGGAAGCAAGGTTTCACATCTGATTGACATGAATGCTGCTCATCATAGCAAGGAGACACCCTTGGGAGTGCATTTACAATGGTCAACATTAAGTACAAGTGATTACCACCCGTGCCTACGTTGTGCAAGCTTCAAAAACGTTACATTAGCCATTAACAGGTCCAGGCAGCTGGCGATCGAGGGGATAGTCCGACCCAGCTGTCTGCCCCTCTTCTGTGGCTACGTTCACGGCCAGGTGTCCCTGGAGAGGGAGCACGCGGTGTCTGCCGGCACCCTCGAGGCCTTCTGTGCCCGGTGGGCACCAGGGGGGCTGGGGTGCTTTATTGACCCTGTTAATCACATTTTGGTTTGATGTTGTAAGTTTCCTTTAAATTTTGTCTTTGGTTTTGCAGTGACCCTAACTTAGGGGCTGCGTTTTAATTTATCCCTCGTTTTGTTAATTTAGTTTAATTGTTTGACTCCAAAAAAAAAAGTTACATTATCTTTAGCCATTAACAGGTCCAGGCAGCGGGCGATCAAGGGGGTCATTCGACCTGGCTGTCTATACACCTCTTCGTGGCTATGTTCGCAGCCGGATGTCCCTGGAGACGGAGCACGTGATGTCTGCCAGCACTGTTGAGGCCTTCCATGCCTGGTGGGGACTGGGGTCCTTTATAGACCCTGTTAGTCACATTTTGATTTGATGTTGGTAACTTTCCTTTGCATTTTGTCTCTTGTTTTTGCAGATTCCCTTTTAAGGGGCTGCTTTTACTTTGTCCTTCATTTTGTTAATTTACTTTAATTGTTTTGACTCTAGAGTTGCATTATCTTGACATTTCTAACCCTGCCACTACATCTTGGTGCTCCCCTGACATCCACAGTGGAGGTGGAGGCAGCCTGCTGACTGCTATGCCCTCTTGTCTGACGACTTTGGCGGGTGTCTTCTGGAGGGTCCTGGCCTGCTTTTGGGTTCTTACAGTGTGGCAGTGGCAACCTTCTCGGCCTTCAGAGGTGGAACTGCTGGGGTCAATGGAAGAGCCAGACACTTCTGGAGTCACCTGGATGGATGGCCCTGGGGTGTACACCTACTGATCCTCCTCCCTGTGGGTGCCTGAGGGTCCCTGGTTGACTCCTTGAGAGGAAGGGTGCTGGAGTGAGCTTATGATGCTCTGCTCCCTCTTGCGTTGACACTAGATGCCTGCAAATGCCTCTGTGATGGAGTTCAGTCCACGCAGCAGTGTAGGACCAAGGTCTCCATGGCGGGCACCATCCTTCCAGTGTTGACCTTGGTGCATTGTCATGCTGGCATGATCACCTCTTGGACAGACTTCTCCATTGTGCTGTGCAATCTGAGAAGTGGAGTGGGCACCCCACCCCAATGTTCCTGATCTTGCCTTTGCAGCTGCAGCGACTGACATAGCATGAGTCCAGAGGCTCTTCACTTGACTTGGATTTGGCAGATTTCTGGCCTCCAGCAGTCCTTGGAGTGCTGGAAACCTGGGAAGTCCTTGCCTCTGCCTGCTGTGGATCCGTGGGGCAGATGAAGATGTGTGTGTGAATGGTGATGTCCATTGAGCTGGCAGTGAGTGAGATCCTTGTGGATGTGTGATGTGTGTGTTAAGAGTGACTTACCCTGGCGCAATGGAGATCATCATTCATCCTTTTCAGCACTGGGTGGCTGTCTTTTTTTTAAAAGAAGGTGTTGGTGCTGACCACCGCTTCCCATGCTGGATTGGTCACCTTGGATGAAGTTCCTTGCACTGGAACCAGGAGTAGAGGACATCAGGGTTTCAATGGAACAAAAAAACATTGGAGGACAATGGGCTTCCAATGTATCCAGCAGGCGCTTGAGGGAGGTGTCGCTACATTTGGGGGCAGCGCGTTCGTACCTTTTGAAAACCATCAGTTCTCAGCATCTCCCTATCCCTTGAAGAGTGTTAGCTCTGTGCAGGGGCATCCTTTTAATATGGCGCTTGGCTTACTGAAGGCCTGAGGTGACGGCGGGGTGGGTGAATCAGAGGCCCCCTGCCAGCGATCTGACATGAAACCCATGCCCTTCAATTTGTTTGAAGTGGCGCACGATATGGCAGAAAAAGCTGCCATTGCCGAGAGTGGATCACACACACATTTCCCTGCCTGATATCAGACTTTGCTGATTTTCTGGGACAATTCTGCCCCGTGACTTCACTCTAGAATAGTACTTCATTGGCTGCACGGCACTTTGAGATGCTCTGAGGTGGTGAAAGATGCGAACAAATGCAAATCTATCTTTTATTTATCCAATTCCCTTTTAAAATGTTACAGCCTCAATAGCCATTTGTGGTAACCCTTTCCCTATTCTAATTTTTATTAAAAAAAAACTTAATTTCACTCCATTTTTACAAAGGTAATCCTTTGTCTTTGGCTTCTTTGTTGGCAATTTTTGCTAAGTAGTGGGAATGATCATTCGTTGAATGATCATAACCTTTTGTGATCTGGAATGCCTCCGTTAGATAATCAACCTTTTTTGTTCCAACGTTGAGCTCCACCTTCTCCCTGCTATCCTCCTATTCACTACACCTTCGCTACCATTTAACTTCCCCACTTAACGCTGGTGTCCATTTTCGCTCCTGTGAAGCACTTTAAGACCTCTCCCTCTCGAGACTGAGGCTACTAATTAATGATTCAGTTCATGCTGGAGCCTTACAGCCAGCAGATAAAGAGGACTTTCATCCTTTTTAGTCTTGGTTGAATTTGAAACCATGGCCTATTAAGTGGCAAACAGGTGGGTAGCTCTCTGCAAAGTCACCCGCCCCCATCATGCAAGGTCAAAGGCATCCTCTCCTGCGTGGCACCCAATTTTCTGTTACATCAGTTTTATGATTTGAAGGATGTGAACAGCAGCCCAGTAATGTTATCAGCAAGCTTTGACGTTTTAAAACGTGAGGGGAATTGCTGATGCTTTTTGTTTGTCATGTATACACAATAAAATAGCACCGTGAGAATCTGGCTTCCCTGAAAAGAAAATCATTGTCTCTAGACAGACTTGTATATTCTTTCTCCCAAAAGAACTCTCTTTCAAAGAGTGCCGCTAGCTAGAATTGGTTCCAAAACCTGTTGATATTAAAAGGTGTACAAAAACAATATAGCAATTTTGTTCTGAAACTGGTGGAACTCAGCCTGTGTTTATATAGTGTGCATTTAATATAAAAGTGTCTCAAAGTGCTGAATAGGAGTGTTATAAAGAAAAAATTGACACCAATTTGGCCAGAGGTAGGTTTTCAGGAGCATCTTTTAAAGGAAGACAAAAGTGTCGGGGAGTGTTTAGTGAGTGAATTCCCAGCGCTTCGGATCTAGGCAGCTGAAATGCATGGCCATCGATGGTGGGCTAATTAAAATTGGTGGCGTCCTTGAGAGGCCAGAATTTGATTTGTGCAGATATTGTGGAGGATTTTGGTCTGCTTCTGTCACCATTTTTATGAGCATTGTTTATTAGATATCTTTATTAAAATGGCTAACAATGAGAGAAAACGGCAACAGATACAAATGACAAAATAGAAACAGCTGAACTGACCACAAATAACAGATGTGGAATCCAATTAGACTTGTTGCCCTTGGAGAATTTACAATAAAAAAGGTTTTGAACACATGGAACAGCAGTGAAGATTTTCAGAATTGGACCAAGGTGATGTCCTGAATATTTATTTGTATTTAGGTTTTGTCCATTTCTGATTTTATCAATTATTGCTGTGCTGAGGGTCATCTTTCACGTTATAGTTAAAGATGATTTTTGGAAGAAAGATATAAGAAAAAAAGACTTGCATTTATGTAGCACCATTCAAGACCTTGGCATACCAAAGCGCTTCAGAGTCACTGAAGTATTTTTTTTTAAATGTTTCCTTTAGCTGTTTAAATTCTAAACTGTGGAACTCCCTTTCTAAACATTTCTGCCCTTCCCCTGCCCCCACACTCCTTTTAAAAACCTACCTTGTCTGTCTAAACATTTTTTTTTGTCTTTCACTCGTGTCAAATTTTGGCTGATTTATGCTCCTGTGAAGTGCATTGGAATGTTTTCCAATGTTAAAGTTGCTATATAAATACAAATTGCAGTTGTATGGTGAGCAGGTCACTCAGGTCATCTCCCAATGGCATGTTAATGCACTTGGTTTCACCTCTGGACTCCCCACCCCCTTGCTGTTCAACCCCTGCAAAGGTGTGTCTGGTGAACAATCTAAATTTAGAAATAAGATGCTGACTGATATCTTTCCCACTATTTGCTGGAGCAGTCGAAGATAGGCCTGTCTAAGCATTGTATTCAAGCTCCATATCCTTTCATCTCCAACTGTACTTGATGGTTTGAATTAGGCATTGTGTAGTTTGCTCAGGTTGCAGTAGAGAGGGTGAAAATGTGACCATTAGGTTTCTAACTGGGTTGTGGGTTTACAATGGATGTCACAAGGGTCACGGTATGACTATATTTGCAGTACCAGTCCAAAACCAATCTAAACGTTTGGAAGGGAAACAAGTTTTTACAGTTAAAATGCTTTGAACCTTTTAAGGGTGTAATTGGAGAAACATGAAATTGGTGACTTTCAACTGTGAAGTGATGGATGTTTAATCAGGCACCACAATGTCAAAGCATGATTGAGGTTAAACATTATATTTAGCTTAAACAAAAACAGAATTACCTGGAAAAACTCAGCAGGTCTGGCAGCATCGGCGGAGAAGAAAAGAGTTGACGTTTCGAGTCCTCATGACCCTTCAACAGAACTTTCTGTTCTGTTGAAGGGTCATGAGGACTCGAAATGTCAACTCTTTTCTTCTCCGCCGATGCTGCCAGACCTGCTGAGTTTTTCCAGGTAATTCTGTTTTTGTTTTGGATTTCCAGCATCTGCAGTTTGTGTTTTTATCATTGTATTTAGCTTACTATTTCAGAGTTTACTCACTAACTGGAGTGTCAACTAATATAATTACTGAAGAGTAATGTTATGTATTTGAATTTACTTGGCAGTTCGTGGAATGTGGGTGGCTTGAGTTTTGTTAAATGAGACGCTGTCTCTCTGGATGTTTTCTCCTGCCAAGACAGGAGCAGGAAGCCCAAGCTTTCTGGTTCTCTTGAGCGACATCATTTGTTTGGTAAGTTTTTTTTTGAGGATCTATTCAGAGCCTCGATTTGTGTAGGGCAGAGGGGTTAGCTATTTATTGCCATTGCCTACCTTCTGTCCTATGCTGTAACCTAGTAAGGGTCCCCAAGTTTGATCTCTTGGTTACCTTCACATCCTCTGTGGTTGCCCTGTTTTAATAGGATTTGATGGTTTGCTGGGGTCTCTCCTGGCATAGACACAATGGGCAGAATGGCATCCTGTACTGCAAAGTTTGTTTTATTATATTTTTAAAAAATATTCACATTGTCCCTTCACACTGGAAACCTTATCGGTTATGATACAAACATCAGAATTGAAAGAAATCCAGAACATGAAACTTTTTTTTATTGGAAAAGTTTACAAAAACTCTTCATAGATATCCCATACTGTTGTATGTTTGTATATCAGATAAAATCTACACTACCACCACTAGTGGGAGAGTCTGGTTACATTCTCCCGAGTTTATCTGGGCAATCTGTTATAAATAAAGTAATTTATAAGTTCAATGTATAAAAGCATTGGGGAAAAGCTATGACTTAAAATAGGGATTGAATAAATTTTGCATATCCTGGTCCAGTTTAACCCCCATCCTTGACATCCTTTTAAATATTTCGGTCCTCATGTACAATAGAATGTATATCCCTAATTAGATGCTGCAGGTAGGGAGCTTTCCATACAGCAATGTGCTAATATAAGCTGCACACTGGATTAGAATGATTTTAATACAAGATCATTATATTAATGTTTCGGCTTATTTAGAAATGGGATGTCTTTGAATTTACTGCGCTGGCTGTTTCAACATTGCATTTATGTAGCAGCTATACTGTAATAAAACATCTCTAGGTGCTTCACAGCATTGAAGCAAAATTGGATACCAAGTCACTTAAGGGGAAATTGGGTGACCAAATGCTTGACCAGTAAGTTTTGAGGTATATCTGAAAGGAGGTTGTCGGAGGTTAGAGAGCTGGGCAAGGCTCTGAATTAATGAGTAGAAAGTATGCTAGTAAGAGAAGATTGTCAATTCTCCTGCAATGCCTAGTCACTGTTTGCCTATTGTGTCCAGTCATGCATTTGGTCCATTGTGCCCCTGCACTGTTTTGAACCACAATATGGAGTACACCACATCTTGGGAAGGATGTTGGAGCTATGGGTGGAAAGGGGATTGTGAAGAATCATTACAAAGGTACTATCAATAAAGGGGGTAGAGTTAGTGAAATGCTGAAATACGACAGATCCTATAGGGATACTGAAGGTTTAAATGGGGCGGTGTTCTAAGGTTAGGGTGTATAGACTGTGGTTTTTTATAAGGAAAACAAAGGAGATAGTTGAAATTTTTAAGGCTATTAGAACAGGTAATCTTTCCATGGGGGTTATTGGCACAGAAATTGAAGGATTGTAAAAAGATGCAGAGGAGTGGACTTCAAAAGTAAGACTTGCATTTATGTAGCAAGCGTCTTGCATGACCACAGGCATTCCCAAAGTGTTTCAGCCTCACTTTAAGACCATAAGACATAGGAGCAGAAGTAGGCCATTTGACCCATTGAGTCTGCTCTGCCATTAAGTGAGATCATGGCTGATCTGATATTCCTCAAGTCCACTTTCCTGCCTTTTCCCCACAACCCTTGATTCCCTGATTAAAAATTCGTCTATCTCAGCCTTGAATATACTTAATGACCTAGCCTCTAAAGCCCTCTGTATAAAGAATTCCACAGATTGACTACCTTCGGAGGAAATTCCTCCTCATCTCTTTTAAATGGGCGCTCCCTTATTCTGAGATTATGCTCTTTTGCCCTAGACTCTCCCACAAGGGGAAACGACCTCAGCATCTACCCTGTCAAGCCCCCTAAGAATCTTATGTTTCGCCCCTCATTCTTCTAAACTCCAATGAGTACAGGCCCAACCTACTCGACCTCTCTTCATAAGAAAATCCCTCCATATCCGGGATCAACCAAGTGAACCTTCTCTGGACTCCCTCCAATGCCAGTATATCTTTCCTTAGATAAGGGGACCAAAACTCTTCACAGTATTCTAGTTGTGCCCTAACTAGTGCATTGTACAGTTTTAGCAAGATTTCCCTATTTTTATACTCCATTCCCTTTGAAATAAAGGCCAACATTCCATTTGCCTTCCCTATTACCTGCTGAACTTGTATACTAGCTTTTTATGATTCGTGCACGAGGACTCCCAAATCCCTCTGTGCTGCAGCTTTCTGCAGTCTTTCTCCATTTAAATAACATTCAGCTCATCTATTCTTCCTGCCAAAGTGCATAACCTCACACTTTCCCACGTTATATTCCATCTGCCATGTTTTTCCATCTGCCATGTTTTCGCCCACTCACTTAACCTATATCCCTCTGTAGACTCCTTGTGTCATCCTCACACTTACCTTCCCACCTATTTTTGTCATCTGCAAACTTGGCGATAGTACATTCACTTCCCTCATCCAAGTCATTAATATATATTGTAAATCAGTGTGGCCCCAGCACTGATCCCTGTGGCACTCCACTAGTTACAGGTTACCATCCTGAAAATGCTGCCCCTGTATCCCAACTCTGTCTTCTATTAGTTAGCCAGTCCTCTGCTAATATACCACCCCCAACAAATTGGCTGTTATCTTATTATGTGTGGTACTTTATCGAATGCTTTTTGGAAATCCAAATATATTACATCTATTGGTTCCCCTTTATATACTGCTTGTTACCACCTCAAAGATTTCTAATAAATTTGTTAGGTATGCTTTCCCCTTCATGAAGCCACACTTTAAGTGTTGAAATGTAGCAGCTCAATTTGGGTACTGCATGACCCCTCAACAGCAAATGGGTAATCGCCACATAATTTCTTTAGACTTGTTGGTTGAGGGGAAATGTTGACCAGGACACTGGGGTGACTCCTCTGCTGTGGAATCTTTTATGCCCAGTTGAGAGGACAGACAAGGCTTTGGTTTAACATCTCATTGGAAAGGCAGCATCTCTGACAGTGTGGCACTTTAACTGTAGCTTGTCAGCCTAGGTTATGTGATTGAATCTTGAGTGACATTTGAACCTGTACAGCCTTTTGACTTGACGAGTGTTATCCATTTGGCCAAAACTGAGCTGGGATCAATGGGCTGAATGGCTGGCTCCTGCAGTTGTATCTATGAATTTCCCATTTTAAGTCCCCTTATTACAGATAATTGTACAGAATTACATGATCTTCATGCTTTCAATTTCAAGATCGCTTTCAGTCTTTCACACTTCACGTTTAACATTCTCGCCCTCGCCCGACTGAATGCTAGTATTGCTGAGTTCAGTTTTTTGAATTTGAGGCCTGGTGGTCTTTTGAGAGGTGTGGGTGAGCTGAAGTTCATCCTCCTTGTGGTAGAGGCGCATGGTGGACAGAGGCAGCACAGATGCATTGACGCTGGTTTAAAAGCGAGCAGCCCCTGAGCCGATCTCCATGTTGGTAGAGCTGCTGTGTATGCCATGTTTATATTTTAACCCTGTTCAGATTTCCCAATAGAACCACACCTTCAGAACCACAGGTCTTCAATAAGATCATCTTCAGAGGTGATCTTATTGAAACATGAGAGATCCTGAAGGGACTTGATAGGGCGGATCCCAATGGATGTTCCCTCTTGTGGGGAAGACTAAAACTAGGGGACATAGTTTCTCCTCATCTCTGCCTTAAATTTAAACATTCTCCCAAACGGTTGTTGGTGTTTGGAATTCTCTTCCACAGAAAGTAGTGGAGGTTGGGTCTTTGAATTTATTCAAGGCAGAGTTAGACAGATTTTTGTTAGGGAGTCGAGAATTATGGGGGGGGGGTGTGGGGCAGACAGGAAAGTGGAGCTGAGACCACAATCAGATCAGCCATGATCTTATTGAATGGTGGAGCAGCTTCACAGGGCCAAATGGCCACCTCCTACTCCCATGTTCCTGTAGCTAACACAGGAAGCCATCAGCCCATCAAGCCTGTGACAACACTGCACGGGCAAACCAATTCTACAAGCCAGTGCTGCTCCCCTAGCCCTGTATGGTGGTGTTATTATACCACTACTGGTATGGTGGTGTTATGTTACTGAAACAGTAATCCAGAAGCCTGTGCTGCTAATGCAGAGAATGAGTTCAAATTCCACTGTGGCAGTTTGATGATTTGAGTTGATTTACAAAATCTGGAAATGAAAATCTGGCATCAGTAAAAGTGACCATAAAAACTGCTTGTTTAAAACCACAGGTTCATGTATGTTCTTTAGGGAAGGAAACCTGACCCTTTTACTAGGCCTGGCCTATATATTTTGCCTGACCCATACCAGTTCTTCACTGCCCTATAAAGTTGCCCAACAAGCCATCCTGTATCCAGGGCAACTAGGGATGAGCAATAAATTCTGGCCTTGCCAACAATGTCCACGTTGCAAGAATGATTAAGAATAAGATCTTCAAATATTTAACCAGTCTTCCCTTCAAAAGATGCAATGGTTTATGCCTCAAGAGATTTACCAACTAAAAACATGTGCAGCAGCTATTTGTCACATATCGGTGCAGGAGACGAGATGTCCTGGGTGCCTTTTGAGGCAGATTGCAAATAGTGAATATGCCAATCTTATCAATAATCAGGAGTCTAAATGTCTGCATGTCCCTGCATTTAAAAGGAAATTCTTTCCCTTCTTGAATCAGGCACTCAGCAGTCCAGTGGCCCCTGAGGGTTTTGCTAGTGCTCTATCTTAAAACCTATCTAAACAATGGGTGTTGCCACGCTTTCCAGACTGCTGACTGTGTGTGTCCTTGCACTCAGGCTGACTGGATGGTTGAGCCACTACTCCATTAGTTGCTTCCCTGCCCCTCCTGTCTTGAGTCCTGGGCTCTCTCTACAAAGGGGCTTCTGTTAATGGTAACACAAAGAGATAACCTGTCACCTTCTTTTGGAGAGAGAGAGAGCAAACGAGAGACCTGAGCTTCAAGAATTAAAGCTGCATTCTGAATGAAAACTGTACTGTTGGTTTTTAATTTCACTACATGAATGATGGAAGTACAAGGTTACTGAAGCAAACAGTAGACTTGGTTCTTGCAAAGAAAACAGTGGACAGTATTCAAACTAGTATTGCTGTGTATGTGGTTAACTGAAGCCCAACCCCCCCCAACTTGTGTAACTCCATAGAGTTTATTGAGTTGATGCCTTCCATTGAAGAGAGAAATTCAGTGGGAAAATATTAAGCAGTTTCAGTGGGAATGTAGTAAGCAGGACGAGCTTATGTAACAAAAATAAAAATTGCTGGAAAAACTCAGGTCTGACAGCATCTGTGGAGAGGAAGACAAGTTAACGGTTCGAGTCTGTATGACTCTTCTGGTGAGTCATACGGACTTGAAACATTAACTTGTCGTCCTCTCCACAGATGCTGTCAGACCTGCTGAGTTTTTCCAGCAATTTTTGTTTTGTTTCAGATTTCCAGCATCTGCAGTATTTTGCTTTTATCTAAGAGCTTATGTAACCCCAGCTACGTGTTAGTTCCATTGTTTTGTATTGGATTCAGTATTGGTGGTCTAGTTCCTAGCGATTGTTCCGGTTGGATTTTTGTTGGCGGGACTTTGAGCCTACTGCAGTTTTGGTGTGTGTGTTGTGGTTTGCTTTGAGTCAGAATTACTGTGGCAAGATGCACTTTATCTGCAGGTTGTAGTCTGAAGCTATGGATAGTGATGGTAAAGGCTTCAATGTTCTTTCCTTCACATGGCTGACCAGGAATCTTCTGCCCTTACCACTTGTCATTGGCATGTGTTGGAAGGATTTGCAGGTTGATAATCAACTTGTTTAGTTGCATTCTGAACACACTGTCTATGTTCTCATTAAAAATGTGAATCTTAAGCACAGAAGGAGACCATTTGGCCCATTGTGCATGTGCCATCTCTTTGAAAAATCTATCCAATTAATACCGCTTCCTGATCTCTAGAAGCACAATGGGGACAGCCCATTCAGCCCCTCAAGCTTGCTCCATCATTCTGTACATCAATTCCATTTACTCACCTTAATTCCGTGTCTAAAATTGCAGAACCTTTTAGGGAAGTGTCCTGGATTTCCACAGCAATTTGTGTGAAAAGGTCTTTCCTGATTTCTGTCTTTGTTCTAATTTTAAGATCATGTCCCCTCGTTTTGATTTCCACATTTGAGGGAATACTTTCTCTGCTCTATAAAATCCTTTTTAATGTTTTATACTTTGATCAGATCAACCTCCTGTGACCTTCTATACTCAAAGCAATAGAAGCTAGGTCTATGCAACCTGGCCTCCTAATATAGCTTTCTAAGCCCTAGTATCGTTTTCGTCCCTGCAAATTCTTATTTCCAAGTATTCATCCTGTTCCTTTCTTGAAAGTTAAAGTTGAAAGTTTTGGAAGAAAATCTGCATCCATCACTCTTATTTTGGGCAGTGCAATACCAATCACCATCTTTGAAAGCATTCTTCATTTCCTCTAATTCTTTTGCCAATTATTGTAAATCTGTCATATCTGGTTACTGACCCTTCACCCAGTGAAAACTATTTCTCCTGGTTTACTTTTATCAAACTCCCATTGCGATATTGTATTCTCTAAATTCAGACTTAAATAAGAGTCTTATTGATGTAACACTTAAATATATTGGCGTCCTTAAAGATTCACTTTGGGTATTTCTTCATGGACACGTGCAGTGACAACAGAAAGAGATCATCTTGTTCATACAGCCTGGACCCCACAATTGTGATACCTTGTACCTCTATAGATTTCTCTTGCCACCCCAAACATGATCCCCTGAGGGAGGCCAAACACCAGATTGATATCCAGGCCAATTAGAGAGGGGAGGGTGGGCAGCAGGGGAAGGATGAGTCAGGGAGGTACCCTCAGAGCTCTTTCTGATCAGGGTGAGTCTGGGAGACCACTCTTGCCCTGAGAGTGCTCTTGTGCCATTTTGTATGAGGTGATCTCCGCCCCAGCCAGAAATAGGCCCAGCTCTTGCTTGAAGGAGTGAAAAGGTGGGGAGAAAGTGTGCATGCATTTAATGTGCGAACCTAAAACGAACTTTCCTCTGTTTCAACAGCCTGTTCAGAAGAATGGCCAGATTTCAGGAATCCATGGAAATTCTGAGGACCAAGAGGTGCTCCATGGAAAATTGGAACAGCTGAATGGGCTCCAGGAGGAAGCCATTCCTGGCGAAGGTGAATGAGTTGGATTTTGTTTGTATGTCGGGGGGGCTGGGGGAAGGGATGTCAAAATGAGAAAATTAGAGGTAGCTGGGTGGTGCGCTGGGTGAGACCTTTCACCTCTGGGACCTGGGGTCAAATCAGCACAGACTGAGTGAAAGTCACCTCTTCTCGTGGTGCGGTTGTATGTAAAACAAGTGGGGCAGTATTAATCCAGTTCCCAGTGAGCATGAGCCCCACAGCATAGAAATTGTCAATGTGCCAATTTTGTGACAGGTTTTGATGTTGGGGGGGTGGGACTAAGAATGCCATACAAGTGAAGGAGGGGGTGATCTCTTCAGGTCAGCTTTCTGCACCTAACCCTTGCTGTATCTACCTTGAGAGCACTTGCTGACTCTGGGTACCTGAAATGGGAAGATATCCATTGCTGCTGCTAACGTCTCCTTTGCACAATTTATATTTAGAAAAAACATTAAGATTTACATAAAATCTTGTTTCAATACTGATATTCTACACTCTTCAAAAATCCTCAATCTTGATATTCAAGAAATTATTCTTGCCTGCAGTTGCTGATTGAAGCTTGATTTTCAGACAAGTGGGCCCTTTTTTCTGTGAGCGTGTGTTCCATTTTAGTCTCCTGGTTCTCACTCTTACTGAATCCCAGGATGTGACTCAAAGCATGGATTCAGACCCCATGTAATGAATTAGCTGTATCTTTATTAAAGTTGTTTTTCTATTGCACTGAAACCTGTGGTGATAGTCTACAGTTGTGTCATGTTGATTTCATGCAGGCTACTGTAGCCAATAAGGAAACACAGCTAGGCTTGCTGTAGGCCAGGTAGGCCATTAGACGTCGATGAATGCTGGCAACTTTACTTAACAGTTGCAACCAGCAAAATCAGCTCCACAACATCAGTCATTAGCCAGTAAGTGTGATTGTGGGTGGGTTTTGGGTGATTTTTGTTTTTGGAATGTGATTGAAGAAATCTATTGCAAGGTACAATTCTATCCAAAAATGGACACGTGGCAAACAGTCATAAGTGTTAGATTTTTAATTAAGTGCTCATTTGTCCCATCCTTGTGTCCCCTTGGCTCACTGGTAGCCCTTTCACCTCTGAATCAGAAGGTAGTAGGTTCAAGTCCCACTCCAGAGACTTGAGCACAAAATCTAGGCTGACTTTCCAGGGCAATGACTTAGTGCTCTCATCTTTCAGATGAGACACTTTGCTGAGATGCTGTCTGCCCACTCATGGATATAAACGATCACTCTCGAGAGTCATGGCAGTCTCCCTGGTGTCCTGGCCAATTATTATTGATAACATGAAGTTGTAGTGCTGGCTTTGTAATAACCATTTAATCAATATCACTAAAAGGTTTACCTGGTCATTATCTACTATTTGTGGGAGCTGGCTGAGTGCAAATTGGTTGCTGCATTTCCTACATTATAACAGGGACTACACTTCAAAAATACTTCATTAGCTGTAATATGCTTTGAGACATACTGAGGTCACAAGGCATTATATAAACGTAAAGATGTTTTTGACTGACTAAAGACATACTGAAACTTTGTGTAATGCTGACTTAATATTTCATGTCTATTTAAGTGGCTGAGTTGGAATGTGCTGATTTTGGGGCCTGTGGCAGAAATATGACATCAGAAAATTGTTAGCAGCCAGAGTGCCTCTTGCCTCCACTGCCTTCTAGACTCCTTTTAGAAGGATAGTCTGCAGATCAACCAATAGTAGAAGAAAAAATGTTAGCAAATCTGTGAAATGAGTAAAAGGCATAGAATACTGGAAGATTTCAACTACCTCAGAATAAACTGGCAGGAGAAAATTGTGTTTGGGGAGGCGGGAAAGGCAAGAATGTCTTATGGTGCGTTGAGGATGACTTGCCAATATTCACAAAGCCCAACAAAGAGGAATCGCTGGATCTAGTAATGGGAAATTAAACATGCTAGGAGAAATAAAAGGGGAACATGTAAACAATAATGATCCTAACATAGGTTTAAAATAAAAGATATTTGATAGCAAAGACCAAGGTAATAGATATTTGTGGCGGGGGGGGGGTGCGGGTTTGGTGGTGTGGTGTGTGAAGAAAGCTAATTTTGAGGCATTGAGAATGGAACTAGGGAAGGTTAGCTGGATTTTGACAGATTTTAGACCAGTGAAGGTAAGGAATGATCAATAGTTATGGAGAAATTATCCACTAAAAACCAGAAGCAACTGTTCAATGGAGAATGCTATGGATGGCTAGAGAGACATGGGTAAAATTGAAGCTCAAGTATAAAGGCTTATATTCAGCATACAGACAGAGGTTAGGAAAAGTTTAAAAAAAACAATTAGGAAAGCAAAGAGGACTTATGAAATTAAATCAGGATTTTGTTTAAAAAGTAGAGCTATACAGACAAAAAATGCAAGAAAAATCAGGATAGGAATAGAGCCTTTAAAAGTTGCACAAGATGAACTCTGGTATTGACTGCAAATTCCAGAAAAATTGAGTTATTTTGCCTCCGTTTTTACCAGGGTCATTTAACAGGGTATTAGACATGGTATTAGAAGAAGATATAACAATTAAGAGCAAAAAGGTAGGGAGGCAATAATTGATCTAATCAAACTGAAGAGAGAATGAAACACCATCTAGATGGATTCCACCTGTGCATAATAAAAATTAGGGAAGAGATAGCAGACATGCTGTTAATATACGATATGTACAAATGGTAAGGCAATGACCCTTTCCAACAAAGAATCCAACCCTCTCCCGTTGATGTTCAATGGCAGTACCATTGCTGAATACCCCACCATTAACATCTTGTCGGGGGTTACCATGGGCCAGAAACTGAACTGGACAAGCCATATAAATACTGTGGCTACAAGAGCAGGTCAGAGGTTAGGAGTTGTGCGACGAGTAACTCATGTTCTGACTCCCCAAAGCCTGTCTGCCATTTACAAGACACAAGTAGGAGTGTGATGGAATACTCCCCACTTGCCAGGATGAGTGCAGCTCCAACAACACTGAAGAAGCTGAACACCGTCCAGGACAAAGCAGCCTGCTTGATTGGCACCACATCCACAAACATTCACTCCCCCCACCACCGATGCACAGTAGCAGCAGTGTGTACCACCTACAAGATGCACTGCAGGAACTCACCAAGGCTCCTTAGACAGATCTTCCAAACCCACGACCACTATCACCTAGAAGGACAAGGGTAATAGATACATGGGAACACCAACACTTGCAAGTTCCCCTCCAAGTCACCCACCATCCTGACTTGGAAATGTATTGCCGTTCCTTCACTGTGGTTGGGTCAAAATCCTGGAACTCCCTCCCTAACAGCGCTCTGGATGTACCTACACCACATGGACTGCAGCGGTTCAAGAAGGCAGCTCGTCACCACCTTCTTGAGGGCAACTAGGGGTGGGCAATAAATGCTGGCCCAGGCAGCAAAGCCCACTTCCCGTGAATGAATAATAAAAAAAAAATGAACTAGAACAGGGAGTGGTGCCAGAGGGCTAACAGCTAAAGTGATTCCAGTAAACATAGAAAATAGGAGCAGGAGTAGGCTATTTGGCCCTTCGAGCCTGCTCCGACATTCATTATGATCATGGCTGATCATCCAACTCAATAGCCTGCTCTTGCTTCTCCCCATATCCTTTGATCCCTTTTGCCCCAAGGCTATATTTAACTCCTTCTTGAAAACATACAATGTTTTGGCCTCAACTACTTTGTGCTAGTGAATTCCACAGGCTCACCACTCTCTAGGTGAAGAAATTTCTCCTCATCTCAGTCCTAAAAGTCTACCCTGTATCCTCAGACTGTGACCCCTGGTTCTGGACTCCCCCACCATTGGGAACATCCTTCCTGCACCTACCCTGTCCAGTCCTGTTAGAATTTTGTAGGTTTCTCTGAGATTCCCCCCCTCATTCTTCTGAACTCCCAGCGAATATAATCCTAACCGACTCAATCTCTCCTCATACGTCAGTCCCGTCATCCCAGGAATCAGTCTGGTAAACCTCCGCTGCACTCCCTCTATAGCAAGAACATCCTTCCTCAGTTAAGGAGACCAAAACTGCGCACATTGTTCCAGGTGTGGTCTCACCAAGGCCCTGTATAATTGCAGCAAGACATCCCTGCTCCTGTAATCGAGTCCTCTGGCTATGAAGGCCAACATACCATTTGCCACCTTTACAGCCTGCTGCACCTGCATGCTTACCTTCAGCGACTGGTGTACAAGGACACCCAGGTCTTGTTGCACATTCCCTCTCTCAACTTATAGCCATTCAGATAATCTGCCTTCCTGTTTTTGCTACCAAAGTGGATAACCTCACATTTATCCACATTATACTGCATCTGCTCTGCATCTTCCTCACAGCTCACTCTCCCACCCAGCTTTGTGTCATCTGCAAATTTGGAGATATTACATTTAGTTCCCTCATCTAAATCATTTAATATATATATTGTGAATAGCTGGGGTCCTAGCACTGATCCCTGCGGTATCCCACTAGTCACTGCCTGCCATGTGGAAAAAGACCCATTTATTCCTACTCTTTGTTTCCTGTCTGCCAACCAGTTTTCTATCCATCTCAATACATTACCCCCAATCCCATGCTCTTTAATTTTACATGCTAATCTCTTACGTGGGACTTTGTTGAAAGTCTTCTGAAAGTCCAAATAAACCACATCCACTGGTTCCCTCTCATCAACTCTATTAATTCTAGTAGATTTGTCAAGCATGATTTCCCTTTTGTAAATCCATGCTGACTCTGTCTGATTGTGCCACTGTTGTCCAAGGGTTCAGCTATTAAATCTTTTATAATGGACTCTAGAATTTTCCTCATTACCAATGTCAGGCTGCCTGGTCTATAATTCCCTGTTTTCTCTCTATCTCCCTTTTTAAATAGTGGGGTTACATTAGCTACCCTCCAATCTGTAGGAACTGTTCCAGAGTCTATAGAATCTTAGAAGATGACCACCAATGCTTCCATTATTTCTAGGGCCACTTCCTTAAGTACTCTGGGATGTAGATTATCAGGTCCCAGGGATTTATTGGCCTTCAATCCCATTAATTTCCCTAACACCATTTCCCTACTAATACTGATTTCTTTCAGTTCCTCCCCCTCACTAAACTCTGTGTTCCCCAGCATTTCTGGTATGTTATTTGTATCCTCCTTTGTGAAGACAGAACCAAAGAATGTATTTAGTTGGTTAGCCATTTCTTCCCCATTATAAATTCTCCTGCTTCTGACTGTAAGGGACCTGCATTTGTCTTCACCAATTTTTTTCTCTTCACATACCTATAGAAACTTTTATAGTCAGTTTTTATGTTCCCCGCAAGCTTACTCTCATACTTTATTTTCCCCTTCTTAATCAATCCCTTGATCCTCCTTTGTTGAATTCTAAACTGGTCCCAATCCTCAGGCCTGTTGTTTTTTTTTTTAGCCAATTTGTATGCCTCTTCCTTGGATCTAATACTATCTCTAATTTCCCTTGTAAGCCATGGTTTGGCCACCTTTCCTGTTTTACTTTTATGCCAGACAGGAATAAACAATTGTTGCAGTTCACCCATGCGCTCTTTGAATGTTTGCCATTGCCTATCCACCATCCTCCCTTTAAGTAACATTTCCCAATTCATCATAGCCAACTCATACCTCATACTACTGTAGTTTCCTTTATTAAGATTCAAGACCCTAGTCTCAGAATCAACTACGTCACGCTCCAGCTTGATGAAGAATTCTATCATATTATGGTCGCTCATCCCCAAGGGGCCTCGCACAACTAGATTGCTAATTATTCCTTTCTCATTACAAAATACCCAGTCTAGGATGGCCTGTTCTCTAGTTGGTTCCTCAATGTATTGGTCCAGAAAACCATCCTGTATAGACTCCAGGAATTCCTCCTTTATGGTGTTGTTACTAATTTGATTTGCCCAATCAATATGCAGATTAAAGTCACCATAATTACAGATGTTCCTTTATTGCATGTGTCTCTAATTTCCTGTTTAATGCCATTCCCAACATCACCACTACAGTTTGGGGGTCTATATACAACCCCACTAATGTTTTTTGGCCCTGTAGTGTTTCGCAGCTCTACCCATACAGATTTCACATTATCAGAGCTAATATCTTTCCTCACTATTGCGTTAATTTCCTCTTTAACCAGCAATGCAACTCCACCGCCTTTTCCTTTTTGTCTGTCCTTCCTAAATACTGAATACCCCTGGATGTTCAGTTCCCATCCCTGGTCACCCTGCAGTCATGTCTCCCTAATCCCGACTATATCACAATTGTTTACATCTATTTGCGCGGTTAATTCATCCACTTTATTGCGAATGCTCCTTGCGTTAAGGCACAAAGCCTTAAGGTTTGTCTTTTTAACATTACTTATCCTGTTCCCACTATTTTGCACTGAGGCCCTGTTTGATTCTTGTCCTGGATTTCTCTGCCTATCACTTTTCTTATTCCCCTTTCTGTCTTTAGTTCTTGTCCTTGATTACCCCCTCCTCTGACTCCTTGCATAGGTTACCACCCCCCTGCCATTTTAGTTTAAACTCTCCCCAACCATTCTAACAAATATTCCCCCTAGGACATCAGTCCCGGTCCTGCCCATGCAGGACATGTATTTAGAAATGTATGCCCATGTATTTAGAAAGGAGACTAGAACAAGTTCAGGGAACTATCGACAGATGATCATCAGTGGTAGAAAAGATAATGGAATTTTTACTCTCCGACGTAATAGAAAAAATATCAAGAATCTGCAAATGTAAGAGTAGTCGGTCATGGATTTCAAAAGGGAAGGATATGGACTTTTTTTGAAGAAGTAACAAAAGGATGAACAAGGGTAATGCAGTAAATGTGATACTTAGATTTTCAAAAAAGGCCCTCAAGAATGTTTTGCATAGAAAATTCATCTCTAAGGTCAGAGCATGTGGAGTCAAGGCAAGTAGCAGAATGGATAGCAAGAGAAAAGAGTAGGGGTTAAGGGTGCTTGCCCAGATTGGCAAAAGGTGGGAATTCGTGTTCTACAATGATTGTTTTATGGGTCACAGTTCACCATTTGCATAAACGATCTGAGGTCTGAAATCAGAGGTACAATTTCAAAACGTGTGGGCAATCCCAAATTGGGAGGTGTAGTTAATACTTTGGAAGAAGGTGTCAGAATACAAGAAGATATTGGTATTCCAGTATAGATAAATGAGGTGGTGCATTTTGGAAAATAGTCCTCTAAATAGGTTAGAGGAGCAAAGGGACCTAGTGGGATGGATAAACAAATCACTAGAAGTCACCAAGCACTGAGGTTCATTAGTAGAGGTAAAAACAAAAAACTGTGGATGCTGGAAATACAAAACAAAAACAGAATTACCTGGAAAAACTCAGCAGGTCCAGCAGCATCGGCGGAGAAGAAAAGAGTTGATGTTTCGAGTCCTCATGACCCTTCGACAGAACTAGGCGAATCCCAGGAAGGGGTGAAATATAAGCTGGTTTAAGGTGGTGTGGGGGTGGGGGGAGAGAACTGGAGGGGGGTGGTGTGGTTGTAGGCAAAAGTAGTGATAGAAGCAGATCATCAAAAGATGATCTTTTGATGATCTGCTTCTATCACTGCTTTTGCCTACAACCACACCAACCCCCTCCAGTTCTCTCCCCCCACCCAACCCCACCCCCCCACCACCTTAAACCAGCTTATATTTCACCCCTTCCTGGGATTCGCCTAGTTCTGTCGAAGGGTCATGAGGACTCGAAACGTCAACTCTTTTCTTCTCCGCCGATGCTGCTGGACCTGCTGAGTTTTTCCAGGTAATTCTGTTTTTGTTTTCATTAGTAGAGGGATTGACTTGAAAAGCTCAAATTGTTAAACCTGTGTTGAACCTTGTTTAGATCACACTTGGGAGTACTTTACACAGTTACGGTCTCCATATTATTCTATTTTAAGGGGAGACTTTGGCATAGTGTTACTGTCATTGAACTGGTAATCCAGAGACCCAGGGTAATGCTCTGGGGACCTGGGTTCAAATCCCACCATGGCAGATGATGGAATTTGAATTCAATAAAAATATCTGGAATTAAAAGTCTAATGACTTTCATTGAACCATTGTCGATTGTCATAAAAACCCATATGTCCTTTATTTTAAAAAATCAGTAAGGGAATCAAGGGTTATGGGAAAAAGGCAGGAGAGTGGAGTTGAGGATAATCAGATCAGCCATGATTTCATTGAATGGCAGAGCAGACCCAATGGGCCGAATGGCCTACTTCTACTCCTATGTCTTATGGTTAGAGATTTAAAATCACTGGCAAAATATCTAGAGCCGAGATGAGAATTTTTCCCCCACTCAATATTCCAAATCCCAACAACTGCCAGAAAAAGGCTGTGAAGCTGACTTCATAAATAATTTTAAAATGCGGTTGGGCAGGTATTTGAGGATGAAGAACTTAAAAAGAGGATTATGAATGTAAAGTGGGTGTGTGGGATCAAGCACAATTACATTTTCAGAATCAGCATAGGCTAACAATGGGCTCCTGCTGTGCTGAATATAATGTAAAATGCATCTTTCTATTCCTTTCTCCCTCATGTTTTATCGAGTTTCCCCTTGAATTTGCCTCCATTGCTCCTCGCTACCAGAGTTCCATGTTTTGACTATCCTCTGGGTAAATAAGTTTCTCCTGGATTCCCTATTGGATTTATTAGTAAGTAGATTGATGGCCTCCTAGTTTTTGCTCTCCTCTACAAGCAGAAACATCTCTACATTTACCTTACCAAACTTTTTCTAGTTTTATCCTCAACTTTTTTTTTCTAGAGAAAAGAGCCCCAGTCTGTTCAATCTTTATTCATTATAATGTTTCTGTTCTGGTATCAGCCTTGTAAAGATTTTTGCACCTTCCCCATTGCCTCAATATCCTTTTTTTAATTCATTCATCGGATGTGGGTGCCGCTGGCTAGGCCAGCATTTATTGCCCATCCCTCATTGCCCTTGTTCAGAGGGCATTTTTAAGTGTCAACCACATTGCTGTGGGTCTGAGTCTGACAAATAGCTTTTCTTCATATACGGTATCAAACCTCTCCCCAAAAACCTCTAGGTCACTTAACTTTTCCTATTCTAGCATCTCAGTTTGTACAGGAACCCCACCCACTCCAAAAGACAGGACCCATGGTTTATTCTTTCCGATTCCCCATCCAAGGGAACAGAGACCATGTGAAGTGCCCACCCTCCCGCTCAGCCCCAACTGGAGATTGAACCATCCACCTCACTGGTCAACACTGACCTTGGCTTACTCACTGGATAAAGCTGCCTCAGGGCAGCCAAGGTCATGGAATTGGATGAAGGCCATCAACTCGGAAGCCAGTGGCTGTGTTCAGTTTCTCGGCACCACACCTCAGGAAGGTGATATTGGCCTCTGACGATGAGGAATAGTTCAAGAAGAACCGTTTCCAACTTCTCTAACCTCTCCTCAAATTTAGGCCCCTCTTCCCTGGTGACTTCCCAGTAAACCACCTCTATCCTTTATACCTCCCCTGAAGTGTGGTGCCAACAATACTCCTGATTTATAAAGTTCTAGCCCAATCTCTTTGCTTTTATGTTCTATTCCTCTATCTATAAACCCAGGTAAACATAGGCTTTTTTAAAAGCCACCTTATCTACTTGCCCTTTCCCCCCCCTTTTTAAAAGATATATGTATATTGCCACCAGGTCATACAGCTCATCTACGCTTGATTCGATGGGAGGTAGTAGGGAGCAGGGCCAGATTGTTACATACTGAGGCCCTAAACTTTAATGAGCTTAAGATGCCCCATACAATGAAAATAATACTTTACTATTCTCACAGAGGGCACTGAAAATTATAAATTTTTATATTTGCATTTTTTCCAAAGGTGAGGGCTCAGAAAAAAAAATATTGGTAACGAAAACATGTCTTACAAAATACTTGTTTGCATTAAAAATTTCAAATCAAAATACATGATTTCTTGATTATTATGAAAAAGGTTTATCAACCCCAACTGAAAAGCTGTTACACAAATCAGCAGCTTACTAAGTGGAAGCAGCAATACAACCTGTACATGATGTGAAGTTAAAAATGTAAAACATTTTCTTTTGGGAAACAAACATTGTCATTAATGTCTTTGAAATGATAAGCTATGAAGTCCGATGTACACATTACTTAGGGTCGATAGCTTTCTTTGCAGCACTGTTGTTTGCAGTTCATTCTTGATGTTTCTCAGTCACAAAAATTACCTTTCCCCTGAGCAGTTTGTTACCATTAGGCTCAAAACTAAATAGCGGAAATGTTTTTTCTACATAAGGGAATGCCAACTGAATCTTATCTTGGATGACGACTTGATACAGGTCCTGGTGGCTTAAATATCCTTGATCTGCATAATTTTCCTTAATTTAAACATGGAAGTGCTTTAATTCCCCAACGAAGTAACACATTTTCCGATTTTTCATCAGAAGTCTGACACTTTGCTGCACAAATTTATGAACTCAGTTTGACCAACTGTGCAGTCATATATACAATTTTTTCTCATTAGAATGTAAAGTCCATATTTAGTCATTTTCCCATATCTTATTTAACAACCGATTATGAAAAAACTTGATATTGCATCAATTTTTTCTCTTAGAGGCTCTAAGCTGTAGCATAAACCCAAATCCGGCACTAACAGGGAGGGAGGAGGCACGTGGCTTCAGTATGCACCTGTTGGGCCGAATCGCCTGTTTCCAGGCTGAATGTTCTATGTAACTGGGTGGGTGGGAGGGTGGTAAACCAAAGCTGGACATGGCCACAGCATTGAGAGGATGGGGCTCTGAACAGTGGATCAACCTGCAGGTGAGCAGGATGAATGACAGCATGTTGGGTGCCCTCTTTTTGCCTGTTAATACATCCTGTGGGCCTCTGATCTTGGAAGTTGAGGTGTGTGTTTGTCTTCTGTGCCAGGTGTTAACACCCTTGGGTGGTTCAGCTTCCTTCGTGAATCGCAGGTAGCCTGAAGGCTGATTGGCAAGTCCCAGGACGGGGATGAGGGTTGGATTTGTGGTGCTTTCGATTGCATGGGGATTGACTTGCAAGTTGAGGTGACAGCAGAAGCACCTTGACCTATGGATATCAGAACAGGCCATTCAGCCCTTTGAGCTTGCTCTGCCATTCAATTAGATCATGACTGATACCTTAATCCCATTTGCAACCTGGGTCCAATAACTCCTAATACCCTTAACTGAGAGTGACAGAATTTAATTTGATTTTGAAATTTTCAATTGACCCCTCTTTGTTTTTTGGTTGATGGGGGTGGGAATAGAGCTCCAGATTTCCGGTATCTTTTTTGTGTGAAGGAGTGTTTTCTGATATTGCCCCTGAATGGTCTAATCCTAATTTTAAGGTTATGCCCCCTTGTTCTGGAATGTCCCACCAGAAGAAATAATTTCTCTCTATCCTATCAAATCCACTAAATCATTTTAAATCACCTTAATTGGCTTGCTCATTAATCTTCTAAGGTCAAGGGGATCAAAAAGCTTAGTATGTGCAACCTTCCCTCATAATTTAACCCTTTATTAGCCTGGTGTCATTCTGATGAATCTGCACAGCGCACCCTCCAAGGACAATATTGTCTTCCTGAGGTGTGGTGCTGAGAAACTGAACACAGCTGCTGGCCTTCATTCAGTTCCATGACCTTGGCTGCTCTGAGGCAGCTTTATCCAGGGAGCCAAGGCGGTATTGGCCAGTGAGGCGGATGGTTCGATCCCCAATTGGGGCAGAGCGGGAGGGTGGGCACTTCACGTGGTCTCTGTCCCCTTGGATGGGGAATCGGAAAGAATACACCATGGGTCCTGTTTTTTGGAGTGGGTGGGGTTCACGTGCAAACTGAGATGCTAGGGTAAGGAGCAGGGATGTGGGGGTGGGGGTTAGGGGTGTGTTGGGGCGGAGGGGGAGAGAGGGATCTGTTACTTCAAGGAGGGAAGAAAATCACTAATAAAAAATGAGAAATATTTTGAAACCCTTCTGTCTGTGACTTGCTCATTTCAGGTTTGTGATTGTCTCGAGAGCAGAATTGTAGGATTTTTCTTTCCTGGGAAGTGTCTGGTGGGAGGGGCACTGAGTTTTGCTTCGTGTCCAAAGACTTTGCACAGCTGGTGCCTTGTGATTGGGCTGGTCATCCTGGGAAGAGCCCCCAAAGAGGCCACATGACTATCTGTCACTTACCCCCGCCCTCTCTGTCTGCCAAAGACACAGGAATGTGGTTCGAATCCCCCTCCTGAGAGTGCTCTCATTAGAGCAAAGATTGCCAGCCGACAGCTGGGAGGGGAGGGGGAAGCACATCCATCGCACTGCAGGATACTGTCGAAATGTGCATTCAGTTTGCCTTGCTTTTGAAATCCGGCATGGGAGGGTGAGGGAGCACGGATCGATAGGGATTTTTAAAAAAATTAACTGGACTAGATAACGCTGGAGTGCTCAGCAGTCAGCTCCAGCTCTCTTGCACAAGTCTGTCATATATAAAGCAAGATTTCTTACAGGCTTGGAACAGCAGAACACTGGAGAATGCCAGGTGTAATAGCAGCCACAGGTACGGTCGCTTATAAATTAGTTCCTTCTGACATTTCTAAAAAAAAAAGCTAAGTTTTATGTCTTTGTCAGACTGTATTCTTTCTCGTATTGTTCTGGGAAGGGTGTGGCTAGGTCAGTTTGCTTGGGCTTTTGTTAGACTCATGCTGCTCCTTGTGACAAGTTACTTGCAGTAATTTGTCCATTCCAGGGTTTGAATAAGATAGAAACCTCGGGTAAAGTAATTCTGTATTCTGCAGAGGATGATTTTGAATTGGGAGAGATTAAACTGCAAGTGTAGGGATATTGGGAATAAAATCTGTAAAAGCACTGGTCAGGTTGGGAGAATTTGGTGTTTTAGTTATAATCTTGAAAGGGCTGCTCAGTTTGTTACGTTTTTAGAATTTATCTCACTGCACCTCCCTCATCATGATCCCTCCCGGATTGTTCTCCAACGTCCAGGAATGAATTAATCTCCTGAGCACTCACTGCAAGGAGCAATACTGAAAAAAATCATAGGGGCATAGAATTTGCTTTAAATTTTCTTGAATCACTTCTGTTTGAGTTGTAAAAATTTTGGAGGTGGTATATGGGGGGAGGTGGGGTGTGGGAAAATGGGGAAAAGGCTGTTAACGGTCTGGAATTATTCAATCACATAACTAAGAAGCGATGGGTGTTGTTGGTCAAGCAACGATAGATTTCCCTTGCTCTTTCCTGCCCTCACTCTCAACTGCCACCTTCCTCCACCCTACTTTTCTTCTCTCTCCCTTCCTGAAGAATTTAAAATTAAACATTGTACAGTTTCTGGGCCGAGTGGGTGATGGATGGGCAGTTAGTTTGTCATGAGATGTTGGTTGCTAAAATGATGCCTAGTGTGGAGCTGAACATCCAGCCACTGGGTGGATACCAAGCGTGACCGGTTTGAAGTTGGCGAATACATGGGTCTGACCACTCGGGCCTCTTAAACTGCTAATGAAATGAGAGTTTGTGGAGCTGTTTTAGCGCCATCTTGGAGCTCCAAGTACAGGAGAGCGGTACAATGAGGTCGGGATAGAGGGGATGCCTGAAACCTGTAAGTGTCTGTCATTGCAACAATGCAGCCTTGGGTGGTGTGAGGAATCTTCAGCTGTCGCACTGTGATGGAGACTGTTTGAATGTGTAGAAAAATCTCTCATCATTAACTGCAGCTGCCTGGACTTTGTTTAATGAATAATCGCTAGCTCGCTGCAAAATACCCCACCACCTACATAATGAAAGCGGGGCTGATGTGATTTTTAAACAAAATCTTACATTACTAGCAGCTGAAGCTTGTTCACTTCTGTTTTATCATTGAATTGCAAACTCTGCTCATAGCTTGAGCTGAAAATTGCAGTTTCATCTAGATCTGTTTTGATCTAATGTATGCAACTGTTGACTTTTGACAGAGTATTGAGGTGGGATCTAGGAACAAGTGTTGGCTATTCAGCTCATCGAGCCTGGTCCAGCAATGTTGTATCTAATATAGACTTACACTTGTAGAACGATGAAGCTGAGGCCATAGGCGGACTTGTCCGAGATTCGCACTAAGTGCAGTAGCGGGTGGGTAAAATGGTATTTTACCCACCGGTGGCGATGGCGGGTTTTCACGCCATATCATCCCAAACCTGCCCCATTACTTATGCATTCCCAGGAAACGTACCGTTTCCGTGGTGGGTGGGCTCTCATTTGCCCCCCACGCCATCACCTCACTGCTTCATGCTGGGCACCATTTTTAAAGTCCAGTTGCACGCACACATCAGCGCTTCCAGCCCACGACTGCTGCAGGGAAGATGTCCACGAAAGGCAAAGACTGCAGCCCCTAGGTTTAGTGACGTGTCACTGGAATGCCTTTTGGATGCAGTGGAGGCCTGCTACAAAGTCCTCTACCCCAACTCTGGCTGCAGGATGGGCAGTGGCATGACCAACCTGACTTGGGAGGTGGTGGCAGCGGTGGTCAGTGCCAATGCCCTTCAAAAGAGGACAGCCACCCAGTGCTGCAAGAGGATGAATGGTTTCTGTTCTGCCAAGGTAAGTCACTCTTCTCATCACTCTCACTCTCAAACCCATCACACATCTACAGGGATCTCACTCACTGCTGGTTCAAGGGACATTACCATTCACTCTCCTACAATCACCATCTTGGCCTCATCCCGTCCATGGGACCACTCACCACCCACACATGCCAGGCACACTTATCATCTGGCCTGGCAGGTGTCCTGCTTACACTTTGTTCATTCTATTCGTGCAGGACAAGCTGGCACACAACAGGGCGAGATCACACTGGTGGAGGAATGCCTGAAATCAAGGTCCTCATGGACTTTGAAATCAAAGCCATCCAGCTGACTGGTGACTGTCTGGACTAATGGTGAGGTTGGTGCTATTCTACCAAGTGAGGGTCCAGCAGTGCAACATCCATCAAACAACCATGCTGTGAGTAGTGTGCCCTGTTTCACAGGCCACTGCCATGCACTAATTATATCTCCTTGCTTTTGCAGGCACATCTGGGAAACAGCTGATGGAGTTCACGAAACAGGGCCTCCAACCAAGCCCTGAAGAAACCTCGAGGAATCTGAAGGCACCTTCCTTGAAGTCCCGTTACAGCGTTCACCCACACCCTCTACCAGTGCAGAGCCACATCTTAGTGGGACCTAGATTTACAGGAGCCTCGGGATCACAATCTGGTGAGCACTTTGCACCATCTGTTGCCACCTGCTGCGGATCAGGGTCTTGCCAGGTGTCCTGAGGTCTGCTGGAGACAAGAAATGTGCTGAGTCTGTATCAGATGACAAGCCTCTGGACTCTGTCATGTCTCAGTTGTTGGAGTTGTAAAGGCAAGCTCGGGAACATGAAGGGCTGTCTGCTGCACTCAGATTACAAGGCATGATGGAGGACACCATGGAGATCTTGGTCTGGGGTGTCAATCTTGCATTCTCTGTGGTCTCAACTCCATCACTGATGCCATAGTTGGCCTCCCAACAGGGGTGTACACGAGAGGGGTGCAGGGCAGCTCGATCTCTTTCCATCTACCCCTTCTCAAGAAGTCAGCCTTGGGCCCTTGGGCACCCAAAGGGAGGAGGATCAGCAGGCACTCCCGGACCATCCATCCAGGTGACTCGGAGTGTCCGCCCCATCCGAATCCCCTCTTCCTGTGACCTTAGCAGCTCCACAGGCCAAGGGTGTCACCGCAAAGCAGGACTTCAAAAGCAGGTCGGGACTTTCCAGAGGATGCCCGCCAAGGTCATCAACAGGCCGTTGCAGTCAGCAGGCCACCTGCACCTCCACTGTGGATGTTCGGGGAGCACCAAGACGTAAAGGCAGGGTTAGGAAGGTTAAGAAGATGTAATCCCTGAGCACAAACAAATAAACTAAATTAACAAAATCAGGGACAAAGTAAAAGGCAGCCACTTAAAGGGAAACTGCAAAAACAAAGGACAAAATTAAAAGGAAACTTACAAACATTAAGCCAGAATGTGATTTGAGAGTCAATAAAACACCCCAGTCCCTGTGG
Source organism: Carcharodon carcharias (assembly GCF_017639515.1). Taxonomy (NCBI): domain Eukaryota; kingdom Metazoa; phylum Chordata; class Chondrichthyes; order Lamniformes; family Lamnidae; genus Carcharodon; species Carcharodon carcharias. The sequence goes on along the minus strand of NC_054468.1, from coordinate 128,350,435 downwards.
TGCCCACTGAGCATGGAAGACCTCGACGGTGCCGGTGGACACTGCGTGCTCCCTCTCCAGGGACACCTGGCTGCAAATGTACTCGCGCAAGAAGGGTGGATGGTTGGGTCAGACCCCCCTCAATTGCTCGCTGTCTGGACCTATTATGGCCAACTTGACCTGGCGCAGGAGCAGGTTCATGAGGAGGTTCTCCTCTCTCCCGGACCCCTCCACACCGGGTGCCTGTAGATCAGGAGTGTGGGACTGAAGCGCAAGCAAAACAACCGTAACAGGTTCTTTAAATAGCTGAAAAGGGAGTGCAGCCTACAACACCCTATATAGACGTGGTCCACGGACTCGACAAGGCAGCAAAAGGCGCAGGTATCTTGGGAGTCCGTGAACCGTCACATCCTATAATTGTATGGGACTGCTGTATGCAACACCGTCCACCCCAGGTCCCTGATGGAAAGTGGGAGGACACCCCGTAGAGGGACCCCAATGGGGACCTTTGCTGCCGGACAGCAACAAGGCATGAGAGTGCAGGGTGTGCAGTAGCAGCCCATAAGGAAACCCTTCCTTCCACGCCATGCTAAAGGGTACAGAGGGAAATCGATGTAGCTGCACAGCCTGGGCAGAGGTGTTAATCACTTGTACTTACTGTTCACTATTGTAAATAAACTCCCAAGAATGTCTCCCTGCCTTTGGCTCCTTGTTCTGATGAGCAGTGTTTCTGTCACTCAGATGTGAAACCTTTCTGCACAAGATAAAGGCAGGTATCTCAGTCCAGGGCTGCTTCCCTGTGTTTATGCAGCCTTCAAACCAAAGTGATGGTCCAGCCTCTCACTCTCTGTACACATTACTGATGCCTGCACTGCGATGGTGCTTGTCATTGTTGCCAGAATGTCGTGGGCAGGTGTCAGAGTTCCGTCATTTGCTCTGTGTGCTCTCAGTTCCTTTAAGGTGGGACTGGCCCCTATCTCTTCAGCATCTGTGACCAGTGACACTGCTCCTGAAGGGGTCAAATGCTGAAGGCGGACAAAGGATCAGTTGCTTCTAAAGTTTCAAGGCTGCGTCTCTATGGTATGATCCTGATTGGAGCGCAAGCGAGCTGCCCTTGGCCAGAGAGGAGTCAGACATTCTCAGGCTATGTGAAGATTTATGGAGTGTCCTCACTGAATGTTGTCTTCATCCTCCTGCAATCAAATGACTGTCTCTGTGTCTCCATGACAGAAGCATTATCACAGAGTATGTGTGCTGCCATAAGCCAAGACTGGAGTCAAACATTCTAAGGATCTATGGTGTCTCCTTACTTCACGTCATCGTCATCATCCTCCACAAATCTAGCTGCTATGAGGGCCTCCTGAGTGCGCCTGCCTTGTCTGGTCAGCGTAGGTGCCTCATCTCCGTCATTGCCACGTCCGAGGACCTCCTTGCCCACATCCCCCTTGGTGGTATCCTCATTCAAGGAGCCGTTCAGCTCCTCTATTTCCTCTTCAGCCCGCTCCTCTCCCTGTTGCAGCACCAGGTTGTAAAGGGCGCAGCAGGCAAGAACAATGTGTGATGCCCTCTGGGGACTATATTGCAGGGCTCCACCAGACTGGTCCAGGTACTGGAACTTCATTTTCAGCATCCCGATGGTCTGTTCCAACAAGTTGTCAGTTGAGAGTTGTAGCATGAGCCTCATTATACCTTCACTCTACTGCAGTCTGAGGCTGCTGCATGAGTGTCATCACCCACGTCCTCTGTGGGTAGCCCTTGTCTCTGAGGAGCCATCCCTGCAGCTTCTGTGGACGCTGGAATACATCAGGAAGCTGTGACTGAGCGAGAATGTAGGAGTTGTGCACAGTCCCTGGAAACCTTGCGAACACCTGCAGGATGTCTCTCTGGTGGTCACACACCAGCTGCACGTTCAGCAAATGGGATCCCTTGTGGTTGATAAAGTTGACCGTGTGTTGCGATGGAGATATGAGTGCAGTCGATGGCACCCTGCACCTGTGGGGAAAAATGAGATCTAGGCAAATCCAATCTCTCTCCCTCTCTCCTCTTTATCTCTCTCATTTGGGCTGTCCTGGACCTGGGCGAAATGCACAAAGCTGTGTGCCCTCGTGAAGATGGTATTGGAGAACTCATGGATGCGTTTATGGGTGGAGGCTTGTGAGGTCCCAGAGAGGTCACCTGTGGAGCCCTGAAAGGAGCCACTGACATAGAAATTGAGCGCCCCGGTCACTTTCACAGCCACGGGCAGTGGATGCCCTCTATGTCCCTGTGGCACCAAATTCTGCAGAAGCTGACAGATGTGACCGACCGGTTCCCTAGACACGCGCAGTCTTTGGCGACACTGGTTTTTGGTCATCTGCAGGAATGAAAGGCGGCATCTATAGACCCTGGGTGCTGCTAAGCACTGACCAGCAACGGCTTGCTGTGGCTCTTTGGTGGTGTGTGCAGGAGTTCCAGCCGTCCTTCTTCCTGAGTTTGCTGCTGCTCCTCCCTCTGCGCAGCCAGGTGCCTCAGTCGCTCTCCCCTCTGTTGTCTTCGTTCTCTCTACACCACGAGGCATACAGCCTCCATGATTCTGATGCACTCCTGCAGGATGAAAGAGAGAGACCTGTGGGTTAGCTTGGGTGTACTAAGAACCTGACCTGGTTAAGTGTGAAGGACACAACGCATTGCAGAGAGTGCTGACCAGAGATTATTGCACTGCATGGCTGCCCGAAACCCCACCCACCTCCAGCCCACTTCACCTGATTGACTGGGGACAGCTTTGCCCATTGTACTGCATGCTGTGCTCTCAGCTCAGCCACAGGCATTCTCCTAACCGACACTGCAAAGCTGCACTGTTAGCTTGAACTATGGGGGAGATGGTCCAAACCAGGATGATATTGCAAGGGGCTGAGTGCCTCCACCAGTGACTGCTCCATGGCCAGTTTTAGTAAGGAGATTGTACAACGTGCCCAGTCATCCAACTGTTCTACAGTCCACTAAAACACTCATTACTTTGCAGCCTGTGTCCGAGGGGTAAAAAGCTCTGGAGCACTTGGCACTTTGTCTCTGCGTTCCTTGAGTGGGCAGATAAGCTAGAGGCCCGATGCCAATCATATCAATGTGGCTGTGCCTGAACTGTCTCAGTTGCAGAGGAATGGTCACTTTGTCAGGTGTCCCTAACATGTGGCTACTTCCCTTGCCCACCCTACCTTCACTGCCCCCTGCCAATGCGCCTGAAGCTTGAAGTCCCAACAGGTGACCCTGGCGAGCCCTGCGCACATCGTTGTTGTGTACTCACCTCCTAGCTCTCCTTAAAGTGCAGCCTGCCAAGCGCAAGCCTTTTGTGCTGTTGTGAAACACGTGGCTGATGCGGGTGGACCATGCAGCGATGGGCGGACAATTCTGGCAGGCAGGCCTAATAATATGCAGATGTATTACAATGAAGTTCCTGACGTCCGATGGCAGGAAACGTGGCCCGCCATCGATGGGCTGAGTGGACGATCGCACCCTGTCATGAAACCGATTGTGCCATGTTGTCCACTCACGCAACCGAACACACCCGACGCTGGTGGGCACGGAAAATCCCGGCCCGTATCAATGTTTAAGAATAAGTTAGATCAGTGGTTGAAAGCAAAAGGAAGGTTTGCACTTATACACCTTTTCATGATCACCAAATGTCTCGCAGCATTTCGCAGCCAATTAAGTACTTTTGAAGTGTCATCACTTATGTAGGAAAGATGGCAGCCAATTTGCACACTGTAAACTCCCATAAACAGCAATGTGATGATGACCAGATGTTGATGTTGATTGAGGGATAAATATTGACCAAGACACTGCTCGTTCTTCCAAAAAAAGTGCCATTCTTCCAAAAAAAAGTGCCATGGGGTCTTTTATGTTTGCCCAGCTTTATGTCTTATCCGAAAGACAAAGTTGTACTTTGAAGCGGTTGGTTGTTTTGGCACCTGGTGCTGTCGAATTCACTAATCCGTTTAGGGACATGCTGAAGATCAGCTGCAAATTCCACACTGTTGCCACTGGCAGACACTTGCAAGTTTCAAGCATTCACTGAACTGAACAGGCCTGAATGAATCTATGGAGGATGGATTGGAGCGCTGGTGAGCATGACAGCTGATTCACATGCAGCTAGGTATCTCACAACAAATTAAAGGATCTGAAGTGGGGCTTGAACCCAAACCTTTTTGACCTGTGTGACAACGCTACCCGCTGAGCGCAGGTTGGCACTGAATGGGTTTGTCCTGTTTCCTGAAGCAGATTATCTGGTAACTTATCTCACTGCTGTCTGTGGGAGCTTGCTTTGTGCAAATTGATTACTGAAAATCTTGACAACTGTCACTACACTACAAAAGCACCTAATTGATGTTAAATCACTAAGGTATGATCTGAGGCAAGCTGCAATATAAATATATGCCTTTATTTCCTCAGTGCATGCTGCCTGGAAATGGTAATTTGAAATCTTCATTTTTATACAACAAAAGGTACACTTGCTAGTGCAAGTGAACCTCTTAAACAAGAGAAGACAAAACTAATGTCTAAAGTAGAGGTGTTAGGAGAGCAATGCATAGATCAGGATTTCCTTGATTGCCTGGCTCTGTTTGTAGCTGATGCCATAACATCACGTTGAGGTCATTGACAATTAATCCATTCACATCTGGTTCTTGCCTTTTCCTGTCTTTCTGTCCTCCAGTTGCATTGTGTAACAATCTGAATTGCCCATTTTAATTGTCTTCAATGAAAGCTGAGGGAATGTCTGTCTGTCTATCTGTCTCTATCTCTCTCTCTCTTCCCCCCCCACCGTGTGTGTGTCTTGTTCCTGTATGTGTGTGTGTGTCTTGTTCCTGTATGTGTGTGTGTGTCTTGTTCCTGTATGTGTGTGTGTGTCTTGTTCCTGTATGTGTGTGTGTGTCTTGTTCCTGTATGTGTGTGTGTGTCTTGTTCCTGTATGTGTGTGTGTGTCTTGTTCCTGTATGTGTGTGTGTGTCTTGTTCCTGTATGTGTGTGTGTGTCTTGTTCCTGTATGTGTGTGTGTGTCTTGTTCCTGTATGTGTGTGTGTGTCTTGTTCCTGTATGTGTGTGTGTGTCTTGTTCCTGTATGTGTGTGTGTGTCTTGTTCCTGTATGTGTGTGTGTGTCTTGTTCCTGTATGTGTGTATGTGTCTTTCCTCTGTGTGTATGTGTCTTTCCTCTGTGTGTATGTGTGTGTGTCTTTCCTCTGTGTGTGTGTGTGTGTGTGTGTGTGTGTCTTTCTGCTGTGTGTGTGTGTGTCTTTCTGCTGTGTGTGTGTGTGTCTTTCTGCTGTGTGTGTGTGTGTCTCTTTCTGCTGTGTGTGTGTGTGTCTTTCTGCTGTGTGTGTGTGTGTCTTTCTGCTGTGTGTGTGTGTGTCTCTTTCTGCTGTGTGTGTGTGTCTCTTTCTGCTGTGTGTGTGTGTCTCTTTCTGCTGTGTGTGTGTCTCTTTCTGCTGTGTGTGTGTGTCTCTTTCTGCTGTGTGTGTGTGTCTCTTTCTGCTGTGTGTGTGTGTCTCTTTCTGCTGTGTGTGTGTGTCTCTTTCTGCTGTGTGTGTGTGTCTCTTTCTGCTGTGTGTGTGTGGCTCTTTCTGCTGTGTGTGTGTGGCTCTTTCTGCTGTGTGTGTGTGGCTCTTTCTGCTGTGTGTGTGTGGCTCTTTCTGCTGTGTGTGTGTGTCTCTTTCTGCTGTGTGTGTCTGTCTCTTTCTGCTGTGTGTGTGTGTCTGTCTCTTTCTGCTGTGTGTGTGTGTCTGTCTCTTTCTGCTGTGTGTGTGTGTCTGTCTCTTTCTGCTGTGTGTGTGTGTGTGTCTCTTTCTGCTGTGTGTGTGTGTGTGTGTCTCTTTCTGCTGTGTGTGTGTGTGTGTCTCTTTCTGCTGTGTGTGTGTGTGTGTCTCTTTCTGCTGTGTGTGTGTGTGTCTCTTTCTGCTGTGTGTGTGTGTGTCTCTTTCCGCTGTGTGTGTGTGTGTCTCTTTCCGCTGTGTGTGTGTGTGTCTCTTTCCGCTGTGTGTGTGTGTGTGTCTCTTTCCGCTGTGTGTGTGTGTGTGTGTCTCTTTCCGCTGTGTGTGTGTGTGTGTGTCTCTTTCCGCTGTGTGTGTGTGTGTGTCTCTTTCCGCTGTGTGTGTGTGTGTGTCTCTTTCCGCTGTGTGTGTGTGTGTGTCTCTTTCCGCTGTGTGTGTGTGTGTGTCTCTTTGCGCTGTGTGTGTGTGTGTGTCTCTTTGCGCTGTGTGTGTGTGTGTGTCTCTTTGCGCTGTGTGTGTGTGTGTGTCTCTTTGCGCTGTGTGTGTGTGTGTGTCTCTTTGCGCTGTGTGTGTGTGTGTGTCTCTTTGCGCTGTGTGTGTGTGTGTGTCTCTTTGCGCTGTGTGTGTGTGTGTGTCTCTTTGCGCTGTGTGTGTGTGTGTGTCTCTTTGCGCTGTGTGTGTGTGTGTGTCTCTTTGCGCTGTGTGTGTGTGTGTCTCTTTCCGCTGTGTGTGTGTGTGTGTGTGTCTCTTTCCGCTGTGTGTGTGTGTGTGTGTCTCTTTCCGCTGTGTGTGTGTGTGTGTGTGTCTCTTTCCGCTGTGTGTGTGTGTGTGTGTCTCTTTCCGCTGTGTGTGTGTGTGTGTGTGTCTCTTTCCGCTGAGTGTGTGTGTGTGTGTGTCTCTTTCCGCTGAGTGTGTGTGTGTGTGTGTCTCTTTCCGCTGTGTGTGTGTGTGTGTGTGTCTCTTTCCGCTGTGTGTGTGTGTGTGTGTGTCTCTTTCCGCTGTGTGTGTGTGTGTGTGTGTCTCTTTCCGCTGTGTGTGTGTGTGTGTGTGTCTCTTTCCGCTGTGTGTGTGTGTGTGTGTGTCTCTTTCCGCTGTGTGTGTGTGTGTGTGTGTCTCTTTCCGCTGTGTGTGTGTGTGTGTGTGTCTCTTTCCGCTGTGTGTGTGTGTGTGTGTGTCTCTTTCCGCTGTGTGTGTGTGTGTGTGTGTGTCTCTTTCCGCTGTGTGTGTGTGTGTCTCTTTCCGCTGTGTGTGTGTGTGTGTCTCTTTCCGCTGTGTGTGTGTGTGTCTCTTTCCGCTGTGTGTGTGTGTGTCTCTTTCCGCTGTGTGTGTGTGTGTCTCTTTCCGCTGTGTGTGTGTGTGTGTGTGTGTCTCTTTCCGCTGTGTGTGTGTGTGTGTGTGTGTCTCTTTCCGCTGTGTGTGTGTGTGTGTGTGTGTGTCTCTTTCCGCTGTGTGTGTGTGTGTGTGTGTGTGTCTCTTTCCGCTGTGTGTGTGTGTGTGTGTGTCTCTTTCCGCTGTGTGTGTGTGTGTGTGTGTCTCTTTCCGCTGTGTGTGTGTGTGTGTGTGTCTCTTTCCGCTGTGTGTGTGTGTGTGTGTGTGTCTCTTTCCGCTGTGTGTGTGTGTGTGTGTGTCTCTTTCCGCTGTGTGTGTGTGTGTGTGTGTCTCTTTCCGCTGTGTGTGTGTGTGTGTGTGTCTCTTTCCGCTGTGTGTGTGTGTGTGTGTGTCTCTTTCCGCTGTGTGTGTGTGTGTGTGTGTCTCTTTCCGCTGTGTGTGTGTGTGTGTGTCTCTTTCCGCTGTGTGTGTGTGTGTGTGTGTGTGTCTCTTTCCGCTGTGTGTGTGTGTGTGTGTGTGTCTCTTTCCGCTGTGTGTGTGTGTGTCTCTTTCCGCTGTGTGTGTGTGTGTGTGTGTGTCTCTTTCCGCTGTGTGTGTGTGTGTCTCTTTCCGCTGTGTGTGTGTGTGTGTGTGTGTCTCTTTCCGCTGTGTGTGTGTCTCTTTCCGCTGTGTGTGTGTGTGTGTGTGTGTGTGTCTCTTTCCGCTGTGTGTGTGTGTGTGTGTGTCTCTTTCCGCTGTGTGTGTGTGTGTGTGTCTCTTTCCGCTGTGTGTGTGTGTGTGTGTGTCTCTTTCCGCTGTGTGTGTGTGTGTCTCTTTCCGCTGTGTGTGTGTGTGTCTCTTTCCGCTGTGTGTGTGTGTGTCTCTTTCCGCTGTGTGTGTGTGTGTCTCTTTCCGCTGTGTGTGTGTGTGTGTGTGTGTCTCTTTCCGCTGTGTGTGTGTCTCTTTCCGCTGTGTGTGTGTGTGTGTGTGTGTGTCTCTTTCCGCTGTGTGTGTGTGTGTCTCTTTCCGCTGTGTGTGTGTGTGTCTCTTTCCGCTGTGTGTGTGTGTGTGTGTGTGTCTCTTTCCGCTGTGTGTGTGTCTCTTTCCGCTGTGTGTGTGTGTGTGTGTGTGTGTCTCTTTCCGCTGTGTGTGTGTGTGTGTGTGTCTCTTTCCGCTGTGTGTGTGTGTGTGTGTGTGTCTCCTTCCGCTGTGTGTGTGTGTGTCTCTTTCCGCTGTGTGTGTGTGTGTGTCTCTTTCCGCTGTGTGTGTGTGTGTCTCTTTCCGCTGTGTGTGTGTGTGTCTCTTTCCGCTGTGTGTGTGTGTGTGTCTCTTTCCGCTGTGTGTGTGTGTGTGTCTCTTTCCGCTGTGTGTGTGTGTGTGTGTCTCTTTCCGCTGTGTGTGTGTGTGTGTGTGTGTCTCCTTCCGCTGTGTGTGTGTGTCTCCTTCCGCTGTGTGTGTGTGTCTCTTTCCGCTGTGTGTGTGTGTGTGTGTGTGTGTCTCTTTCCGCTGTGTGTGTGTGTGTGTCTCTTTCCGCTGTGTGTGTGTGTGTGTCTCTTTCCGCTGTGTGTGTGTGTGTGTCTCTTTCCGCTGTGTGTGTGTGTGTGTCTCTTTCCGCTGTGTGTGTGTGTGTGTCTCTTTCCGCTGTGTGTGTGTGTGTGTCTCTTTCCGCTGTGTGTGTGTGTGTGTCTCTTTCCGCTGTGTGTGTGTGTGTGTGTGTGTCTCCTTCCGCTGTGTGTGTGTGTGTCTCCTTCCGCTGTGTGTGTGTGTCTCTTTCCGCTGTGTGTGTGTGTCTCTTTCCGCTGTGTGTGTGTGTCTCTTTCCGCTGTGTGTGTGTGTGTGTCTCTTTCCGCTGTGTGTGTGTGTGTGTCTCTTTCCGCTGTGTGTGTGTGTGTGTCTCTTTCCGCTGTGTGTGTGTGTGTGTCTCTTTCCGCTGTGTGTGTGTGTGTGTGTCTCTTTCCGCTGTGTGTGTGTGTGTGTGTGTGTCTCTTTCCGCTGAGTGTGTGTGTGTGTGTGTCTCTTTCCGCTGTGTGTGTGTGTGTGTGTGTCTCTTTCCGCTGTGTGTGTGTGTGTGTGTGTGTCTCTTTCCGCTGTGTGTGTGTGTGTGTGTCTCTTTCCGCTGTGTGTGTGTGTGTGTGTGTCTCTTTCCGCTGTGTGTGTGTGTGTGTGTGTCTCTTTCCGCTGTGTGTGTGTGTGTGTGTGTCTCTTTCCGCTGTGTGTGTGTGTGTGTGTGTCTCTTTCCGCTGTGTGTGTGTGTGTGTGTGTCTCTTTCCGCTGTGTGTGTGTGTGTGTGTGTCTCTTTCCGCTGTGTGTGTGTGTGTCTCTTTCCGCTGTGTGTGTGTGTGTCTCTTTCCGCTGTGTGTGTGTGTGTCTCTTTCCGCTGTGTGTGTGTGTGTCTCTTTCCGCTGTGTGTGTGTGTGTGTGTGTGTCTCTTTCCGCTGTGTGTGTGTGTGTGTGTGTGTCTCTTTCCGCTGTGTGTGTGTGTGTGTGTGTGTGTCTCTTTCCGCTGTGTGTGTGTGTGTGTGTGTGTGTGTCTCTTTCCGCTGTGTGTGTGTGTGTGTGTGTCTCTTTCCGCTGTGTGTGTGTGTGTGTGTCTCTTTCCGCTGTGTGTGTGTGTGTGTGTGTCTCTTTCCGCTGTGTGTGTGTGTGTGTCTCTTTCCGCTGTGTGTGTGTGTGTGTGTGTCTCTTTCCGCTGTGTGTGTGTGTGTGTGTCTCTTTCCGCTGTGTGTGTGTGTGTGTCTCTTTCCGCTGTGTGTGTGTGTGTGTGTGTGTGTCTCTTTCCGCTGTGTGTGTGTGTGTCTCTTTCCGCTGTGTGTGTGTGTGTGTGTGTCTCTTTCCGCTGTGTGTGTGTGTGTGTGTGTCTCTTTCCGCTGTGTGTGTGTGTGTCTCTTTCCACTGTGTGTGTGTGTGTGTGTGTGTCTCTTTCCGCTGTGTGTGTGTCTCTTTCCGCTGTGTGTGTGTGTGTGTGTGTGTGTCTCTTTCCGCTGTGTGTGTGTGTGTGTGTGTGTGTCTCTTTCCGCTGTGTGTGTGTGTGTGTGTCTCTTTCCGCTGTGTGTGTGTGTGTGTGTGTCTCTTTCCGCTGTGTGTGTGTGTGTGTCTCTTTCCGCTGTGTGTGTGTGTGTGTCTCTTTCCGCTGTGTGTGTGTGTGTCTCTTTCCGCTGTGTGTGTGTGTGTCTCTTTCCGCTGTGTGTGTGTGTGTGTGTGTCTCTTTCCGCTGTGTGTGTGTCTCTTTCCGCTGTGTGTGTGTGTGTGTGTGTGTGTCTCTTTCCGCTGTGTGTGTGTGTGTGTCTTTCCGCTGTGTGTGTGTGTGTGTCTCTTTCCGCTGTGTGTGTGTGTGTGTGTGTCTCTTTCCGCTGTGTGTGTGTCTCTTTCCGCTGTGTGTGTGTGTGTGTGTGTCTCTTTCCGCTGTGTGTGTGTGTGTGTGTCTCTTTCCGCTGTGTGTGTGTGTGTGTGTCTCTTTCCGCTGTGTGTGTGTGTGTGTGTGTGTGTCTCTTTCCGCTGTGTGTGTGTGTGTGTGTGTGTGTGTCTCTTTCCGCTGTGTGTGTGTGTGTGTGTGTGTGTGTGTCTTTCCGCTGTGTGTGTGTGTGTGTGTGTCTTTCCGCTGTGTGTGTGTGTGTGTGTCTTTCCGCTGTGTGTGTGTGTGTGTGTCTTTCCGCTGTGTGTGTGTGTGTGTGTGTGTGTCTCTTTCCGCTGTGTGTGTGTGTGTGTGTGTGTCTCTTTCCGCTGTGTGTGGTGTGTGTGTGTGTCTCTTTCCGCTGTGTGTGTGTGTGTGTGTCTCTTTCCGCTGTGTGTGTGTGTGTGTGTCTCTTTCCGCTGTGTGTGTGTGTGTGTGTGTCTCTTTCCGCTGTGTGTGTGTGTGTGTGTCTCTTTCCGCTGTGTGTGTGTGTGTGTGTGTGTCTCTTTCCGCTGTGTGTGTCTCTTTCCGCTGTGTGTGTCTCTTTCCGCTGTGTGTGTCTCTTTCCGCTGTGTGTGTCTCTTTCCGCTGTGTGTGTCTCTTTCCGCTGTGTGTGTCTCTTTCCGCTGTGTGTGTCTCTTTCCGCTGTGTGTGTGTGTGTGTCTCTTTCCGCTGTGTGTGTGTGTGTGTGTCTCTTTCCGCTGTGTGTGTGTGTGTGTGTGTGTGTGTGTCTCTTTCCGCTGTGTGTGTGTGTGTGTGTGTGTGTGTGTGTGTCTCTTTCCGCTGTGTGTGTGTGTGTGTGTGTGTCTCCTTCCGCTGTGTGTGTGTGTGTCTCTTTCCGCTGTGTGTGTGTGTGTGTCTCTTTCCGCTGTGTGTGTGTGTGTCTCTTTCCGCTGTGTGTGTGTGTGTCTCTTTCCGCTGTGTGTGTGTGTGTGTCTCTTTCCGCTGTGTGTGTGTGTGTGTCTCTTTCCGCTGTGTGTGTGTGTGTGTCTCTTTCCGCTGTGTGTGTGTGTGTGTGTGTGTGTCTCCTTCCGCTGTGTGTGTGTGTCTCCTTCCGCTGTGTGTGTGTGTCTCTTTCCGCTGTGTGTGTGTGTGTGTGTGTGTGTCTCTTTCCGCTGTGTGTGTGTGTGTGTGTGTGTGTGTGTCTCTTTCCGCTGTGTGTGTGTGTGTGTGTGTGTGTGTCTCTTTCCGCTGTGTGTGTGTGTGTGTGTGTGTGTCTCCTTCCGCTGTGTGTGTGTGTGTCTCTTTCCGCTGTGTGTGTGTGTGTGTCTCTTTCCGCTGTGTGTGTGTGTGTCTCTTTCCGCTGTGTGTGTGTGTGTCTCTTTCCGCTGTGTGTGTGTGTGTGTCTCTTTCCGCTGTGTGTGTGTGTGTGTCTCTTTCCGCTGTGTGTGTGTGTGTGTCTCTTTCCGCTGTGTGTGTGTGTGTGTGTGTGTCTCCTTCCGCTGTGTGTGTGTGTCTCCTTCCGCTGTGTGTGTGTGTCTCTTTCCGCTGTGTGTGTGTGTGTGTGTGTCTCTTTCCGCTGTGTGTGTGTGTGTCTCTTTCCGCTGTGTGTGTGTGTGTGTCTCTTTCCGCTGTGTGTGTGTGTGTGTCTCTTTCCGCTGTGTGTGTGTGTGTGTCTCTTTCCGCTGTGTGTGTGTGTGTGTCTCTTTCCGCTGTGTGTGTGTGTGTGTCTCTTTCCGCTGTGTGTGTGTGTGTGTGTCTCCTTCCGCTGTGTGTGTGTGTGTCTCCTTCCGCTGTGTGTGTGTGTCTCTTTCCGCTGTGTGTGTGTGTCTCTTTCCGCTGTGTGTGTGTGTCTCTTTCCGCTGTGTGTGTGTGTCTCTTTCCGCTGTGTGTGTGTGTCTCTTTCCGCTGTGTGTGTGTGTGTGTCTCTTTCCGCTGTGTGTGTGTGTGTGTCTCTTTCCGCTGTGTGTGTGTGTGTGTCTCTTTCCGCTGTGTGTGTGTGTGTGTCTCTTTCCGCTGTGTGTGTGTGTGTGTGTCTCTTTCCGCTGTGTGTGTGTGTGTGTCTCTTTCCGCTGTGTGTGTGTGTGTGTGTCTCTTTCCGCTGTGTGTGTGTGTGTGTCTCTTTCCGCTGTGTGTGTGTGTGTGTCTCTTTCCGCTGTGTGTGTGTGTGTGTCTCTTTCCGCTGTGTGTGTGTGTGTGTCTCTTTCCGCTGTGTGTGTGTGTCTCTTTCCGCTGTGTGTGTGTGTGTGTGTGTCTCTTTCCGCTGTGTGTGTGTGTGTGTGTGTCTCTTTCCGCTGTGTGTGTGTGTGTGTCTCTTTCCGCTGTGTGTGTGTGTGTCTCTTTCCGCTGTGTGTGTGTGTGTCTCTTTCCGCTGTGTGTGTGTGTGTGTCTCTTTCCGCTGTGTGTGTGTGTGTGTCTCTTTCCGCTGTGTGTGTGTGTGTGTCTCTTTCCGCTGTGTGTGTGTGTGTGTCTCTTTCCGCTGTGTGTGTGTGTGTGTCTCTTTCCGCTGTGTGTGTGTGTGTGTCTCTTTCCGCTGTGTGTGTGTGTGTGTGTCTCTTTCCGCTGTGTGTGTGTGTGTGTCTCTTTCCGCTGTGTGTGTGTGTGTGTCTCTTTCCGCTGTGTGTGTGTGTGTGTGTCTCTTTCCGCTGTGTGTGTGTGTGTGTGTCTCTTTCCGCTGTGTGTGTGTGTGTGTGTCTCTTTCCGCTGTGTGTGTGTCTCTTTCCGCTGTGTGTGTGTCTCTTTCCGCTGTGTGTGTGTCTCTTTCCGCTGTGTGTGTGTGTGTCTCTTTCCGCTGTGTGTGTGTGTGTCTCTTTCCGCTGTGTGTGTGTGTGTCTCTTTCCGCTGTGTGTGTGTCTCTTTCCGCTGTGTGTGTGTCTCTTTCCGCTGTGTGTGTGTCTCTTTCCGCTGTGTGTGTGTCTCTTTCCGCTGTGTGTGTGTGTGTGTGTGTCTCTTTCCGCTGTGTGTGTGTGTGTGTGTGTCTCTTTCCGCTGTGTGTGTGTGTGTGTGTGTGTCTCTTTCCGCTGTGTGTGTGTGTGTGTCTCTTTCCGCTGTGTGTGTGTGTGTGTCTCTTTCCGCTGTGTGTGTGTGTGTGTCTCTTTCCGCTGTGTGTGTGTGTGTGTCTCTTTCCGCTGTGTGTGTGTGTGTGTCTCTTTCCGCTGTGTGTGTGTGTGTGTGTGTGTCTCTTTCCGCTGTGTGTGTGTGTGTGTGTGTGTCTCTTTCCGCTGTGTGTGTGTGTGTGTGTGTGTCTCTTTCCGCTGTGTGTGTGTGTGTGTGTGTCTCTTTCCGCTGTGTGTGTGTGTGTGTGTGTGTGTCTCTTTCCGCTGTGTGTGTGTGTGTGTGTCTCTTTCCGCTGTGTGTGTGTGTGTGTCTCTTTCCGCTGTGTGTGTGTGTGTGTGTGTGTCTCTTTCCGCTGTGTGTGTGTGTGTGTGTCTCTTTCCGCTGTGTGTGTGTGTGTGTGTCTCTTTCCGCTGTGTGTGTGTGTGTGTCTCTTTCCGCTGTGTGTGTGTGTGTCTCTTTCCGCTGTGTGTGTGTGTGTGTCTCTTTCCGCTGTGTGTGTGTGTGTCTCTTTCCGCTGTGTGTGTGTGTGTCTCTTTCCGCTGTGTGTGTGTGTGTCTCTTTCCGCTGTGTGTGTGTGTGTCTCTTTCTGCTGTGTGTGTGTGTGTGTCTCTTTCCGCTGTGTGTGTGTGTGTGTGTGTGTCTCTTTCCGCTGTGTGTGTGTGTGTGTGTGTGTCTCTTTCCGCTGTGTGTGTGTGTGTGTCTCTTTCCGCTGTGTGTGTGTGTGTGTCTCTTTCCGCTGTGTGTGTGTGTGTCTCTTTCCGCTGTGTGTGTGTGTGTCTCTTTCCGCTGTGTGTGTGTGTGTGTGTCTCTTTCCGCTGTGTGTGTGTGTGTCTCTTTCCGCTGTGTGTGTGTGTGTCTCTTTCCGCTGTGTGTGTGTGTGTGTCTCTTTCCGCTGTGTGTGTGTGTGTGTCTCTTTGCGCTGTGTGTGTGTGTGTGTCTCTTTGCGCTGTGTGTGTGTGTGTGTCTCTTTGCGCTGTGTGTGTGTGTGTGTCTCTTTGCGCTGTGTGTGTGTCTCTTTCCGCTGTGTGTGTGTGTGTGTCTCTTTCCGCTGTGTGTGTGTGTGTGTCTCTTTCCGCTGTGTGTGTGTGTGTGTCTCTTTCCGCTGTGTGTGTGTGTGTGTCTCTTTCCGCTGTGTGTGTGTGTGTGTCTCTTTCCGCTGTGTGTGTGTGTGTGTCTCTTTCCGCTGTGTGTGTGTGTGTGTCTCTTTCCGCTGTGTGTGTGTGTGTGTGTCTCTTTTCGCTGTGTGTGTGTGTCTCTTTTCGCTGTGTGTGTGTGTCTCTTTTCGCTGTGTGTGTGTGTCTCTTTTCGCTGTGTGTGTGTGTCTCTTTCCGCTGTGTGTGTGTGTGTGTGTCTCTTTCCGCTGTGTGTGTGTGTGTGTCTCTTTCCGCTGTGTGTGTGTGTGTGTCTCTTTCCGCTGTGTGTGTGTGTGTGTCTCTTTCCGCTGTGTGTGTGTGTGTGTCTCTTTCCGCTGTGTGTGTGTGTGTGTCTCTTTCCGCTGTGTGTGTGTGTGTGTCTCTTTCCGCTGTGTGTGTGTGTGTCTCTTTCCGCTGTGTGTGTGTGTGTCTCTTTCCGCTGTGTGTGTGTGTGTCTCTTTCCGCTGTGTGTGTGTGTGTCTCTTTCCGCTGTGTGTGTGTGTGTCTCTTTCCGCTGTGTGTGTGTGTGTGTGTCTCTTTCCGCTGTGTGTGTATGTGTGTGTCTCTTTCCGCTGTGTGTGTGTGTGTGTGTCTCTTTCCGCTGTGTGTGTGTGTGTGTGTGTCTCTTTCCGCTGTGTGTGTGTGTGTGTGTGTCTCTTTCCGCTGTGTGTGTGTGTGTGTGTGTGTGTGTGTCTCTTTCCGCTGTGTGTGTGTGTGTGTGTGTGTGTGTCTCTTTCCGCTGTGTGTGTGTGTGTGTGTGTGTGTGTGTGTGTGTGTGTGTGTGTGTGTGTCTCTTTCCGCTGTGTGTGTGTGTGTGTGTGTGTGTTTCTTTCCGCTGTGTGTGTGTGTGTGTGTGTGTTTCTTTCCGCTGTGTGTGTGTGTGTGTGTGTGTCTCTTTCCGCTGTGTGTGTGTGTGTGTGTCTCTTTCCGCTGTGTGTGTGTGTGTGTGTGTCTCTTTCCGCTGTGTGTGTGTGTGTGTGTCTCTTTCCGCTGTGTGTGTGTGTGTGTGTGTGTGTGTCTCTTTCCGCTGTGTGTGTGTGTGTGTGTGTGTGTGTCTCTTTCCGCTGTGTGTGTGTGTGTGTGTGTGTCTCTTTCCGCTGTGTGTGTGTGTCTTTTTCCGCTGTGTGTGTGTGTCTCTTTCCGCTGTGTGTGTGTGTCTCTTTCCGCTGTGTGTGTGTGTCTCTTTCCGCTGTGTGTGTGTGTGTCTGTCTCTTTCCGCTGTGTGTGTGTGTGTCTGTCTCTTTCCGCTGTGTGTGTGTGTGTGTGTGTGTGTCTCTTTCCGGTGTGTGTGTGTGTGTGTCTGTCTCTTTCCGGTGTGTGTGTGTGTGTCTGTCTCTTTCCGCTGTGTGTGTGTGTGTCTGTGTGTGTCTCTTTCCGCTGTGTGTGTGTGTGTGTGTGTGTCTCTTTCCGCTGTGTGTGTGTGTGTGTGTGTGTGTCTCTTTCCGCTGTGTGTGTGTGTGTGTCTCTTTCCGCTGTGTGTGTGTGTGTGTGTGTCTCTTTCCGCTGTGTGTGTGTGTGTGTGTCTCTTTCCGCTGTGTGTGTGTGTGTGTCTCTTTCCGCTGTGTGTGTGTGTGTGTCTCTTTCCGCTGTGTGTGTGTGTGTGTCTCTTTCCGCTGTGTGTGTGTGTGTGTGTGTCTCTTTCCGCTGTGTGTGTGTGTGTGTGTCTCTTTCCGCTGTGTGTGTGTGTGTGTGTGTGTGTGTGTGTGTGTCTCTTTCCGCTGTGTGTGTGTGTGTGTGTGTCTCTTTCCGCTGTGTGTGTGTGTCTCTTTCCGCTGTGTGTGTGTGTGTGTCTCTTTCCGCTGTGTGTGTGTGTGTGTGTGTCTCTTTCCGCTGTGTGTGTGTGTGTGTGTGTGTCTCTTTCCGCTGTGTGTGTGTGTGTGTGTGTGTGTGTGTGTGTGTGTGTGTCTCTTTCCGCTGTGTGTGTGTGTGTGTGTGTGTGTCTCTTTCCGCTGTGTGTGTGTGTGTGTGTGTGTGTCTCTTTCCGCTGTGTGTGTGTGTGTGTGTGTGTGTCTCTTTCCGCTGTGTGTGTGTGTGTGTGTGTGTCTCTTTCCGCTGTGTGTGTGTGTGTGTGTCTCTTTCCGCTGTGTGTGTGTGTGTGTGTCTCTTTCCGCTGTGTGTGTGTGTGTCTCTTTCCGCTGTGTGTGTGTGTGTGTCTCTTTCCGCTGTGTGTGTGTGTGTGTGTCTCTTTCCGCTGTGTGTGTGTGTGTGTGTCTCTTTCCGCTGTGTGTGTGTGTGTGTGTCTCTTTCCTCTGTGTGTGTGTGTGTGTGTCTCTTTCCGCTGTGTGTGTGTGTGTGTCTCTTTCCGCTGTGTGTGTGTGTGTGTCTCTTTCCGCTGTGTGTGTGTGTGTGTCTCTTTCCGCTGTGTGTGTGTGTGTGTCTCTTTCCGCTGTGTGTGTGTGTGTGTCTCTTTCCGCTGTGTGTGTGTGTGTGTCTCTTTCCGCTGTGTGTGTGTGTGTGTGTCTCTTTCCGCTGTGTGTGTGTGTGTGTCTCTTTCCGCTGTGTGTGTGTGTGTGTCTCTTTCCGCTGTGTGTGTGTGTGTGTCTCTTTCCGCTGTGTGTGTGTGTGTGTCTCTTTCCGCTGTGTGTGTGTGTGTGTCTCTTTCCGCTGTGTGTGTGTGTCTCTTTCCGCTGTGTGTGTGTGTGTGTCTCTTTCCGCTGTGTGTGTGTGTGTGTCTCTTTCCGCTGTGTGTGTGTGTGTGTCTCTTTCCGCTGTGTGTGTGTGTCTCTTTCCGCTGTGTGTGTGTGTCTCTTTCCCTTTCCGCTGTGTGTGTGTGTGTCTGTCTCTTTCCGCTGTGTGTGTGTGTGTGTGTCTCTTTCCGCTGTGTGTGTGTGTGTGTGTGTCTCTTTCCGCTGTGTGTGTGTGTGTGTGTGTGTCTCTTTCCGCTGTGTGTGTGTCTCTTTCCGCTGTGTGTGTGTCTCTTTCCGCTGTGTGTGCGTCTCTTTCCGCTGTGTGTGTGTGTGTGTGTGTGTCTCTTTCCGCTGTGTGTGTGTGTGTGTGTGTCTCTTTCCGTTGTGTGTGTGTGTGTGTCTCTTTCCGTTGTGTGTGTGTGTGTGTCTCTTTCCGCTGTGTGTGTGTGTGTGTGTGTGTGTGTGTCTCTTTCCGCTGTGTGTGTGTGTGTGTGTGTCTCTTTCCGCTGTGTGTGTGTGTGTGTGTGTGTGTCTCTTTCCGCTGTGTGTGTGTGTGTGTGTGTGTGTCTCTTTCCGCTGTGTGTGTGTGTGTGTGTGTGTGTCTCTTTCCGCTGTGTGTGTGTGTGTGTGTGTGTGTGTCTCTTTCCGCTGTGTGTGTGTGTGTGTGTGTGTGTCTCTTTCCGCTGTGTGTGTGTGTGTGTGTGTGTGTCTCTTTCCGCTGTGTGTGTGTGTGTGTGTCTCTTTCCGCTGTGTGTGTGTGTGTGTGTGTCTCTTTCCGCTGTGTGTGTGTGTGTGTGTGTCTCTTTCCGCTGTGTGTGTGTGTCTCTTTCCGCTGTGTGTGTGTGTGTGTGTGTGTGTGTCTCTTTCCGCTGTGTGTGTGTGTGTGTGTGTGTCTCTTTCCGCTGTGTGTGTGTGTGTGTGTGTGTGTCTCTTTCCGCTGTGTGTGTGTGTGTGTGTGTGTCTCTTTCCGCTGTGTGTGTGTGTGTGTGTGTGTGTGTCTCTTTCCGCTGTGTGTGTGTGTGTGTGTGTGTGTCTCTTTCCGCTGTGTGTGTGTGTGTGTGTGTGTGTGTCTCTTTCCGCTGTGTGTGTGTGTGTGTGTGTGTGTCTCTTTCCGCTGTGTGTGTGTGTGTGTGTGTGTGTGTGTCTCTTTCCGCTGTGTGTGTGTGTGTGTGTCTCTTGCCGCTGTGTGTGTGTGTGTGTGTGTCTCTTGCCGCTGTGTGTGTGTGTGTGTGTCTCTTTCCGCTGTGTGTGTGTGTGTGTCTCTTTCCGCTGTGTGTGTGTGTGTGTGTGTGTGTCTTTCCGCTGTGTGTGTGTGTGTGTGTCTCTTTCCGCTGTGTGTGTGTGTGTGTATGTCTCTTTCCGCTGTGTGTGTGTGTGTGTGTCTCTTTCCGCTGTGTGTGTGTGTGTGTGTGTCTCTTTCCGCTGTGTGTGTGTGTGTGTGTGTCTCTTTCCGCTGTGTGTGTGTGTGTGTGTGTCTCTTTCCGCTGTGTGTGTGTGTGTGTGTGTCTCTTTCCGCTGTGTGTGTGTGTGTGTGTGTCTCTTTCCGCTGTGTGTGTGTGTGTGTGTGTCTCTTTCCGCTGTGTGTGTGTGTGTGTGTCTCTTTCCGCTGTGTGTGTGTGTGTGTGTCTCTTTCCGCTGTGTGTGTGTGTGTGTGTCTCTTTCCGCTGTGTGTGTGTGTGTGTGTCTCTTTCCGCTGTGTGTGTGTGTGTGTGTCTCTTTCCGCTGTGTGTGTGTGTGTGTGTCTCTTTCCGCTGTGTGTGTGTGTGTGTGTGTCTCTTTCCGCTGTGTGTGTGTGTGTGTGTGTCTCTTTCCGCTGTGTGTGTGTGTGTGTGTGTCTCTTTCCGCTGTGTGTGTGTGTGTGTGTGTCTCTTTCCGCTGTGTGTGTGTGTCTCTTTCCGCTGTGTGTGTGTGTCTCTTTCCGCTGTGTGTGTGTGTCTCTTTCCGCTGTGTGTGTGTGTGTGTGTCTCTTTCCGCTGTGTGTGTGTGTGTGTGTCTCTTTCCGCTGTGTGTGTGTGTGTGTGTCTCTTTCCGCTGTGTGTGTGTGTGTGTGTGTGTGTGTGTCTCTTTCCGCTGTGTGTGTGTGTGTGTGTGTCTCTTTCCGCTGTGTGTGTGTGTGTGTGTGTCTCTTTCCGCTGTGTGTGTGTGTGTGTGTGTCTCTTTCCGCTGTGTGTGTGTGTGTGTGTGTGTGTCTCTTTCCGCTGTATGTGTGTGTGTGTGTGTGTCTCTTTCCGCTGTGTGTGTGTGTGTGTGTCTCTTTCCGCTGTGTGTGTGTGTGTGTGTGTGTCTCTTTCCGCTGTGTGTGTGTGTGTCTCTTTCCGCTGTGTGTGTGTGTGTGTGTGTCTCTTTCCGCTGTGTGTGTGTGTGTGTGTGTGTCTCTTTCCGCTGTGTGTGTGTGTGTGTGTCTCTCTTTCCGCTGTGTGTGTGTGTGTGTGTCTCTCTTTCCGCTGTGTGTGTGTGTGTGTGTCTCTCTTTCCGCTGTGTGTGTGTGTCTCTTTCCGCTGTGTGTGTGTGTGTGTCTCTTTCCGCTGTGTGTGTGTGTGTGTGTGTGTCTCTTTCCGCTGTGTGTGTGTGTGTGTGTGTGTCTCTTTCCGCTGTGTGTGTGTGTGTGTGTGTCTCTTTCCGCTGTGTGTGTGTGTGTGTGTGTGTCTCTTTCCGCTGTGTGTGTGTGTGTGTGTGTGTCTCTTTCCGCTGTGTGTGTGTGTGTGTGTGTCTCTTTCCGCTGTGTGTGTGTGTGTCTCTTTCCGCTGTGTGTGTGTGTGTGTGTGTGTGTCTCTTTCCGCTGTGTGTGTGTGTGTGTGTGTGTGTGTGTGTGTGTGTCTCTTTCCGCTGTGTGTGTGTGTGTGTGTCTCTTTCCGCTGTGTGTGTGTGTGTGTGTCTCTTTCCGCTGTGTGTGTGTGTGTGTGTCTCTTTCCGCTGTGTGTGTGTGTGTGTGTCTCTTTCCGCTGTGTGTGTGTGTCTCTTTCCGCTGTGTGTGTGTGTGTCTCTTTCCGCTGTGTGTGTGTGTGTGTCTCTTTCCGCTGTGTGTGTGTGTGTGTGTGTCTCTTTCCGCTGTGTGTGTGTGTGTGTGTGTCTCTTTCCGCTGTGTGTGTGTGTGTGTCTCTTTCCGCTGTGTGTGTGTGTGTGTGTCTCTTTCCGCTGTGTGTGTGTGTGTGTCTCTTTCCGCTGTGTGTGTGTGTGTGTCTCTTTCCGCTGTGTGTGTGTGTGTCTCTTTCCGCTGTGTGTGTGTGTGTGTCTCTTTCCGCTGTGTGTGTGTGTGTGTCTCTTTCCGCTGTGTGTGTGTGTGTGTGTCTCTTTCCGCTGTGTGTGTGTGTGTGTGTCTCTTTCCGCTGTGTGTGTGTGTGTGTCTCTTTCCGCTGTGTGTGTGTGTGTGTGTCTTTCCGCTGTGTGTGTGTGTGTGTGTGTCTTTCCGCTGTGTGTGTGTGTGTGTGTCTCTTTCCGCTGTGTGTGTGTGTGTCTCTTTCCGCTGTGTGTGTGTGTGTGTGTGTGTGTCTCTTTCCGCTGTGTGTGTGTGTGTGTGTGTGTGTCTCTTTCCGCTGTGTGTGTGTGTGTGTGTCTCTTTCCGCTGTGTGTGTGTGTGTGTGTCTCTTTCCGCTGTGTGTGTGTGTGTGTGTGTCTCTTTCCGCTGTGTGTGTGTGTGTGTGTCTCTTTCCGCTGTGTGTGTGTGTGTGTCTATTTCCGCTGTGTGTGTGTGTGTGTCTCTTTCCGCTGTGTGTGTGTGTGTGTGTCTCTTTCCGCTGTGTGTGTGTGTGTGTGTCTCTTTCCGCTGTGTGTGTGTGTGTGTCTCTTTCCGCTGTGTGTGTGTGTGTGTGTGTCTCTTTCCGCTGTGTGTGTGTGTGTGTCTCTTTCCGCTGTGTGTGTGTGTGTGTGTCTCTTTCCGCTGTGTGTGTGTGTGTGTGTCTCTTTCCGCTGTGTGTGTGTGTGTGTGTCTCTTTCCGCTGTGTGTGTGTGTGTGTGTGTGTGTGTCTCTTTCCGCTGTGTGTGTGTGTGTGTGTGTGTGTGTGTCTCTTTCCGCTGTGTGTGTGTGTGTGTGTGTGTGTGTGTGTGTGTGTGTGTCTCTTTCCGCTGTGTGTGTGTGTGTCTCTTTCCGCTGTGTGTGTGTGTGTCTCTTTCCGCTGTGTGTGTGTGTGTCTCTTTCCGCTGTGTGTGTGTGTGTGTCTCTTTCCGCTGTGTGTGTGTGTGTCTCTTTCCGCTGTGTGTGTGTGTGTCTCTTTCCGCTGTGTGTGTGTGTGTCTCTTTCCGCTGTGTGTGTGTGTGTCTCTTTCCGCTGTGTGTGTGTGTCTCTTTCCGCTGTGTGTGTGTGTGTCTCTTTCCGCTGTGTGTGTGTGTGTCTCTTTCCGCTGTGTGTGTGTGTGTGTGTGTGTCTCTTTCCGCTGTGTGTGTGTGTGTGTGTGTGTGTGTGTCTCTTTCCGCTGTGTGTGTGTGTGTGTGTGTGTGTGTGTCTCTTTCCGCTGTGTGTGTGTGTGTGTGTGTGTGTCTTTCCGCTGTGTGTGTGTGTGTGTGTCTCTTTCCGCTGTGTGTGTGTGTGTCTCTTTCTGCTGTGTGTGTGTGTGTCTCTTTCCGCTGTGTGTGTGTGTGTGTGTCTCTTTCCGCTGTGTGTGTGTGTGTGTGTGTGTGTGTCTCTTTCCGCTGTGTGTGTGTGTGTGTGTCTCTTTCCGCTGTGTGTGTGTGTGTGTGTGTGTGTGTGTTTGTCTCTTTCCGCTGTGTGTGTGTGTGTCTCTTTCCGCTGTGTGTGTGTGTGTCTCTTTCCGCTGTGTGTGTGTGTGTGTCTCTTTCCGCTGTGTGTGTGTGTGTCTCTTTCCGCTGTGTGTGTGTGTCTCTTTCCGCTGTGTGTGTGTGTGTCTCTTTCCGCTGTGTGTGTGTGTGTCTCTTTCCGCTGTGTGTGTGTGTGTCTCTTTCCGCTGTGTGTGTGTGTGTCTCTTTCCGCTGTGTGTGTGTGTGTCTCTTTCCGCTGTGTGTGTGTGTCTCTTTCCGCTGTGTGTGTGTGTGTCTCTTTCCGCTGTGTGTGTGTGTCTCTTTCCGCTGTGTGTGTGTGTGTGTGTGTGTGTCTCTTTCCGCTGTGTGTGTGTGTGTGTGTGTCTCTTTCCGCTGTGTGTGTGTGTGTCTCTTTCCGCTGTGTGTGTGTGTGTCTCTTTCCGCTGTGTGTGTGTGTGTCTCTTTCCGCTGTGTGTGTGTGTGTGTCTCTTTCCGCTGTGTGTGTGTGTGTGTGTGTGTGTCTCTTTCCGCTGTGTGTGTGTGTGTGTGTGTCTCTTTCCGCTGTGTGTGTGTGTGTGTCTATTTCCGCTGTGTGTGTGTGTGTGTCTCTTTCCGCTGTGTGTGTGTGTGTGTCTCTTTCCGCTGTGTGTGTGTGTGTGTCTCTTTCCGCTGTGTGTGTGTGTGTGTCTCTTTCCACTGTGTGTGTGTGTGTCTCTTTCCGCTGTGTGTGTGTGTGTGTCTCTTTCCGCTGTGTGTGTGTGTGTGTCTCTTTCCGCTGTGTGTGTGTGTGTGTGTCTCTTTCCGCTGTGTGTGTGTGTGTGTGTGTCTCTTTCCGCTGTGTGTGTGTGTGTGTGTCTCTTTCCGCTGTGTGTGTGTGTGTGTCTCTTTCCGCTGTGTGTGTGTGTGTGTGTCTCTTTCCGCTGTGTGTGTGTGTGTGTGTGTCTCTTTCCGCTGTGTGTGTGTGTGTGTGTCTCTTTCCGCTGTGTGTGTGTGTGTGTGTCTCTTTCCGCTGTGTGTGTGTGTGTGTGTCTCTTTCCGCTGTGTGTGTGTGTGTGTCTCTTTCCGCTGTGTGTGTGTGTGTGTGTCTCTTTCCGCTGTGTGTGTGTGTGTGTCTCTTTCCGCTGTGTGTGTGTGTGTGTGTCTCTTTCCGCTGTGTGTGTGTGTGTGTGTCTCTTTCCGCTGTGTGTGTGTGTGTGTGTGTCTCTTTCCGCTGTGTGTGTGTGTGTGTCTCTTTCCGCTGTGTGTGTGTGTGTGTGTGTGTGTCTCTTTCCGCTGTGTGTGTGTGTGTGTGTGTGTGTCTCTTTCCGCTGTGTGTGTGTGTGTGTGTCTCTTTCCGCTGTGTGTGTGTGTGTGTGTCTCTTTCCGCTGTGTGTGTGTGTGTGTGTGTGTGTGTGTGTGTGTGTGTCTCTTTCCGCTGTGTGTGTGTGTGTGTGTGTGTCTCTTTCCGCTGTGTGTGTGTGTGTGTGTGTGTGTGTGTGTGTCTCTTTCCGCTGTGTGTGTGTGTGTCTCTTTCCGCTGTGTGTGTGTGTGTCTCTTTCCGCTGTGTGTGTGTGTGTCTCTTTCCGCTGTGTGTGTGTGTGTCTCTTTCCGCTGTGTGTGTGTGTGTCTCTTTCCGCTGTGTGTGTGTGTGTCTCTTTCCGCTGTGTGTGTGTGTGTCTCTTTCCGCTGTGTGTGTGTGTGTCTCTTTCCGCTGTGTGTGTGTGTGTCTCTTTCCGCTGTGTGTGTGTCTCTTTCCGCTGTGTGTGTGTGTGTTTCTGTGTGTCTCTTTCCGCTGTGTGTGTGTGTGTGTCTGTGTGTCTCTTTCCGCTGTGTGTGTGTGTGTGTGTGTGTGTCTCTTTCCGCTGTGTGTGTGTGTGTGTGTGTGTGTCTTTCCGCTGTGTGTGTGTGTGTGTGTGTCTCTTTCCGCTGTGTGTGTGTGTGTGTGTCTCTTTCTGCTGTGTGTGTGTGTGTCTCTTTCCGCTGTGTGTGTGTATGTGTGTCTCTTTCCGCTGTGTGTGTGTGTGTGTGTCTCTTTCCGCTGTGTGTGTGTGTGTGTGTGTTTGTCTCTTTCCGCTGTGTGTGTGTGTGTGTGTCTCTTTCCGCTGTGTGTGTGTGTGTGTGTCTCTTTCCGCTGTGTGTGTGTGTGTGTGTGTGTGTGTTTGTCTCTTTCCGCTGTGTGTGTGTGTGTCTCTTTCCGCTGTGTGTGTGTGTGTCTCTTTCCGCTGTGTGTGTGTGTGTCTCTTTCCGCTGTGTGTGTGTGTGTGTCTCTTTCCGCTGTGTGTGTGTGTGTCTCTTTCCGCTGTGTGTGTGTGTGTCTCTTTCCGCTGTGTGTGTGTGTGTCTCTTTCCGCTGTGTGTGTGTGTGTCTCTTTCCGCTGTGTGTGTGT